>NC_138056.1:37216364-37803864 GCF_964194185.1 Rhinolophus hipposideros
ATGGCTTTTCCAGGAAGGTCCCCTTTAAGGAGCATTAAGAAAAGTGTGGACAAAGATATATGCACTGAAAAAAAAAAAAAAAAACGGAAGGAAATATAATAAAATGTTACCCATGGCTTTCTCAGGGTGGTGGGAAAATGTGAGATATCCTTCTCCATATTTTTTTGTAATTCCTAAATTTTCTATATTGAATACGTGTTGTGTTTATAATAAAAGCATTATTTTAAGAAAAAGATAGTCCTCGTACGTCTGAAACGACACATGATTAAATTTCAAATTGCATTTCACCATTGATATACACAGACAAAATCCTACATTTTGGGAAACGAAGCTGATACTGGACAGTCCAGTAGGAGAAAAAGAGAGTGCTAATGACCTCGGGTCTATCTCCTTCCCAATTCATGGGATACCTGCCTGTCTGGGTCAGAAAGCCTGAACTAAATAAGCCAGAGATGGTTCCCCTGCCCAGGAAAGGTCCATGGGCCTCCAGGATGCAAATCACTGAGCCTCCAGGAAGAGAGGCTGTTCTCACATGACCTTATTTCCATCACTCTGGTTACCTTTATTTCAGATAGCTTCCAATATCAACTATCTGTCTTAAAATATGCCTCCAAATCTATTTTGACTATGGCAAGCTGTATTAAAGCCATTATCTGCCTTGTTTGGAACACTAAACACTACACATTAATCTTAAGATCCAGCTATAATGGAGAGCGAGCATGCAACCTGTCTGCCTAGTTCAAATCCCAGCTCTGACACTAACTGTGTAATATTGACCAAGCTCTTTGACGTACCTGTGTCTCAAATAAAAAAGCGACAATAATAGCATGTACCTCAGAAGGTAGCTACGAAGGCTAATGGGGTTCTTCTATGTAAAACATTTAGAACAGTGCCTGGCACAAAAAGAGTGCTGCAAGTATTAGCAGTTATTGTGAACAAAGCTGCACTGGTTTTCATTTGGGTTTTTCTGTTTTGTTTTTGTGAGAAGAGAGGAGTTTAGCTGTTAAAACTCCCCATTGGCTGATATTAAAATGAAAGTCAAGCCCCCCTCAGATCTTGGACTTTCCTCATACTGGAATTGTGCAATTGATTTTTGAACCTAGAGGCAGCAAACTGAATTTGCATTTTTCTCAAAGAAATTCCAGAGAGAAAGTGAGAGGCAAAGTGGGAGAGGGGCAGAGAAAGAACAGTGACAGAGAGACAGAACAGATTGAAACTGCTAGCCTGGCATGTTCATTTCCCAGCTGGGTTTTGTTTGTTTTTGGGGGTTGTGTTTTTTTGTGTTTTTTTTTTTTGGTTCTTTCCTCTTTCATTTGTGTTCATACTTCCCCCTCTTGTGGCTCATCAGAAAATTACAGGTGCTTCTTGCCTTTTAGTGGATTTCAAAACATGAACACTCAAGTCTTGCAGTTCTGGCCAAGGCAGCTGGGCCAAACCTAGCGAGGGGTGGCCAGGCTTTGCAGTAGCCACACGCATCACCTGCTCCTTACGCAAGAGTTATGTGAGCAGAAAGAACCTGCTCCTCTCTCGCATCATCAAAGGAAAAAAGAACATTTTTAAAAAGCTCCAGGGAAGAGTGCCCATTCCTCTCAGGAATGCCCCCAAAGGCTATTTCTTTGGAGGGGGTTGGACTTATTTGGAGACAGACCAGTAAGAGAGAAAAATAACATAAACAAGTCCAAAGGAGAAACCACATCCCTCACTGCTCCCATGCACCCTGTGCCAAGCTATCTCCATGCCTTTGCTCAAAATGTAACCTACACCAAGTACCCGTCCTTCAAGAACTAGGGTAAATGTCACCCCTTTTACATTTTTTACCAACCCCTCCCCCGACGCTTACTCCCAGGCTGTGTTTTCTCTTTTCTTTCCCCATAGCACCTTATGTGGCACTCGTGTGGCACTAGACAGGTCTGCCTTCTGCTGCAATGATATGTGTTCTTGTCTTACCATCCCATAAGACAATGTCCAGGACAGGGGAAAGGCTGGGTTTCCTTCATCTGGAAAGACCCCGCCTCTAGCATAAGGCTCTATAGGAGGAGGGTAGACAATGCTTGATGCATTCTTTGGTCATGCACATGAATGTGTGACCTCACCCATGAACAAAGAATGTCTCCTTTCCATGACAGAGCGGCCAGCTGAGGCTAGGTCTGAGGGTACAGCAGTCTGAACATGCGTTCATTCCTTTCCAGGAGGGCTTCCCAGACAAAGACCATTACAGATATCTGTGTCTCTATTTCAAATGTATAGCCCACCTGCATTTGAAAGGGATTTAAATGATCTCTATAACTTATTTTCAAATGATTCAGAAGAAAAGGAAGGGAGGGAGAGAGGGGCGGAGGAAGGGAGGTGAGTAGTAGTCAGAAGAAAGAAGAGAAGAAGAAGAAGGAAAAGAAGAAGGAGGAGAAGGAGAAGAAGAAGGAGGAGGAGAAGGAGAAGAAGAAGAAGGAGGGGAAGAGAAGGAGAGGAGAAAGAAGGAAAAGGGAAAACGAAAGGAGAAGATAACAAATGTCATAGTTGGTGTCTCTAGTTGCAGGGTATATGGATAGCCATTGTACCTTTCTTCCCAGTTTTCTGTAGTTTTGAAAGTTTTCAAAACAAAAAGTTAGAAAAAGGCACACAAAAAGTCTTTAAAGTATTTTTCAAGTTTAAAACTAAATGTCAGAGTAAGACATAAAGTCAAGACACAAATAAAAATGACTGTCTGTCAACCTAGGGACCATGAATGAGCTCGAGAGGTTACAAACCTCAGGAAATTTTAAGTACAAATTCTATGTTAGTGTATTTTTGTAGGGAGGAAGTTCGTATCTTTTCTCAGATTCCCAAGGGATTTGTAACTCCCCACACCCCTCAGAAATGTTAAAACAGTAACCTAAAGGGAACGAGAGAATCGCTGTCTCCAGACACAGGAGAATCAGTAACCAGAATGACAGACTGAAGTCCTCAAATTTCAGTGTCAAGAAATACCTCAGAGAGCATGTGGCCCAGACCTCTACATCCAGATGGGTAACCTAAGTCCAAAGAAAGGTCAGTGAGTTTGACTCCAACAAATTTAACATGTTTCATTGGCTCATAAATGATGGCCCACAGTGCTGTCCTTATGCCATGGGGAATTGTTTTTGCCCTAGAAAAGCTGTCCTGAAAAACAGTAGCAGACAATGGCCATTTGTCAGTCCTCTTAGACAAGAACATGCATCTTTGTTCTGAACCAGATGACTGCATTCTTACAGGGCTGATTGCAAAGGAAGCTTTGTCGAGGGGGTTACGAGTGTCTCAGTGGGACCAGGGGACACTGTCAGCTGTAGGGTAGAAGGAGCGGGCCACTAACGAAGATTGATGGATGGTGAGAGCCCCGGCAGGCCAAACACAATGCGGGGACGGCCAAGTGGGGGAACAAAATTAGTTTGCAAGATTAGAACGTATTAACACAACTCAGACAACTGTCATGTCACAGCTCTTCACTGTAATGCTGATTGGCAGGCAAGCATTTCTGATTCCTATGGCCACAGAGGCGAGGCGTCTGCAATCTGTCTCGCATGACATCCACCGGCTGGCAAATCCCCCCTGCTGGAGAAGTCAGCTTTTCTTAGAAAACTGTGTCCCCTGGGTCTTGTTTGGCAGGCCCCCAGGCTAAAGGTTCCAGGTAAGGTGGGAGAAGCCAGGGAGGATGTGGCATCTGTCAAAAATTTCAGCTGAAAAAAAAAGGTCGGCTGCCTGAGCTCAATGCAACAAGTACTTCCAGATCATTTACAGGCCTGGAACCAGGATGGGGCTGTCAGGGAGATGCAAGAGACACCACAGTCCCTGCCTTAAGGAATAGTTCAACTTCACTGGGGAGCCCAGACCTACCCACGTGGCCAAGTTTAATAATGATGCAAAGCAGGCCAGAGGCAGCAAGGCCTTTGCTGGCCAAGCCCATCCAGCTGATTCTAATGAATGTCCACGTATCTCTGCCCCACGTACTCGTCTCTGGATCCAAGAGGAGATCAGCAGTTCAGCACATCAATTTTCATTACCATTCAAATCTGAAGAATTTGGAAGTAGTTATGACTGACTTACACCCAAGTCTTAGGTGGTGCTTTTATTTTTTTAATGCTATTTGAAATTTTGAATGTGGATCTTATAAATTGACTTTATTAAATACTGAGTAAACACAAAACAATGTTTGTAAAATACGTATATTAGTCCACGTAGCTAAGTTATACTGCAGAGACATACAGCCCTAAAATGACAGTGGCTTAACAAACAAACATGGATTTCTTACCTCTGCAAAATCCACTGCTCATCCAGAAAACTATCCAGGGTAACTCTTGACAAGAATGAAACTCAGTGATCCAGGCTGCTTTGATCTGTCTCCTCCATCTCAACAAGAAGTCATGGAAGTGAACAAATCAACTGGTAGTTATGCACCAACTTTTTCGTGCTTTGGTCCAGAAATCTCTCTCTCTCTCTCTCTCTCTTCTCTCTCTCTCTCTCTCTCTCTCTCTCTCTCTCTCTCTCTCTCTCTCTCTCTCTCTCTCTCACACACACACACACACACACACACACACACACACACATACACATACACACACACACACGTTCTGCCTACAGCTCAACGGCTTGAACCAGTCACATGGCCTTGCCAAACTTCAAGGGTTTTGGCTCTGAGAGGGAACAGATGGAATGTCTCTGCCACAATATGTGAGCAAAGGGCAAATGCCTTTGTACTCATCAGTGAATTTAAGAAAAAGAACATTATTTTATGTGCCCTGTGTGCCCTTCTCAGAAGCCAGCCCCTCTCCTTCCCCCTTGGAAGTAACTATCATCCTGAAGTTTGTATTTATTATTTTGTTTTTCTTTATAGTTCTACCATATGTTATTGTATTCTTAAACAACACAGAATTCAGTTATGCATTTTTAAAACATTTTATAAATGGATGCGTGTATTTTGTGACTTTACATCTTTTGCTCAACATTATTTTACTAAGATTTATTCATTTTCTGCACAGTGGAGTTCATTCATTTTTCACTGCTTTATAGATTTCCATTGAAGGAATACAACAAATTAATGATCCATTATATTGCTGAACAGACATTTAGGTTGTCTCCAGTTTTGGATGTTATAGAGTGCTGCTACATACATTCTTCTACATGTCTCCTAGTAGTCATGGGCAAAAACTTCTCTACAGAAAGTTATCTAAGATGAAATGTCTGAGAAGCCAGCAGGAATGATGAGCACAGAAACTGGTAACTAGGTAGAACTAAACAAAATTTAACCATATAAACCAATATAAGAATATCTTACAGGTTCAAAAAAAACAACTAGGATAAATATACCAAACACAATAACAATTGTCTGGCAAGAATTGATTGCAGTTAAAATATTCTAAGGTCCTTGTAATATTTGGGAGGGTGGTAAACATATTTTTCACATTTTTACCTTGATATGTTAAACATGCATGATACATTTCCAGGTAACCAACCACTAAATGAAGAGAAACAAATAAAGCTGAAAAATACTCAATTCAACAAAAGGCAAGAAGAAAGAGAAAAAGGAAGAAAAGGTAAGATATGGAGAAAGTACAAAATAAGGTGATAGAAATAAATAGTCACAATAAATGTAGACTGGGTTTTTTAAAGACAAATATCATAAGACTGATTATTTAAAAAATAGCCACCTCTGATTAAGAGGTGCCTCCAACAACAGTACAAATTGCTAGGCAGGGCTCTCTGGAACTGAGATGCTACCCCACATGTCTATGCTCAGGCTGTGGGTTCAAGCCTCCAGGGACAGTTTGTATTAACGCTATACTGATTTCTTGAAATAAATTGCAACATTTCCATGTTTGTCCCTGCACTAGAATAGTTTCAGCACCTCTGGACTTTGTTATTCTTTAAACCATCTGTCTTGGAAGTGATTTACAAAGTTTTCTCATGGAAGGAGTAAGGAAAAAACATGCCCCCAAAGAACTAAGATAGATGTTTAAATGGATGTTGGAGATAAACAGATCTGCTGTTAAACTTGCTGTGAGTTATGAAGACATGGAAGAATCAGGTGTCAGTTGAAGAAGATTTCAAGGTTGAATAATTATATGAAAGAACCATGATGATCTGCAAAATTTTGTGAATGCCAATAGTCAACAATTTGGCCCTGGAGAATTTGAGGATAATATGGCCCAAGGATGCAGTGTAGGCTAACCCCAGGGGATACCATTTAACTATGCTACAATGTGAACAGCACTCCCTGGGAATTGTGCAATACAATAGCCTTGATTTGATCAATCTAATTCTATTTGGAATAGTTGTGGAGACAGAGAGAAGAGTGTACCTGTACAGGGGGTAACTGCAATGAAAACCTCCTTGATAAAAAGTGAACTGTCAAATAAGCAACTTGCCATAGAATCAAGCCTGGGGTTGGCTTAGAAAGCCAATCTGATCAATGATCTGGAAATATGGCTTTTATTTAATCCTTGAAAAAACACAAATCTTAGCTATATGGGCATAACTTTGACTCCCATGGAGTTGAACAATGAAAATTTAAACAACAAAAAAAGTAAAACAAGATGTCATGCGGGATACTGTTCAAAAAATCATCTCTTTTATCCATTGCAAACTCTTCTTTTCACAGTAGGGTCTTCCTCACCACTGCTAATGAAGAAGCTTCCATGAGAGTTTTGAAGAAAAAGAAACAAAATCCAAAAGACACCAGGAATTCCAATCAGCTATAGATAAAGATAAGAAGCACCATATCACAGCTGAGAAAGAAGAAAAGTTCTCCAGAGAATGGAGAAGCTAAAAGCATTACACTGTAAGTGCCTAAAGATGGCTGGGAGACCTTGGCCATTTGATTACAGATTAGAAAAAGAGACATTAGTGCCTCAAATGAAGGCTCAGAACATGTTTAAAAAAAAAAAAAAGCCATGGAGTCTCATAACTGTGGCTAATTGAATATTCAATAGGCTACTTTAATATATAATAGACAAAGATTTAATCAAAGTACCAATTCTAAAAGGGTATTCTAAATATTTGAGCACCTGGAAGGGAAAAGTATTATGTATTGATATAATAATAACCACTGATGAAACATCTATACCTTTGAAGACAAAAATTGTTGACATACTGAATAGAGAATCATTGTTTCACAAGCAGTGACTGCTAGTTAATTGGGATATTTTATCACAAGGAATTCAGTTTCAAATGAATGCAAAAATGTAAAAATTGCAGAGTACCCTGTATTGCTCTATGATTAACAAATGTTAATTTTCTGTACCAACTTGAAGTTAGTAACATAGGTATTTAGGGTAATTCTTACTTTCAAATAGCATTTTTTTCCCAAGAAACTAAAACTATAAGAAAAACTGTACTGTGTACATGCTGTTCATATAATCATATATATTTCAACTTCCAAGACCACTTTTCAGAAGGGTTAGGCGAAGTTACAGGACGACTCTAAAAATGCTGTAATAGAGATGCTGTGCTTGTCTCCTCCCATAACCACATCAAAATTACAACGAAACTACAGAACAACCATTACGAGAATTACATGAGGTCTAGCTGAACAGAAGACCTGTAACTAAGAATATGCAGAAGAAACTACGTCTAGACTGGTAGGAGGGGCAGATATGTAGAATGGACTTGTCCCACACCCAAGTGTGGCAGTTGAAAAACAGAAGAGTATCTCAGCTGTGGAGGTCCCCCTTGAAGAGAGGGGTCCCAGCCCCACACCAGTGTTCCAGTGCCAGGAAGAAAAGTCTGCATAACTTCTAGCTGAGAAAACCAGTGGAGATTGTGGCAAGTGAAACAGAGGGCTGCTGAAGTCCCAGGCATTCATCTCAAAGGGTCCACACATGAACTTTCTCTCTGGTGGGCTCACTTGCTCTGAGCTCCAGCACTGGCGTAGCTGGAGCTAGCACACTTAAAGTTGCCAGGGACATATGGGGAAGAACTGAATTGTCCGGACTCAGGGCAAGGGCTGGAGAGACAGCTTTCTCCCAGACAGAAATGCTGTCAAAACCATTGTTCCTTTGTTGAGCCTCCCCCAACCCAGCCTGCAGGAACAGGTGGGTGCCATATCTGAGTCTCCATCAACCTGGCTAACACCGTTTGCCCTGCCCTGATGATTCTCTGAGACCTTGCAAGCCCACCCAGGCCATTTCCAATGGCTTTTTCATACAATCATCCTGTCTTGGCGCATGCTATAAAATTTCCTAAAATCTCTCAAAGCTTCACAAACCCCAAACAAGCAGCATCTGACCTCAGCATGCCTTGTACCTCTTGCTAAGCAGCCCCAAGCCTGACACAAGTGGCATCCAGTCTCAGTTCACAGCTTAGCCTCTTCCAGGCACATCTCAGCCAAGTACAAGTGGCAACCATCTGCAGATCACTTTGTAGCTTATATCAAGTGACCCTAGGTGGGGCACAGGCAGTGGCTAACCTTGGTCTGAACCAGAGCCTCTCTCAAAAGGCCTCAGAACCAACACACCTGGTGGCCAGCCTCAGGTCACACCAGAGCACCACCTGACTACCTCCAACAATGATACACCCAAAGGGCAGATTTGGCAGGAACCAAAGCCCCTCTAAAGCTAATCTTGCTCTGTAGGGTCATCCCTTGTACAACAGCTCCTCACTATAGTCATGGCCAGTCTTCACAACAAATCAGCCTGAGGGCAATCCCTCCCATTGATGTGATAACAGCAGTCAAGGCTCAACTACAATCAGAAGTGCACACACAACACACACAAGGGACAGCACTGGAGTACCCAGCCCAGGTGACCAGGGAGACTGCACCACTTAGCCCCACAGGGCACTTAACTACATAAGGCCACTCTACCAATACTGGGAGACATAGCACCTCTGTGTAATACATAGAAATAAACACAGGGAGACAGCCAAAATGAGGAAGCAAAGAAACATGTGCCAAATGAAAGAATGGAACAAAGCACTAGAAAAAGAACTAAACAAAATGAAAACAAGCAATCTACCAGACACAGAGTTCAAAACACTGGTTATGAGGATACTCAATGATCTCAGTGAGAACTTCAACAAAGAGATAGGAAACATAAAAATGGAGATAGAAAACATATAGAAGCAGTCAGTAATGAAGAATATAATAACTGAAATGAAGACTACGGTAGAGGAGAGTCAACAGTAGATTCGAAGAAGCAGAGGATCAAATAAGTGATTTGGAAGGTAAAGTAGCAGAAAACATCCAATCAGAACAGCAAAAAGAAAAAATAATTTTGAAAAATGAGGACAGTTTAAGGGGCCTCTGGGACAACAACAACTGTACCAACATTTGCACCATAGGGGTATCAAAAAAAGTAGAGAGATCACAGGATTTAAAACCTATTTGAAAAAATAATGGTAGAAAACTTCCCTAACCTGGTGAAGGAAATAGACATACAAACCCAGGAATTGTAGAGAGTCTCAAACAAGATGCACCCAAACAGGCCAACACTAAGACACATCATAAGTAAAATGGCAAGATTAAAAACAAAGAAAGAATTGTAATGCAGCAAGAGAAAAGCAGTAAGTTACCACAAGGGAGCTCTCATAAGACTGTCAGCTGATTTCTCAACAGAAACTTTGCAGGCCAAAATGGATTAGCGTGAAATAGTCAAAGTGATGAAAAGAAAGGACCTACAACTAAAATTACTCTACCCAGCAAAGCTATCATTTTTAACATTGAAGGACAGATAAAGAACTTCCCGACAAGAAAAAGCTAAAGGAGTTCATCACCACCAAACCAGGATTATAAGAAATGTTAAAGGGATTCTTTAAGGAGAAAATGGGGGGGGGGATTCAAAAACATGAAAATAAAATGACAATAACTACATATCTATTGACAATTACTTTAAATGTAAATGGATTAAATGGTCCAATCAAAAGACATAGGGTGGCTGAATGCATAAGAAAACAAGACTCTTCCCTATGCTGCCTATAAGAGACTCACTTCAGATTGAAAGGCACACACATACTAAAAATAAAGGGATGGAAAAAGATACTTCATTAAAAAGGAAAAAACAAACAAACAAAAAGCTGTTTGACAGACAGAGCGGGACCCAGTAATTCCACTTCAGGGTATTTATCTGAAGAAACCCAAAACACTAGTTCAGAAAGACATGAGCATCCATATGTTCATTGCAGGACTACTTACAGTAGCCAAGATATGGAAGCAACCTAAGTGTCCATCAGTAGATGAATGGATAAAGAAGTGATACATATACACAATAGAATATTACTCAGCCATAAAAAAAAAAAAATCTTGCCATCTGCAACAACATGGATAGACCTAGAGGGTATTATGCTAAGTGAAATAAGTCAGACAGAAAAAAACAAATACCATACGATTTCACTTATAAGCGGACTCTAAACAAAAAACAAACAAATAAACAAATAAGAAACTCAGATACATTTTGATGGTTGTCAGATGGGAGGGGCATTGGAGGATGGGTGGAAAAGGGGGAGGGATTAAGAGTTGATATTGGTGGTTACAAAATAGTCATGGGGATGTAAAATATAGCAGAGGGAATATAGTCAATAATATTGTAGTAACTATATATGGTGTCAAATGGGTACTAGATTTACCGGGGTGATCACTTTGTAAGTTATATACATGTCTAATCACTATGTTATACACAATAAACTAATATAATATTGTATGTCAACTGTAATTGAAAAACAAAAAGTTAAAAAAAATTGAAATGCAGTAACACAATGACTGAAATATCACCTAAAGCCTGAACAATCAGGTCAATTGGTAAATTAAATCTTTCTTTTCCAAACTTACTTGAAAAATCATATGAAATGACTGGGAATGTCCAACTGGATTGGATGTAACCATTGGGGCTTCTAGACTATATGGAGAAAAATATAGCATTTTTCTAGGACCTTTTCTACTTCATGATGAGCGATGCCCAAACTGCCCATGTGCTGTGGGTGCTGGATCATCTCGTTGCTTGGCAACTATAACAGTGTACTCTTATACCAACAGGATGTGGATAGTCAGATAACTTATAAGTTGGACATGGGATTTTATATAGTCTGCAATAGCAACCAAGGTATATAGGATATATATTGATCTTTCTTCTAGCCCTTACTTCCACCCATTTCAGAAGAGTTTTACTTGTATATTTTAGCTCACTCCTTATAAAATTTAGTGATCTATTCCTCATTGATAGATGAAAGATATAACTAGGAAGTCTTTCCTTAATTAAAGACGTGTGACAATAAGTGATCTGAAAATTGCTAACAGAGCCCTCTGAAGGCCAGTGCGGTTCCTAAGGCATCTGGAAAAGTTTCTGTTCTGGTCTGTGTTCCTGACATTCAAACCTTGAGCAGTGTACAAAGTGGCTCTTTGAGATTACATGATGTCATCCACGGATTGAATTCTATCCCTGGCCAAAACAGAACACCAAAGTGACTTAGTCCTTCAATTTGTAATTTAAATGCGAGCCAAGAACGGATCTGGGTAATGCAGGACGCCTTCACTCCTTCCTAAGGAGCATATGGAGTATATGACATCACAGCTGCCTTTGTCTATATCAATGCTTCCTTGATGACTGTTACCACATGCCTTGTTTGGCACATTCCCTGTGAATAACCATTGTATCTCTCATTGAAACAGGATCCAACTCCTAACTTTCGTTCTAAAATATATGTAGCCAAACTAAACGCTGGACAAGGGCTTTCATTTATTCCAATGGAGTCTTAAAAAATATGTCTCTTACTCTAGATTCTATCTAGTCTTATCTAGGTATAGTTGCATTAATGAGGAATGATCAATATTCCTTTTTGTGGTATTTACCCTACAGTATTCCAAAATTCCATATTATTGATGTAAAAACTGTGAAGTCTCACTCTTCTATTCTTCATTTAAAAAAAAAAATCCAAGAAATGATCTAGGCATATTATACGGATCTTCTCATGGCCCTATGTAGATATCCACACAACTTCATAAACATTTTCCTTTGATGTGAGCCTTCAGGATCCTTACCTCTTTGATGAAGAGTTGGTAAGATCTTGCTTTGGGCCTTGATTCGGTGTGACTCATAGTAAAACTGTGATATTTCTCTCTTCTACTCTTAATAGTATAGTGCTGGAAATGCTTGTATATAGCCTTAAAAATATTAAAGTAAGCCTTGAAGAACATCAGATGATGTTTCATTGAAGAATAGTGGTCCTGATAAGTCTTTTTTATTACTTCTGTTACTATTGAAGTATCTCATCCCCTCACTAATACTGTGTAGATGTGTGACATTTCTCTTTTCCTGTGACTCACAGGGGCATACCTTATACTTACCATGAGACAATGCTCTCCATTTTTTGATAGACAAATAATTTTAGAACCTATACAACAACTTGCTCTGTTCTTCATCTTATTCTAGAAAGGTCTAACCTATTTTATTCCCTTCTCCAAAAATGCAAATAATCTCCTTCCAAGGATAAAATTAGCTCTTGTGTAGATCCTCACTTCTTTTTCTCCACAGCTAAGAAAATTTTTAAGATGTGATCCTTATATTCTGGTGGGACATCCCCCTCTTCCTGAAAATTATGTCAGTACTTAAACAAACACTGTGGTCTCAAGACTGGCAAACTTTGTTCTTGAGTACCTGCAAAAACTTCTAGCCTGAGAGAACCACAAGCCTTTTGGAAAATTTTATTTAGACAAAAGATATAATGTGCTTAGAAGTTTCAGATAAATTTTACCATGCTGACTGAAATAAAAAGCTATTGCTCAAATATAAGGACACAGAAAGAATAAAAGTTAAAGAAAAAAGAAAGTTAAAGAAAAAACACATACCTTACAAATACCATACTAAAGAAATAATAGGAATTTTTTTGAATCTATACTTTTATTTAAGTATAATTGGTGTACAATTTTATATTGGTTATATTAGTTTCAGCTGTACAATATAGTGATTTGACATTTTTATACCTTACAATGGGATCACCCCAGTTATTCAAGTAATCATCTGCCACCATGCAAACTTATCACAATATTATTCTCCTTCGCCTTTTCACCCATCTTCCCACCCCTTCCCTTCTGGTAACCATCCCTTTGGTCTCTGTTTCTATGAGTCTGTTTTGTTGTTGTTGTTGTTGTTTTAATAAAATATAAAATAAACATAGAATTGAGAGAATACACAAAACCATGAATTCATACTTTGAACAAACTAATAAAATTTATAAACTTTTGGCAAGCTTGACCAATGGAAAAAAATAAAAGCTAAAAAATACTGGAAATGAAGAATGGGACGTAATACAGATTTGGCAGAATTTGAGAGATAATGAGATATTCTGAAATTTTTATGCCAATAAATAATTGAAATATGAATTACAAAATCCTCCAAAAATACCATTTACCAAAATTGACTCTAGAAAAAAATTAAGAAGGTGACTAATCCAATAACATTTAAATAAAATGAATTGATACTTTAAAAAGTCTTCCCACAAGGAACAGTACATGGGCTTATTGATTAGGTTTACTAATTATTCAAAAAGATTATTTACTAATTATTCAAAAAGATTATTTTTAATCTTATCTTAAAAATTATTCCAGAGAGAAACTTATATCACTTTTATTAAGAAGATGGCATAACCTTGATTTCAAAACCTAATACAGATAAAAGAAGAAAAAATTTGATTGATGACAGACTCTACAGATGTTTTCTGCCTGAAGCATGTCCGTCAGGTAAGTCAATTTGCATTTAAAGAACACATTACACCCAACTTACACATTGCTGCTGACAGATATTTTAATTTAACTTTAGATTTTTAATACACAAAACATTCTTACCATTATTTTACACAATGTTTACTAAGATGTATCCACATATTTGCCTCTTTCTTTACTTTTAATCTTTTATCTCTCAGACTTTCCTTCTAGGATCACATTTCTTCTTAAAACATATTACTTAGAATTTCCTTTAGGCATAACTATTTGATGATAAATTCTCAGAGTTATTGTTTATCTAAAAGTATTATTCTCCTTTTATTCTTGAAAAAGATTTCCAAATAGTTATTTTCTTTCAGTATGTGGTAGGCAGAATCATGTCCTCTCCCCAAAGATGTCCCCATCTCCCTGCCTGGAACTTGTAAATAGGTTACGTTACGTGACAAAAGGGGGTTTGCAGATATAATTAAGGTTACTGGCCTTAAAAAAGAGAAGAGTATTCTGGAGTATCCAGGTCAGTCCAATTTCACTACATGAGCCTTTAAAAACCGCTTACCTGAAGTCAGAGATATGCAGCAGAAAAGGAAGAAGAGTGATGAAGAAGGAAGGAAGAGAAAGAAAAGGATGTGGCAAAGGGAAAAGACAGAAAGATTCCAAGCATGAGGTTCTGTTGATGGTTCTGGAATATAGGGGCTTATTCATGCACAAGGGCCAGAGAGAGAGAGAAGCCTCTAGGATCTGAGGGCAACCCCCAACTGACAGCCAGCAAAGAAACAAGAACATCGTTCCTACAGCTGCACGGAACTGAATTATACCAACCACAATGAGCTTGGAAATAGATTCTCCCCAGGGCCTCCCGATAAGAAGCAAGCTGGAGGACATCTTGGTTTCAGCCTTGTAAAACTCAGATCACAGACATTCATTGAGTCAACCTGGACTTCTGACCCACAAAACTGAGATAATGCATTAGTGTTATTTTAAGCTGTTAAATTGGTGGTCATTTGTTATGACAGCAATAGAAAACTAATACTAAGTACATTGACAGTATCATTCCACTATGGCTTTCATTTTTGCTCTTGAGAAATCCGCTGTGGTTCTAATCGTCATTTCTTTTCAAGTAATTTTTTTCTCTGCCTACCTTTGAGAACTTGTCTTGGATGTTTCGTGCTGACCATTTTTATATGTCTATATAAAATATGTGGATTTCGTTTTACTTATCCTGCTGGAATATCATTAGAGTTTCTGAATGAGGGAGTAATGTCTTTCATCAGTGTTAGAAAATTTTAAGCCCTGCCACCTTTAAATATGACCATTGCTCCATTCTCTCTTTCCTTCTCTTCGGAATGCCAGTTAATATGCATTGAACCTATTGACTCTGTATCCAGTTTTTTTTTTAACCTATCTTTCATACTGTCCAGAAGAGACTCTCAGATATATACTTTTTTCAGGTATATCTTCCAGTTTATCGGTTTACTGTTCAGCTTCCTCTAATCTGCTTTTAAAACCATCTATTAAATTCTCATTTCAATATTTTTTATTATTTTTAGAAGTTTTATTGTCTCTATTTTAACTCCATTTAGTCATTTATAATGGTCTTGTTTCTTTCAAATATTGTGAATCTTCTTTGTTATCTTAAAATTAAAATTCTTATTTATACTCTATATTTAATGATTAAGCTATATATATTCACTGTACGTCTCGTTCTATTTTTTTCTTCTGGCCCTTTCTCAGAGAGCTTTATTTCCTTTTTTCTCACATGTTGTGTGTGTGTGTGTGTGTGTGTGTGTGTGTGTGTGTGTGTGAGTGTGGGTTTTTTTCCTGAGTTTATATATTTTGGAACTTTATCTGTGGAAATGCTTTGAGGTCTTTGAAATTGTTTCTTCCAGAGAGAATTGTATTTTTATCTGATGAAAGGACCACTTTAATCAAAATTCTTAGCCTGGAGATTTTTTTGTTTTAATCGCCCAAATAACGTGAATTCAGGCAAATTCATGTGAGACCCATCGTGTGGCACAAATTTCCTTCTGTATTGGTACCAAGAATCAAGACAGGCAGTTTTACTTTCAGCCTCCTCAGGAGCTTTGGGTTTATTTCTAGCTCATTCTTATCCTGAGGATGCAATCCTTTAGAGCCCCAACTTTTTGCTAGCAGATTTCTCTTTAGACTCTCTTCTTCAGGCAGGCTCTGGACTTGGTTTTAATTCAGCAGTATCATGTAAGGCTCTAAAAGCCATAGCTCCTTTTCATCTGGTTTAACAAATGCCCTCCCTGTAAAAGTCTGCCTATTGGGTTTCTACTTTCCCTTGGTTCATAGCTTCTTATTCTCCTGCCAGTTCATTAGAGCATTTAACAAGATTGTGTCTATAATTTATTCACTGTTTTCAGTGAGGGCCAATCAGGGTAACTCATATCTGGCACACTGCTAGCAATGGAATTTCCAGCTCTTCCCTTCTCCAAGATGAAGTCTTCAGGGGAGGACAAGCTACCACCTTCTTTTATCCTCTCTCTAGGGGCTCTAGGCCACTAGGACTCAGCAAGATGGGAGGCCCGTCCTGCATTCCAGTAACTGGAATAGACTTCCTTGTGTGCTTCATGCTGCTGGTCCTACCTGTCCCCTCCCCTGAGGCCCAGTCCCACTGTTCCCACTGCGCCTGCTGCTCCTGCCATGGCCACTCTGCAGTTCTGAATCTTCCTTGCCCCTCGTCCCCATCCTGCTGACCCAAATCAGTCCAGCCTGATTCCCAGACCTGGCACAGAACTGGGTTAGACGATAGTACCTGGATGCCCTTGATCTTTTTAATTGCCCTTTTCTTTTCTGAGAGCTCCACCCCATTTTCCTGTTAATTTTCCCATCTCTCCCAATACGCCTTAAGAAGAGCACTGCAGAGCTCTGTATCCTAACCAGTGCTAGAACCAAGTGCTGATAACACTAGGTTCCAGAATGCAGCATGTGGTAAGCACAACTTTGGAACCCAAAATATAAAAATTTACATCCCACATGTTCCATCTGTAAGTGAATTACCACTAAGCCTCTATTTCCTCATTTGTAAATGTATCTCTGTCAGATACCAGAGATGATGTTTATAATAAAGTATCTAATGCAAAATAGGTGTTTAACTAGGTGCTAAATGGCTGGAAAGATGCAAACAAAGGTGATAAAGTTTCTGTGGTTGAGACTGCGTTCTTCTGTACTCTAAAGACTGGACTTTAGCAATTGCAGAAAGAATAAGAAGTCTGCTGTTAGATATCAGTTCTGACGTAGGAAAGTGGTATCAACTAGCTGAGGGAGGCCAAAACAGAACGTGGACTAGTGTGGATTTCAGAAAGGACTGACGACCTAAAAACTAAAACCATAAACCCAAATGCAGAATATGGCAGAAGAAGAGACCTTTGATCAGAACTAGCAAACACTGCCCTAGGAACAAATGGTAAATACGCGACATGTCTTCCACTACTCTGTCCTGCCTCACCACTGGCAAGGATTACTAGGCAACGATGATGAGAATAATGATGATACCAATAGCTAAATTTGTTACTGTTCTAAACTCTTTACTGAATGAACTTGCTTAATCCTAACAACTCCATGATACAGATATTGCTATTGCTAGCATTTTACAGCTGAGGACACTAAAGCACAAAGAAGTTAAGAAACTTGTCTAAGATTAAGCAAGTGACAGAGCAACCTGGCTCCAGAATCCCAGCTCATGGCCACTTCGATATGCTGCCTCTACAGTAAGAACCTACTGTCCTGTTCTTCTCAGAGTTCACACTGTGCAGAAGCAGAACCATGCAGGAAGCCACTATCGATGACCAGAATTGACACATGAAATGAAATTTTATTTGTCTTCGGCCAAGTGATTCCCGGCTTAAGGCTTTCCCCTAGTGAGGTACATTAGTGGAGGCACCGAGCCCCCCAAGGTCTCTAAACCCTATATTATTTACAGCTTTACACACATAGCTGTGGTGAAGTTAAGTAAGAGTAAACTATACTAGCTGCTCCCAGAGCACTCTGTCCTTCCCTCATCCTGTCACCCTTAGGAGTTTCTGTGTCCGGCTCCAATACTAGATGTGCACTTTTCAAAGGCATGGGAAAGGCCCTATTCTTCCATTTTTCTGTCCCGGGGTCTAATCACAGGCTCTATTGCATCAATAGAACACGATGACCATTTTAAATATATAAATAAAACAAGCAATAATAATTAGCTTTTTGATTTGTTCCTTCTAAGTACTAAGGCCTATAGCAGATATATGTCATATATCATTTCTGATTCTTAACAACAACCCCGTGAGCCTGGTGTTATTCTCATTTTATAGATAGAGTGCAGAGATATGAAATAATAACCTTAGATGATATAGTAAGTGGCTGGGCCAGGATTTATAACTAGATCTAGACGGCCCCTAGACCTGCATTCTGTCCTATGGTATCAAAAAGAGATACTAAATAAACATTTATGAATAAATTAGATCACACATTTTATTATAAGCATCTTTTGCAACTGCATTCTATTGTTGTCTTTTAAACCACCTAGTAGAGAACCTGGTAGGTGCGTGGATCTAGGTAACATTTATATAGTCACAGCCCTGTGTCCTTGGAGGGCAGACCAGGTTAGAAACTTGCCTCTGGCATCTAACAGAACAGACGCTGAGCCAGACTCAGGGTCTTGGGAGTGTGGGCCAGGCCTCCGCAGTCAGTCTGGGCTGGGAAGTCTGGTTCCTCTCCACTGCCTCCTGCCCACCTTGGTTATAAAACTAAAGCTACACCTTTGTTGCCTTCACTTTTTACCCACTGATCATTCTGCCATTTTCACCTTCTGATTGTCTTCCAGGTTGGAGCACAGAGAAGGGGTTCAAGTCTGAATGTTGGAATTATATAGATTTTCAATTGCTTAGGTACACAAAAGAGTCCTAATTAGAATCTGGCAATTTTTTGCAGCCAGCGATTATAATCAAATGTAAACAATATTATAGAAGGGAAACAGTGTGGGCTTTTGAGTCAGACAAATCAAGGTTCCTATCCTGGATATGCACACATTTGGTCCATTGGGCTCTAGACGTAGATGAAATTACTAGTCATGAAATTCGGGACAAAATATTTAATTTCTTTGAGACAAAGTTTCTCATCTGCAAAATGGGCATAATAATATCTGTTAAAAATGAAATCCAAGGAGGTATGTAAAGTGTCTAGCACTTTAATAAATGCTAATCTCCTTCCCTTATCCTGTAGGCTAAACAGGAAGACTCTGAGAAATTATTTTTATCCCACCATAGACAAATACCAGTGAAATTTTCTTACAAATCCAATTTCAACTCAAATCATACAACTCGTTCCTATATTGGTTAAGCATGGGAGAGATAAAAATTTAGTTATTTATATCATGATCAATAGTTTCTTTTTCAGGAGAAAAAAGTAGTTTTATTATTATCTACAGAGGTAGCTTTCAACATTTATACCACAATGAATCCTTTTCATTATTTTTTAAAGATAATTCCACTCTTGGAAAAAAAAATTTCCCTGTCAAACGAACTGCAGGTATTAAGTAACAACTTACTTTCTTCTTATTTTTATTAAAGAACAACAAAACCTAACGATGATTAGAGATTTCAATTGGTATTTATCCAGCAGGTCACAAGCAAAGGAACTTGGTATCTTAGTTTGTCTGAACTGCCTCTTCTCGGTTCATGGATCTCCATTTACATCTTTACTGACTCCCCCAAAGATCCACAGAACCCGGCTGGATTGGAATTTGATCTGGAGAGATGTTTGGGCAGTGAATTTATGTCTAGAGCCCAATGGACCAGAATCTGGCAAGATTTCCTTTCTGCTTCACAAGGACAGAGCAATTGCTGAGTTGGGCCCTGAAAACAAAGGCTTTGTTTTGTATGGTTACCACACGGCCCCTTCCTCTCTCTTTGGAATTTGACGAGCAAATTGGCATCTGTGTTGCTGAGACTGTCATAGAATAGTGATTGTTAATTACACCCTAGATGTCCTGCCTCATTCTGCTGTGGATGTATTATGCTAAATGTGTGCAGTAGCAAAAGATCTTAAATTTGATTTCAAGTTGCGTATCTCAGCATGCTGCCAGACCCGCCCCAGGGCAGAGAGCTCCTCAAGTGGCCTTTTGGGAGTTCTTCTGCTCTAGAATTTCTGGTTCTAACCAGGAAGTATTCAAAGGGTCCAGATAATGTGAGTATGAATTCTTGAGTCTCTCCAGGTAGAGTATAACACATCAAATTACGTCATCCACTGCTGTAGAGAGCAATCTCTAATCAGAGTACTGTATGAGCTTTAGCTTCAGAGACAATATTTTTCATAAGGATCTACTCCTCTAATTGGTAAAATTCTAACCTTACATCTCAACCCCAAAGCAAAATGAATGATGCAGTCTCAATTATAAAGAACTTGCAAGGGACCAACAAGTGACTAAAGTAGCTGCTTCTAAAAATAAATCTAGTTCATGCCAGCTATCTGATTTCCTCTGCATAGACCATCTGGATTAATTCTCCTCATCTTCAGTCTTGGACCCAGCAGACTCCCCCTTTATCACCCAAGATGGGGTAGGGCTTTGGGTCTATTTCGGCTTTCGAGTAGGCAACCAGAAACAACATACCATGCTGGTCTTAGGTACGCTGAAACACTCCTCTGCATATTTCTGTGATTCATTTTGGCATACTTTACATAGTAAGAAATGTACAGAGAATAATATACAAGTACCATATGTTCACAACCCAGATTTAACAGCTAATAACATTTCACTTTACATACTACAGCTCTTTTATTATTAATGAAATAAAAGTCTCATATATCCCTTCTCAATCCCATTCCTTTCACTTCCTCCCTGGGGGTAAACATTATCTTAAAGATCATGTGTATCCTTCCTACCTGTACTAGTCTCCTGGGGTAGCCATAATAAAATACCACAAACTGATTAAACAGCAGAAATGCATTGTCTCACCGTTCTGGAGGCTAAATGTTAGAGATCACGGTAAGGGCAGGGCCACGCTCCCTCTGAAGGCTCTAGGGAAGGCCGCCCTCCCCGCCCCTGGTAGCTCCTGGCTGTGGCAACGTCACTCCTACTTCACATGGCATTCTCCCTGCGTGCAGCTCTGAGTCCAAATTCCCCCTTTTGATAAGGATGACAGTCATACTGGTCTTGGGGCCCACGCTATGCCACTGTGATCCCACCTTAACCAATTCGATCTTCAAAGACCCTATTTCCAAATAAGGTCACATCTGAGGTGGGGTGTGTAGTTAGGACTTTAACAAAAGAATTTGGGGTAAAGGGACAAAACTCAAGCCATAGAACCACTCATGTATTAACACTCTTAACACATGATTTTTCTACAAACATATATCGGGGGTGCCAAAAAAAAAAAAAAAAAAAATATATATATATATATATATATATATATATATATATATATATACACACATGACTGGTATTCATCTTTTGTTACTGGTATATATTGAGTATTACAATTTTAATACAGTTTTTTCCTTTCTTAAAATGTGTATACATTTTTTGGCACCCTCTGTATATTATTTTACGTATATCAACTTTTATATAAATGGCATTATTCTGTATGTATCTTTTACAACTTTTTTATCCAGCAATATATTTTTGAGATGTTATCAATAGAACAAATTTATACTACTTCATTTACAGTACTTCACTATATGAATGTACCACTATCCTTTCTATACTAAAATTTAAAATTACTACAAGGTTCAAAATGTCATCCAGTTAGTAAATAATAACAGGTATATGAGACTTAGGCTTGGATTACATGAGCTCTCTGGCTCCAGTTCTTCCCACGATCATGTGGATCTTTAATTGCATTTTGTGATCCTGCAATTTTATTATTTCAGGCCTTAGCAGTTTCCCTCGTTAAGAAAGTTTCAGACAGCTGGAGGAGAGCCACTTAACTGGTGGTGAGTATCACTAAGCAACAAAAAAGAGATGGAAGATATTTTAATGGATCAATAACTATTAAAAGTTCAAATTTGGGGGCGGCTGGATGGCTCAGTTGGTTAGAGTGCGAGCTCTCCACTTCAAGGTTGCCGTTTCAATCCCCTCATGGGATGGTGGGCTGCGCCCCCTGCAACTACAGATGGAAAATGGTGACTAGGCTTGGACCTGAGCTGCGCCCTCCACAACTAGATTGAAGGACAACGACTTGGAGCTGATGGGCTCTGGAGAAACACACTGTTCCCCAATATTCCCCAATAAAATATTTGTTTTTAAAAAGTTCAAGTTTGGTTTGAGAGAGCTCTGGGAGAACAGCTGGAGGTCCCCAGCCTGTGGGATGTGCCTGTAGGAGGAAGGCAGAAGGCAGAGGCTGGAGATGAGTAGTGTACCTGACTTTCTGACTCTTCTGGACTGATCTTTGGGGCAGGAAATTGATCCCATTGTCTGTTCATCAGACATCACAGTGAGCAGACAACTCTGCAAAGGGGAGTTAAACAGTAACCTGAAAGCTATAGAAAGGCTTCCAGACATTCTTACAAGTGCACAGCCAGGAGCCTCACCTGAGATCTGGGATCTCCCTTGTTCGGCGTTTCAGCCATCGCTAATCTGAGATTCAGCAAAGTGAAGGAAGTCTTGATCTTATAGGCAGAAGACAGCACAGCTTACGTGGGCTCACGTGGTAGCATGGGAAGGAGAGGGAGACCCATCAGCACAACAAATACTCCACAGACCATCAAACTCAGATGCCAAGAGACAGTGTGGGGACAGAGCCAAGAGTGCAGTTTCTAGGCTCTTGGCCTCACATGGAAAGGTGCTCACTCGGGTAGTAAATGGCCATCAACTGTAATTGGTTGGCCATCAGCTGTGAGTAGTTGGCTGTCAGCTGTCACCAGCGAGCCATTGGCCACTAATATAACTGCCGTGGCTACGCTAGCAGAAAACTGGGGCTATCAAGAAGATGGTGGCTGAGCTAGCAAGAGCGAATTGCAGTTAACACGATGGATTGCAGCTAGCAAGTGAGGTTGGTTGGCAGAGAGAAGTAGACGGCAGGTTGCAGATAGTGTGGCTCCTGCTTCCTACGTCTCCAACCCAGCCGCCAGTGAGAATATAGTGGTATGACTCCCCTACCTATGGCTCCGTGGGTGTTCCTTTTTGGCCTCGCCATGTCCTGCATTCTTATGTGGGGAGCGGGACCAGAGACCCCACATGACACCCTGCAGACAGATAAGGAAATGGTCAGCCTGGGCAAGTTCTTAAACAAAGTGAAAACGTCTACTGGTCATCTGACTAAGACCTGCCAACATGGATGGAGTGATGGAGCCTTTTTGAGAAAGAACCTCAGAAAAAGAGATGTTGACTGCCTTTGCCCAGAACCACTTTCTTCCTATTTGATGCTGTGACATCTGGCATCTGTGAGCACCTTCTGCCTTTGTGTACCTCCATCTCTGTTACTCTGAAGAACCCCGATGGGAGAGCTCCATTTCACTTCCAAATACTACTAGGTCCTTGAGGAAAATGCTGGAAAACCACATGGGGTGGGAAATGAGGTTGGATGTGAATTTTAAGGAAAGATCTTTACTTCCTTTGCCTGCTACATGGGCCTTTGAAATGTCTTCTTCAAAATTTGGAAATTCTCTCAAAGGACCTCTGCAAGGAAAAGGTCAGCCTAATATGAGTCCGGGAATTACCTCAGATGGGTCATGTGAAGCATTTCTCAAGACAAACCATCTACATGGAACTTCCCAGATGAACTTTTAACTTTAGAAATATTGTAGAAATATAGATAAGTTTATGATCACATTTTAACATGTTTGAGGTCTAAAGAGTACATTTTTCATAGACAGTTAAAAATTAGCATGTGTTTCCTGCCACATTTTACCTCATGGCACGCATGGATTCAGCAGAAAGCGCAGCACAGCTGGAAGCAGTGGGAGTAGCCAAGGCTGAAAAATGGAGCTGAAAAATACCTTGAAAGCTTCTCGCCCTCCTGGCCTGCCCTGAGGGCAGAAACCTGAGGAACCTGACCAAAATAAGAGGGGACTGTTTTCAAGGTTGATGGTGAAATAAGCCTGCAGTGTGCCTGATTCAGTCTCAGGATGAAGAGAGAGAGCATGAACTTGAAAAAAAATGCCGTGTAAATGATGTAGGTAAACCGATAAGATTCTTGTTTCTGTATGTGATGCCAAAATTTGAAAATATGCAAATAGCCCTTTATGGATTTTTCTATTGATTTATATTTGGACTCTATTGTTTTCTTTAAGGGCTTCAAGTCTGAGACTCACACACACACATACACACACACAAATATCCTCTAATTTCTGCTATCAGTCATGTATAGTTCCCCAAGCTATATGATAAATCACAGATAAAAATCATGGGGAAGAATGGTACCAGATTGTGGACATAAATGGAATCTTTACAAAAAGATAATCAGAAATCTCTTTAAAAAACAGAAATTTTAAAGCAATTGTTCTCAAAGCCTATCATTACTTTTAAAATGGAACTGATAACAGACAGCATTTACTTTGGTTTGTCTTTGAAACTTTACTCTGAAACTAGGCAGAGGAGTGACTACTATAGAGATTTTCATGGTATGGCTCCCAGACTGTACAGGATTTCTCTTGATTATTTAAGTTATATTTCATTGCCTCATTCCTATTCTTTTTCCCTGAAATAATCTTCATATCTATCACTATAATTTTAACAAAGGAATAACTAAAGGTGTGTATCAGTACTTAAAATTATTTAATTAAAAATGCAAATGATGTTTTTCAAATGAAAACAAAGTTCAGAATTTGTCAAAGTGTCACAGTGACATTTTGAAGATCAAGCATGGCGTTTGAGCTTATGCATACAAGAATATGCATATGAAATGTATGTGTACCAAAACGGAATGATTGTGGGCCTCAGTGTCAAATCCTGTCCTCCATGACCAGTTATGTATGAGATGTTGGGCAAGATGGAGAGTCTTTCTGAACCTCAGTTTTCCTATTCGTAAAAAGCGATTAATAATAACTTTCCATGGTCATTTTAGAAATTTAGTGAAGTTCTATATGTTACAGTGGCACAGAGCAGGTGCACAGAAAAATGGCAGTTGTGTTTGTAGTAGTTATTTCTTGGATCCAAGTCCCAGGCTTTCCATTAATTTACTATGTAATTTTAGGCGAGACTCTTTAGTCCTAAGTGCAAGGTGTAAAGATGGGACTGGATGGTCTCTCCATCCCTTGTAGGAGGAAAGTCTGTGTTCACCACACTACAGATCTACACTTACGGCACCATCAAGAAAGACCAGGCAACCGGAAGGGATCTGGTTGACTTTGTAGCCACATTTATTGTGCCCTTGACATTGGGCACTATTCTAAGTCTTTTCCATGTAGTAACACAGTTTTTCCTCACAGCTCTATGATTAAGGCACTATCATTAATCCCATCTGACAGATGAAGAAGCTGAGGCACGGAGAGGTTAGGTACCTTTCTCAAAGTCACCAAGTTAGTAAGTGCAGAGCCACGATTCAAACCAACAGAGGCCACAGAGTTCATAGCTGTTTTCATCATTACACTTGCCAGCTTTTCTAAGGGGATGGGCCTACTGACAACTCACCCACCACCCTCCAGTCTACATTCACAGGTAATCCCAGCACTTAGTCATTTTTACTTTTCTTTCCTGGGCCCAGAGTAGACCATCATGATATGTTTGCTGGTGGATGATGGTTCTACACAGGTCCAGAGCCATAGCTACCTTCTAGTAAGTGTCTGGTGCTAACTTCCTGCTTTCTTCCTAATTAGTCTCTGAAGTCGGAGAGATGTGGGTTCAATCCCCCACATCGGTATTAACTATATGATTTTGGCAACATTACTTAAGCTCTCCACGCCTCTGTTTCCCCATTTTAATGAAGGGTATAAATGGAAATATTAATAATAGCTCCTAACTTACCAATGTAGGAATAACAAGAGGTAATCCATGGTAAAATGATTAGAAACAGGCAATCACTAAATAGGATCAGCATTAACTCTGATCCTGGAAGGGCTCCTTCACTTCTCCCTGTTCTGAGCCAAGAGTGGGATTCTCCGGCCCGGGGCCTGGCTAGGGCAGCCCCCTGAAATTCTACGCTGCTCCCAGATATAGCCAAGCACACAGGCCACAGTCCTGTGATTGAGGGTGGAGTGGGGCTATGAGGGTCTCAGCAGCGGAGGCGGCGCCGTCTATCCTGTCTCCCCCACCCTTTATAGCCTAGAGAGGGAGGGCAGGATGTTCTTCCACCTTCCACAGGTTTTAACTATAAATTCCCTCTATGGCTTAATGTCATCCTTTTACGCTTCTTTTATACGTTCTCTTCCAAGTTCCACATTTCTGAATAACATTATTGAACAACAACAACAACAACAAAAAAGACCCTACAAGTCTTTGGCATCAATTTTCCATTCTGTACTCAATTTTCTTTTCTTCTCCCTCTTCTTTTGCTTATTAATAATGTTTCCTTTCTGTGTAACACTATCTTTTCATGCTATGATTTTGTGGGTGTTACAAAAAGATATTGTTAAAGGGACAGCAATTATCCCATAGTTTAATAGAGCCAGAGCAAAGATGTGAGGAAGCTACAGGTCCCCCAAAAGCGGAACGCTATCGTCGTAAGAGGATCTTACAATGGAAGCTTCCCTTGTGTCATTTGTGTCCCAATGCCTTTGAATAAACTCTCAGTTCTTTTAGTCTTAGATGGTCCCTTCCTATTTATTTTTTATTTTCTTTTTTTACTAGTTAGACTTTCTCTAAGGTTCACAACAAAATTGAGTGAAAGGTACAGAGCTTCCTTATATTCCTCCTGCTCCCCCACATGTATAGCCTCCCCCATTATCAACATCCCTCACCAAAATGGTACATTTGTTACAATTGATAAACTTATACTGACACATCATAATCACCCAAAGTCCACAGTTGACGTTATGGTTCACTCTTGTTGTTGTATAACACAGTGTATCGATTTGGACAAATGTATAATGACATGTGTCTAGGGTAGGGTATGCAGAGTACTACCCTGCCCTAAGAATCCTGTCGTCAGCCTGTTCATCCCTCCCCACCCCAACTCCTGACAATAACTGGTTTTTCACTGTCTCCATAGTTTTGCCTATTCCAAGATGTCATATAGTTGGAATTATACAGTACGTAGCCTTTCCAGGTTGGCTTCTTTCACTTAGTAATATGCTTTTAAGGTTATTCCATTTCTTTCCGTGGTTTAATAGCTCATTTACTTTTAGCACTGAATAGCATTTCATTGTCTGGGTTTATTTATTCTTTCTCTTACTGAAGGACATCTCGGTTGCTTCCAAGTTTGGGCAATTATGAGTAAAGCTGCTATAAATATCCATACGCAGGTTTTTGTGTGGACATAAGTGTTCAACTCCTTTAGCTAAATACCAAGGAGCACTGCTGGCTCATATGATAAGAGTATGTTAAGTTCTTCTCAAGTGGTGAGAACTCTTTGCGTTCCCACCAGCAATGAATGAGAGTTCTGGTTGTTTCACATCCTCCCCAATGTTTGGTGTTGTCAGTGTTCCGGATTTTTACCATTTTCGCAGGTGTGCAGTGGAATCTCATTGTTTTCATTTGTATTTCCTTGACGACATAGATGTGGAGCGTCTTTTCATATGCTTATTTGCCAGCTGTATATCTTCCTTGATGACGTGTCTGTTAAGATCTTTGTGTTGTTTGTAATAGGGTTGCTTGTTTTCTTCTGTTGAGTTTTAAGAGTTCTTTGTATATTTTGGAGAACAGGCTTTTACCAGAATGTGTATTTTGCAAATATGTATCTCCCAGTCTGTGGTTTGTCTTCTGATGCTTTTGACATTGTCTTTTGCAGACCAGGCGTTTGTAATTTCAATAAAGTCCAGCTCATCAGTTATTTCTTTCATGGGCGCCATGCCATTGGTGTTGTATCTAAAGAGCCATCGCTATACCTAAACCAAGATCATCTAGGTTTTCTCTTATGTTGTCTTCTAGGAGTTTTGTAGTTTTGCACTTTACGTTTAGGTCTGTGATCCATTTTAAGTTAATTTTTGTGAAGAGTATTTTTCTTTTTTTTTTGGCATGTGAATTTCCAGCACCATTTGTTAAAGAGACAATTGTATTGCATTTGTTACTTTGTCAAAGTTCAGCAAACTATACTTATGTGGGTCTGTTTCTGGGATATCTGTTCTGTTCCATTTATCTGTTTTGTTTTTCGCTCACCAATACCAAACTATTGTGATTACTGTACCTTTATAGAAAGTCTTGAAGTCAGGTAGTGTCAGTGTTCCAACTTTGTTCTTTTCAATATTGTGTTGACTCTTTGGGATCTTTTGTCCCTCCATATAAACTTTAGAGTCAGTTTGTTGATACCCACAAAACAACAACAACAACAACAACAAAAACTTGCTGAGGTTTTGATTGAGATTGCATTGAATCTATAGAACGAGTTGAGAAAAACTGATATCTTGACAATATTGAGTCTTCCTATCGAGAATGTGAAATATCTCTCCATTTATTTACTTCTTTGATTTCATTTATCAGAGTTTTGTAGTTTTCCTCATATAGATCTTGTACATATTTTGTTCGATTTACACCCAAATATTTCATTTTTGGGGTGCTAATATAAACAATATTGTATTTTTAATTTCAAATTCCATTTTATTATTGGTGTATAGAAAAGTGATTGACTTTTGTGTTTTAAACTTATATCCTGCAACCTTGCTATAATTGTTAACGAGTTCCAGGAGTTTGGTTGTTGATTCTTTCAGATTTTCTACATAAATGATTGTGTCATCAGAAAACAGTTTTGTCTTCCTTCCCAACCTGTATATATTTTATTTCCTTTTCCTGTTTTATCTATTCATTCTCATTAGCTAGAAGCTCCAGTGTGATATTGAAAAGGAGTGATGAAAGGAGACATCCTTCCCTTGTACCTGATCTTTTGAGAAAACTTCAAGTTTCTTAATGAGAAAGCTTCAAGTATGATGTTAACTGTAGGTATTTTGTGGATATGCCTAATCAAATTGAGGAAATTTCTCTTTATTCCTAGTTTAATGAGTTTTTATCATGAATGGGTATTGTATTTTGTCAAATGTTTTTTCTTCATCTATTGATATGATCATGTGATTTTTCTTTTTCGGCTTCTTGATGTAATGGAATTCAAGAAAGTTTTCTTGAATTGGATAAAATGACATCATAATATGATGATATTAAACCTTTCAGAAGGATTCACAGATTCTTGTGATACTTTCAAGCAATGCAATTGGTAAACGATCTCTCCAAACAAACAAAAACAAACAATAAAACCTCTTCTTTGTAGCATCTACCAATTCCTGTGGTGTAGATACTTCCACTATTGCCAATTTCAAGCTATGAATATGAGGTCACTGATTGTGGGATTGAAAAGAAATCCTCACAATTGTCCCTTGCAAGCTGGTATAAGCCAACTCCAGCACGCCACTACTTTCAAGTATACATTTGAAAAGGTATTATTCACTAAAAACTCATCTGAAGAAGCTATTCACCATGAGGTTTCAGGAAAAACAGAGAAGCTAAGGGAAACTGAATTTCTGGGGACTTTGGAAATATTCTTGATTTCTCACTAAGTCACTCAGAACTTGATCCATTTATGAATCTACGAAAACCATGTAACTTCCTATGCATTTTAATAGTTGGAAAGTTTTTGTGGCATGAAACCTTGGGAAGCAAGAAATTAGTCTCAGGTATAATTTAATCAGAAAATCCAAGACATTTTGTCTGATTGCATTTATTAAAGAATAAAAGTTTCCTTCTAGTATATTCTGTCCAACTATGAAATTCATTTAAAATCTTTTTTAAAAGAGCAAATCCAACATTAAAAAACTGCTGGGCAGTTATAATACTCTGGTTCCCAAGTTAAAAAAAAAATGAGGCAAGATTATATAGTGAGAGTAGAGAAATCAATATGAAGTGAAATCACCCATGACAATCTGTCATATTAGGCATTATGCATTTCAACATCTGCAACTTAAAAGTCACAGAAGTCAAAAAATAAAAACAAAAAATACTCCCAAGGAACGTAGCCTAATGATGTTGCTAGACTATTTAGCCCTCTGTCCATTTCATGTAAAAAATAAATTAAGTATAAATAAGGAGGTGAGGGGGCTGGTGTGTAGTCAGGTGTGTTCACAGGTAAGTACACAGAGGGGGCATGAGAATGGAGCCAAATGCCTTTCCTCTCCTTCACTAGCTACACAAAACTCTCCTCCATGTTGCTGCAGAGTAAGAAAGAGTCCACCAGCCGGGGCTGGACCAGCTGCTGGAAGTCAGAGTCCTGGAGGCCTTCAGGGCAGACCCCAGCCAATCTACGCAGAGCAGCCTAGGGAGAAAACAGAAGAGATGACACGGGTCAGACTGGGCCCTGCTTAGGTGCATGTATTTCCTTCAACTGCCTGGAGAGATGCATTTCAGGAAGTGGCTCATTTGCCAAGCAATTTGAGGTAATCCTCACCTTTCCACCTTAGTGATCTGGTCCTTTTGATTACCTGGTCACCAGAGTCACCTTCACATTTGGGCACCTGGTTGCATTTGTGCCTTGGTCACCATGAGAGGTGTCATCTGAAAGTCTTCATGATCTTAATAATGGTCTTGCCATCTTGATTTTCCAGTCATCCTGGGAACTTAGTTTTTTTAAGATCTGTCATTTTAAAGATCTGGTCAACTTAGTGACATATTTAAGATTTATTTATCCTAAAGACGGTAACTGCCAGAGCCTCAGTAGAATTATATTCCTGCTTCCAGCTCCCTGGAGGAACCTTAGAACAGCAAGGACTATTGATTTATCCTAAATTCAGCAAGGTTCTGAGGAAAACACTATGAGATGGGAAGGAGGGAGGAGAGATGAAGGAAAGTCATACAACAGAAGAAGATGGAGGTTCTACCACCAAGATGGGGATGTACAGGAAAGAGCAGTGCAGGCAGAATGAAATCACTGCCAAGGTCTCCATACACTGAGCATTTCACTCTTGAGTATGCTATCTCATTTTATGCCCATGTGCTTTGCCAAACTCTTCTCTATGACATGAAGTTCCTCCCCACTCTTTTCTTGCCAGCAGTCGCATTCATCCTGCAAGGCTTGGCTCATTGTCACCTCCTCTGTGAAGTCTTCCCTGATTCCTTGAAGCAGCAACAGTCCCTCCCTCCTCCGTACACTCACAGCCCCTGGCTTGACCTCAACCCTCTCACACTTGACAGTAACTGGTTTTTAGGTGTTTATCTCCTGCATTCGACTCTGAGCTCCTCAAGGGCAGAGACTCTTTTATTTTTCTCATATCTACAGCAGGTAGGTCAGGGGTTGGCACAGGCCTCAAAAAATATTTGCAAAACAAAGTGCTTTAAAATTGACTCCTACTGCTAGAATTACCTAAAACTGCAAATGTGAGCTATGCACCTCTTTACCAGTTAGCTCAGGCAATGCATACTGAGTGTTCAATGAATATTAATTACTTCCCTCTTCTGCAGACTGTACACATCAGGAAACAAGGTAGGAGCTTAAGGATGCCCTTCCCCTGGGAAACAAAGTGGGGGGTAATATCTGAAATGGCAGATGAAGCAAAGAAGGAGGAATGCCAACATAACATTTTATTTAATCCTTAAAACATACGGCAAAGTAAGTATCACAATCTCTAATTTGAAAATAAGGAAACTAAGGCTCAGAGAGGAAAAGAGGCCTTCCCAAAATCACAAAGCAGTTTAACTCCAGGGCCTATACACACAGGCAGGAAGCCGCAAGCCAGGACACTAGGTTATATTGAGTACAAGGCAGGCATACCTAGCTCATTACCTAGACATGAGAGGTAACCTATCGCTGGGAAATAGCCTAATTGGCAAACAGAGAGGATGGCTTAAGTTGGTAGTTGGGCTAATAGGCACTGCCATGTCTATGCGGGATAAAAGAGAAGGGCTATGCATCTCTGTGCACATGGGCAGGGTCTGAGAAACTAGTGACAGGAAGTAGACTCCAGGAGACTGCCTCTAACTAGTGCGCCCTGCCTCTCCTGGGGTATGATTTCGCCTAGGGCTAAAGAAGCTGACTTCATAGTACTTTCTGATTCCTCTTGATCCAACTGGGATAAATAATGCCATTGCCCTTGGGTTGTCACTGTAAAAAGGAGCCAGGAATCTTCACCTGATGAAGATGTGAGGCCATCGATGTATTTTACATCATCAGGGGTAAAAATAAAGCAAGAGGAAGGAAGGGAGAAAGACAAAGAAATAGAAAATAGACCCATGAAGAGAGAAAATGAGGTAGAAGAAGAAAATAGCAGAGAGGCAGAGAAAAAGAGACAACAGAAAAGCAAAATAAGAAAGAAATATTAAAAGAGAGAGACAAAGGTGAACTGGTGAAAAAAAATAGACTAGGCATGAAAGGGAGATTAAAGGAAGGAGAGATGGTGACAAAGAAAAAGAGAGGGCGCACTGGGAACAGGAGAATCATAGGAGAAAGGTAGGAAGAGGTGAGGAGGCAGGACAGGAGGGAGGGGGAGAGTGAGCGAGAGAGAGAGAGAGACAGAGAGAGAGAGAGAGAGAGAGAGAGAGAGAGAGAGAGAGAGAGAGAGAGACAGAGAACTGAGGGAGATAAAAAGAAAGGGAAAAAAGGAAAGGAGAGAGAGAAACTCCTAAGAGAGGAGGCAACCTCTAGAAGGAGAGAAAAACAAAAACAAAATGAAAGAGAGAGAGGAGAGAGAGAGAGAGAGAGAGAGAGAGAGAGAGAGAGAGAGAGAGAAAGAGAGAGAGAGAGAGAGAGAATTAGAAACAGACTTGAAAACACAGAAAGGCAAATAGACACCCTCACCTCCCCAGGGTCCCTAGAAAGTCTGCAGGACATGAACCCAAACTTTCTGGAGGACCCCCCTCCTCAACATCCATGGGCTCGAAGGACCCTCCAGCCTTCTGAAGCCTTTCTCTCAACCTCTGCTTTCCTCAAAGGGTTAACAGCCAATCATCCCAGGATCTCATTCCCAGACAGTCTGAAAACACCCAAGTATTAAACAAGCCCAGCAGACCATTGACAGCAGCTTCATTAAGGAAAAATCAATTCTGCTTGGGGGAGGCAATCTGTGCTGCCACTTACCCAGATGTGGGGAATGATAATTAAAATGTCCTCTCTCCACCTGAAGAGAGCCTTGACGCTGGGAAGAAGGCCTTGGAAACAGGCAGGAGAGGTAGCCTCCACTCCCTCCACCAGGCCAGGCTCCAAGTGGCCTCTATCTTCCCAGCCAGGGGGCTGCACTCAGTTGTGGGGCCCCTTCTGAGAGCCAAACCATGAACACCTACAAATACCGGGGGCTGGCTGCGGGGAGACAAGTCTATAAGTCCCTCAGGCTAGAAACAGTCACCAACCCTAGGTCCTATGGGGATACAAACTGCTGGAAAAGGGCCCTGTCCCTAAGAAGGTTCCAGGTTGTAGGGGAGAAATATAAATCCCCCATGAGCCAAGATAGCAAGACCAGGGCCACAAGACATGGGGGCAGAAAACAGGTCTGGTCAAAAGTCAAGCCCTGCAGCGTCAGGCAGGCCTGTGCTTGAATTCCAAGAGCCTCCCCTATAATACCCAGAACACTGCCTAACACAACATGCTTCCTACTAGGGATAAACAAAGTCCACGCAGGCAGGCCCAGGGGCCTACTGTGTGCTCCTCGTCTTTCAGCACAGAGAGCTCCTGGGAAGCTTCATGGAGGAGATGGATTTTGATCTGAACCTTGAAGGGGTGCTGGCAGAGCTGTAGAAGGGACAGCTGCTTGAGACAAGGGCCAAGGCACAGTGTCTGGTGGCTCCCAGCACTCTGGCCTAGCTGAGCAGGATGGGGCCTGTGGGAGGCCTCTAGCCCTCAGAGGTGGGTCGGAGCCCAATGTGAAGGGCTGAGCATGTGGACAACAGGCTGTAGATAATGGGGAGCCATGGAAGGTTTGGTTATGGACGTGTCATGGTTGTAAACTATCGTGAGGAAAATTAGCCAGCAGCCACATGCAGGGCAGACTGGGGGTAAGGGGGTCTCTCCAGCATCCAACAATTCATCCACAAGGAGAAATTGAAGTATGCTCTTCTTCAAACTAATAATACAACTGAAAAAGGCATCATAACAAGCCCCCTTTCCAATGGAGCTATAACGTTTCCCAACATTTCCTCCGGGCCTAGTCAGTGGTAGGCACTTCCTGGCACCTGAATTTTGAAGATGATGGTGGTTGGAACCAGTTATTATGTGTTTTCCAGGTATTCATCTCTCTCCATTTGACTCACTAGGCCAGACCGAATTAAGAAGTGCTGTGAACTGACATGAAAACAATTACCTCTTTACATTTAGTAACCTCTAACTGAAACTTAGCCTTTCCTTCTGTTATGACAGTAACCACAAACCGCAAAGTCTCAGCAATCCCTGTGACTTGTTCCCAAGTAGAAATCACATAGCTTTATATCCCATAAGTTATTATAGCTACCTTCAAATATCGTTGACACTCATTGCTAGTCAAGCGTACAATAACTTATTAGGCCCACTGCTAGCTCTTAGTTAACGCATTCATTTAAAAGTACATATACGAGTATATCACATGTTTAAATACTCTAATAATTATTTTAATGGGATTGGTTTCCTTTTTAACTCTATGTATTGTATTGTATGCATTTAAAACATTATTCTGAGAAGGGGGTCATAAGCTTCATCAGATCACCAGAGGCCCAGGAAAGGCTAAGGTTGTTCTGCATGTACCAGAATAAAAGCCCCGGGTGAGCAGAGATTTTTGCCCCCCTCCCCACAGCAATATCCCTGTAGCCTAGAAGTGTGCATGGTATATAGAATCAGTAAATATTTATTAAATAAAATTTATAGCACTTAGCAACCTACCTACTGTCATACAGTTCATTAATGGCAAAACCAAGACAGGTGTGTCTGGCTGTAATGCCCTGCTCTTTTTATCACCACACAATGCTCCTCAGGAGCTCCCAGAAATGAGTTGAGCTCAGTTTAAGAAAGACAGGTAAGGAGAGGGCTTTACTGCGAAACAGCTTGGAGGACCCTCCTGCTCCATCGCTTCTCCCTTGCGTCCTTTGAGGACCAGTCAAGGATCTGGCACTCCCTCCTGACAATAAAATGGCCTGTTTATACAATGACTTCCAACTGGAAGCTGCCGTTACAGCCCCACAGGGAGTAGTACAGAGACAAAGTGTGCATTCCCCATCCGGTGCTACAGGATGAATTAATGAGTGACCCAAGCATGGAGGAGAAGTTGGGGACCTCCCAGGATTCACTTGCTTGGATCAGGGTGAAGATCCTGGCAGCTGACTGAACAATACTCTCTGTCCTGTCCTTTTGCCTCCGTCCTATTCCACAAAGGAGGAGGGAGCTGCAAGGCTGGAAGCTCACCAGCAGAGGGCCTCTGTCCCAGGAGGAAGGGAGAGTTTTCTCACTATGTGCAGTTTGGAACCCGCAGGAGACGTCCCCACCCTAGTTGCCACGTGCTGGCAGCACCATGACATCACTAACACCACCCAACATTCCCCCCGCCAGCCACTCTGGTCTGGGTCGCTGTTCGGATTTCCTAGAATCTCAAAGGTTCATAGCTACTAAGTGTGGTGGTAGAGATTCCCCAGTCCCCCGTCCTTCACATATATGATCTCATGTATTTTCTTCACAACTTTATGAATTAAGTGAAACAAGTATTACTCTTATTACCATTTTATCTAGAAAAGTTGAAGTCCAGAGAAATTTCATGGCTTACCCAAGCCAACCGTGGCATAGCCAGCTCTCCTGGCGCCTGGCCTACAATCTCAAAGCCCAGGGAGAAATCTGGGGGAAGACTGGGAACTCACCAGACAGGCCACGAGCACGGCATCACTGCTGTTCCTCTCGGAGGGCGATCGGCAGAGCTCAATGAGGCGGGACATACCTGCGTGAGACACACAGAGAACCTCAAGCCTTGGATGGGGACCAACCAGGCCAGGCCTAAGCCAGAGCGGCTCCCCCTCTCTCACAAAGCTCTCCGCATGGAGCCCTGGGGAGGCAGGTGACTCTCAGGAACTCTGTCAGCCCGCCAGTAGGCCAGGGAAGGGGGCTGAACCCAGCTGGAGGAGATTGTGGTGAAAACCTCCTGCTTCCTCTGGTGTGAACAGACCCTGGTCAGGGCCAGGATGAGCTGCAGCATCTAAATCAAACCTCTAAGAGCCAGAAGACTGGCCAGGACTGAATTCAGTTACAACTACAGCCGAAGGTAGTGCAGGTCTCTGAGAAAGAGATACTTCTGTGCAGGCTTCCGATTGTACCAGAACTATGTTTAACGTTTACATCCTTATCAGCGGAACTGCCCAGGACCTCTTTTTTTTTCCAATTGACTATCAGTCAGAAAATACACTGCAGCTAAAACTACAGAAAACTACAGATTGCAGAGGTTAATGTTGCCTAGGCCTTTACAGAGGAAAGTTAAGCAAATGACTGCTTTTAAATGTAAATTGACCTTTTCAAACTCAAAAAACCCACAACTCCTTATAAGATAGTAATAAAAGGTGTGCAGACCCCTTTTGTGTGTTTATTCCTCATGAAGTCTTTATGAAGCTGGAACCCTCTGCTGCCCTAGGGTCCCCTCTTGCTGTCCTTGTACCTGGATGATAGGTGGCACTGCCAGGCCTATTCTCATGCCTCTACCTGAAGCGCCCTTTCTCAGCCTTCACAGCAGAATAACTCCTCAAACCACAGCTGAAAACTCACCTTCTTCCTGAAATATTCTTTGACTCACCCAGATAAATGGTGGCTACTTCCCCTGTGCACTAAACGGACAGGCTTTGAGTATCGCTCTATGATATTCAAGTGCAAATGTTTCTTTGCCTATGTGCCTCATTAGGGCTGAAAGCCCTGTGGTCAGGACAATGCTATAGTTAGTGTTATGTGCCTAGCACTCAGAACAGAGGCTAGCATAGAGTGGGTGATCTGAAAACATTTGCTGGGTAAATAAGTGACTGACTAAATGAATGAGTGATTTCATGAGTGAATTCATAAATGAGTTAATAGTGAATAAATGAAATAATGAATGCATGAATGAATGAATACACGAAAGGATTCGTGTATGAATGAGTGAGTGAATGAATGAGGAAATGAATGAAAGAATGGGGTCATAATTAACAGGAAGTCTGCAGGTGAGTCACCGTTCTGGCCAACTTAAACCTCTCTCAGCCCTTCCACTCTCTTGCTTCAGCCCCAGGTTTAAACGAGACTAGGGGCTGCACCCTGCACCTCTATCCTAGCACCCAGAGAGAAGGGTTCACGCCAGTTAGCCCTTGCTCTTAGTCCTCTGTCACCACCATGGCATCAGGGCTGTTCCCATCCCAAGCCCTTCACTCCACTCCCACCACAGCCAGCATCCCTTACAGCTCAGCCGCACGGCTTCCCGTGCCACGTCTGGGTCTCGGCTGAGACGGGCCAAGGTCACTGCCGCCTTCTGCTGGACTCGCTCGCAGGCCGCCACCTCAGCAGGGGTCCCAGACCTTGGCTTCTCAGACAGCATGCCCATGATAAGCTGGACCCCTGGGTGGAAAAAGAGGAACAGTTGGTAGTTGCCCAAGTGGGGAAACTTCCCCTTGGAGTCAGCAGGATGGACAACTGTAGGCTCAAACAAAGGCTGTCAGAGTGACAGGGGGACCTCAACCACAGGCAGGAAGCTAGACAAAGCCACCTTTTCTACTTCTTCTGCCCTGGGGGGGTATCTCTGATTCCATATACCAAGTCACTATACTTGGAAAGGACATCTGCAGGACATCCCTTTTTATTTTTCAGTTCTATTATGGAGCTTTTACTATGTGCCTGGCACTGTGCTAAATGCACAGTAAGTGCGTGATTCCCTAAAACCTACCAGTAGCCTTATGAACTAGGTACTACTATGATTCACTCTGAGGCCCACAGAGATGTGAAGTACCTTTCCCAGGGTCATGCAGTTAGGAGTTGGGGAGCTAGTATCGGAACCCAGATAATCTGGTTTCTCTCCATCACCTCTTTACCTCTGATGCTGGCTGCATCTGAATCAGGTCCAGAAGTGATGGGTCCCCTTGGGGGGAGGTGACCCAAACCTAGGCTGGATAAACAATAGGTCAAATGTTTTAGAGTAGGTGAAAGCAGTAGAGGAGGCTACAAGAGTTGGATTGAGAGATTTAGGCCTGGATTTGGTCTGTTGAGAAGCCTCCCCACCCTCCCCTGAGATCCCATCTGTGTTGATTGTCCGGCAAACCCACACCCACTTTCATTGCCACCTCAAGTCTTTGCCCATCTAATTCTTTCTGCAGGAGATGTCATTGTCCCTCTCACTCTCCATCTAAGTAGTTCCCATCCTGCAGGTAGTAAAAGTCCATCTTCTATGGGAAGTATTCCTTAACTGCCCCAGCCCCGGCCCCTTTTCCTATACCCAGTGGCACTTGACAGTTTGGAACTTAAACCAGCAAAACACAGATGTATTTTGCTTTGTTTTGTTGCTCCACAGAGTGTCTTAAAAAATTTATTAATTTTCTGCTAATATGAAAATTGGGAGATTTCTATAGAAATCTAACCGGTTCTGACAACACTGGGCGCACATAGCTGCATGACAACAATTTGCTAAAACTTGTTATAAGCTTACTTTTTAAAATGAGATTGATCCAGTCCTTGTTGAGATTACATCATCCATGTAAATTACTTGTCTAGATCCTTTAGGCATCTAAGTTTGCAACCTCTAACTAGGCCATAGAGCCCGAAGGGTCCTTAAGAGTTCTTCCAGCCCAGCCCCTCCCTCCCTCATTTCTCAGATGAGAACCTGAGGTCTGGAGAGAGGATGTGAGGTCCCAAGTGCACACAGGAGTCAGGTCCAGTGCAGCACTCCAGACAAGTGACTCTGAATCTTACTTGAACCAGATGCAATTTCCAGCTCTTCTAGATTCCCGTGCACTGGGGCTGTGAGTTACTTAGTTATGGACCCTACGGCTATTCAGTTCCTGGGGAGGGGCCGTTTCTCTCTCCGGTGAGCTTTGTAAGCGCCCCAGTTCTCCCCACACAAGCTCAAAGGACCCTGCTGGCCCTGCCTTTCTTAGTCTCTATTAACTCTGCCATCACACAGTCTAACCTTGGGGCAAGGTGCTTCTCTCCCAAATCTTCTCCCTGGCCACTGAATGGAACATGCTCTTCAGGCTCCCTAGTCCACAATGTCCCTAAGACAAGGTCATTGCTGTTCATGTCCTGTGATATGCGTATTATGGCCTCTGGGAACATGAACAGGCCGAACGAAAATGACAACTTTAGGAAGTACCACAAGCTTAAGATATGTTACTAACTCATCCTGGTTAATGTTCCCATAAATAAGCCATTTTCCCAACCCCAGCTTTGTACCTGGAACCTGAAAAAGAACAGTTTCTCATATACTAGCAAGTAAGCTCCACAGGGCAAGGAGTTTTGTCCATTTCCTGCAAGCATATGTCTAAAGTATCCAGAACAGTGATTAGTCCAAACATTTGTTGAATGACTATCAAATGAATGAATGTGAATGCACTCATGTGAAGTCTTACAGATGTATAAAGACAAAGTTTTCTTTGCATGTATACTTTCTAAGTCTTGTCTAAAAAAAGATGTGATGCGATGAAATTGGGGCTGCCGAAGAAAATCCGGAATGTGTTTCTGAAGTGCTGGCCAGGCTCAATGCCAGAAGAGTTGCCTGAGAGTTTTGGGGAGTTATAGCTTTGGAGACCAGCCCCCAATGTCGTGTTCTCTCCCCAGCGTTCTCTCCAACTCAGCCCCAGTCCCTCAGGGAGAAGCAAAACTAGTTGAAAGGGAGATATTGATGTCAATGGATGGACAAGTAAGAGCTTGGGCTGGACTGTCCTGCCTCCCAGTGTAAGGATGACCACTGGCCAGAGTCTCTGACCTCCCAGTATGGCCCCCTTCAACCACACCTCATCACCAACATGCACACACAATTCGAGGCAGGACAGAGAAAAAAATCACCAAGATGCAGGGCAAGGCACATGAGTCTCATGCTTTCTGGTAAGAGGACAGCCTTTTAAAGCCCAGACTGCATGATAGGGCTTGCCCTGTCCAGCTCAGGAGGCCCCTGGCTTTGTCACCACCATTGCTAATCCCTCAAGTCCTGCCCCACTTTGCTAAATAGTCTCTTCATCAAACTCTCTTCAGTTGAGCCATGTGAGGCTATCACTGTTTCCTGAAAGAGTAGATACACTTAGCACAGTGCTCATTCTGTGCTAGACACACTTTTAACAATCTTTCTATGAATCCTCACATCATCTCTAAGAGGTAGGTATTACTATTGTTCCCATTTTGCAGATGCAAAAACAGAGGTCGCATAGCTAGTAATTAGCGGGACTCAAGCCCAGTCTGTTTTCAGTTTTCACAGTCTCAACCTCTGTGCCATTCTCCTTCTCCTGCATTATTTTATTATAGATGTCATACTTTTGTCATGTTATCACTTTTGTCAAGTTGGGCTCTCCTTCTAGACTGTGAGATCCTCTAGGACAAAGGCAAGGATTTATTTCTCTCTGTGTTCATTTGTTTAGCACAATGTCAGGCACATAGTTGGTCCCAGCAACTGTTGACTAAATAAGTCTGTCAATAGCACACTGCAAACCATGAAACCCTCTATAGACGCTAGATATTCCAATCCTAAATCCATAGGCCTTGGGGGACCCACTTCGCTGACCACTTGAACTTAAGGCTCTGAGCGCTGAAGTAACAGGCCACGAAATGACACCTCCCAGACTCCCAGCCTCAGCTGGCTCAGGAAAGTTTTTCATTATTAGCTCCATCACATGGAATTAACACAAAATGATGTGTTTCAATTAGTAATAGAGCAATGGGGGATGGGAAATGTGAATATTTGTTAAAACAGCAGGGCAACCTGGCAGAAGACGGTTTAACAAGAGCAGAGGCAGCTGGCCTGGGGTCCCAGCTCACTCATTCTCATTAGTGTCTCTGGTTTCCAACCGGTTGCTAATTGCTCCCTTATTTTCCAGTCACAGGGAGCCCTCGCCACTCTGTTCCCAGCTGCAGGGTGGCTGGCCTGTCCGCCAGCTGGGACTGCTTAGATCAGTTTCAGGTCAACAAAACCTGGACCTTAGTGCACAGGGTAGGAGCAGGGGAGCAAGTGGGAAAGAGATGCTCTCAGGTGAGGGGTTGAGGGATCCAGCTCGCCCTGACCTGATCCCTCACTTCTCAGGCACTTCAGCTTTCTACAGAAATCAGAAATGATTTAAAGAAATGATTTAAAGTTGGAATTCATCCTATTGTAGGAACAGAGTTTCACTTTTTGAATCATAATGAAATCTTTGTCTTTTCTTCACCACCCTAGTGAAAATAGCAACTGCCCCCTGTCTACCTTGGGGCTACCTTACGCCCCTCTCTGCTTTATTTTCTCCAAACTCTATTACCCTCTGACCTTTTCTATCTTTTCGTTCACTGTCTCCCAGTAGAATTAAAGCCCCATGAAAGCAAGCAAGCACTTACATATTGGCCCAGTTGCACATATAAGCATGTGTATATGTATGCTCATGCAATTGTGGAGACCCACATGTACAGATGTACATATCTCCACACAGACCTTCACACAAACACAAAGGCGCAGGGTCCTGTATAGCCACACAATCCGTGCCACATGCACACTGTTGTAAATACACACCGTTCTCCTGAATGATGTCAGAGGCGCACTGCTCTAGGACAGACATGTTTGCCAAGATGGTCACAATCTGGAAAAGAGAATTGAGAAGCTAAGAAAGTGGGCACGCCTGAGCCACAAGGTGATGTCTACAGACAGCTGAGCCAGGGACTACAGAGCTTTCCTTTAGCCTGTGACTCCTTCCTGTCCCCTTGGCCCATCCTTCCATGGTATTTTCTTTCATCCGCATGGGCTCCTGCCACCCAGCTGTGTTTTTCCAGTGACTTGATGCCCATTCCTCAGCACGTGTCCCTGGGATGGACCCCAGGATTCCACTGGAGAGAACAGTGTTACATGAGTAAAGTTGGGGACCCTGTCATCTTTCAGAAGGGTCTCTCTGGCCCCAGCCCCTGAAATGCAGACAGAACTGGCAGCTTCCCGGCTAGCCCCTGCCCTGGATTAGGTTCCCTCTATCCTAGATTTTTGCCTTGGTACTGAATCCCACCTACTTCGAACCTGAAATTAAGGGAGACTAAGGTCAAGTTAGAGAACATGAGTGAGACAGAAGGGCAGCATTACAGCCCAAGCATCGGGCGCTTTATGGAATCTGAGGAGAAAGCTCACGCCCAGCTGCACTTTACAAGACTGTGGCCTCCAAGCCTTGCTTGTTGGTTATCACTGAAGGGCTCTGCCCGCAGTAAAGAGATGCTGACAGCGGGCGGACAGTGAGCCTGGGTTACCACCTCACAGGCTGGGCAGCCAACAGCCCACCCCATCCTCACCCCTTGGCCTAGTCAAGGTTGCAGAGAGAACTCACAGCACAAAACTGGATTAAGGAGTGGACCATCAGGGGGCCTTCTGCAGACCCTAAACTGTACAGGCTGCCAAAACATCACTGGAAAATGTTGGAAACTTGGTACCTATTAACTCAGATACTACCCATGACAGTATCCCTGACATAACCAGCAAAATGAAAATTCACCCACTGCCGTGGAAGCAGACAGCACTCTCACATGGTAAATCATATAAATTAAAAAATAAAATAAAAAACACCTCTCATTGGTGCAGACCTATCTCTTTTCAAGGTTTCTTCAAAGCCTGTGGCACAATGTAACTGGAGGCCATGTCTCCACCTCTGAGGTGGCAGCTGACAGTCTCCTGAGGACAGTTCAGGCAGCTTAAATTCTGAAACTAGATAATTACTGGATAGTAATGTGATGTTTACTAAGAAAGAGTATTAGCTAGATGTTAATTGGTTCAATATTGGCACCTTAGTCTGGATAATGAATACATGTAACAAATCTTTTAAACAGAAAAATTGCCATATTAATAGAATATCTCCCCCAGCCCCCACTAAACACATGTTGAAAAGGGACCTGCGTCATAGGCTTCTGTGGCATCTGCGTGTGTCATCCCCTTCCAGCTCAGACCTAGGCAGGGGCCTGGCTGGGTAAGCATGGCTGGGGTGCACTGACAGGGGAAGGACAGGAGAATACCCGAAAAGCTTCATCCCAAAGGCAAGGCTGCCTCACCAGATGTTTTATGAAGGGAATGACAAGCTCCTATTTGCGTTTTAGAAAGATAATGGGACTAAAGGAGGATTAGTCCTTGGAAGCCTCCCCCACCCCTTTTAAGATTATGAGTGTGTGAGGGCTGAGGGGAAGGAGTTAGAGGAAAAATATGGATTGATGATGCAGTTAAAAAAATGGAAGGTTCCCCAGGAGGCACAGAGTGCACAGTCTTATGAGAAAAGAGACCTAAGGCCAAGTCCGTGTCAGATTACAGCTCATTTGGCTTCCTGTAGGCTGTGAGCAGTAGCAGGGAGCACGGCCTCTGCTCCCATCACACAGTGACTGTGACGACCCAACCATCACCAGTCTGGCCTTTCTGAAAAGACAGTTGTTTGACATACAGATTCAAATGCAAAGGATGAGAGAAAGGGAGGAAGGACAACATGAAAAAAGAAAAAGAAAGCTTTGTCGAACGCATCAGGTTCATTACACGGCAATTATTAGCTGTGGTACAGGCACAGGTAGGTCTTTGTGTCAAACTAATTTAGATCCTGTTAATGAAAATTACTTCCTCTTTACAGAGCCTGTACCCCATGTGGTTTTCGGAGTTGCAGATGAAGCATTCAATTAAGCACAATTTGAATAAATGCCAATTATGCCCTGCTTCGCGTCCCCCTTTTGAAACATCCTTACATGCACCATGACGTAGAGAAAGAATTTCTTCTTGCACTTAAGCCCCGGGCTAGGATGTTAGGGACCAACTGGTTTATCTCATTGGATATAAGATAGCAATGCTATCCGGGGGAAACATACAGGGCGCTCGGCAGACAGTTCTCCTCTGGCCCAGGCTAATTCGATCCTGTCTGAAGGTTTTCAGTTAAGTCCCATTCCTCCTGAATGAAAAGGCACTGTTCCCTCTGCAGTTATTTGGTGAATCGAGAGGGTATCAGCTTTGAGAAAAGCCCTAGGTGAGAGGCAGTGTGTTGTAGGGGCTAATGCATGGATCAGCCAGCCTAGTTCCAAGTCTTGGCTCAATCGTCTATTTTCTATGTGATCTTGGCCACATTACTGAACTTTTCTGTGCCTTGGTTAGTGAAGGTGTATTAGATTTCTATTGCTACTTTAACCAATCACCACAAACTTAGTGGCTGAAAACAACATACTTTTATCTTGCAGTTCAGGAGGTGAGAAGTCCTCAATGGGTCTTGTGGAGCAAAACTCAAGGGGTAGACAGAGCTGCATTCTTCCAGGAGGCTCTAGAGACGAATCCGCATCCCTGTATTTTCCAGTTTCTAGAGGCTGCTTGCATTCCTCGGCTCTTGGCACCACACTACTCTGATCTCAGCTTCCTCAATCACATCTCAGTCTCTAACGCTGAGCCTCCTGCCTCCTTAGAAGAACCCTTGTGGTTACACTGGACCCATGGACGATCCAGGATAATCTTCCTATATCAAGACCCTTAACTTAATCATATCCACAAAATCCCTTTGGCCAGGTAAGGTAGCATATTCACTGGTTTGGAGGATTAGGACGTGGACATCTTTGGGGGTGGGTGCATTATTTGGCCTACCACAGGAGATCAATATGAGATAACCCATAAGTCTGTTGTGAGCATTAAATGAGTTAGTGTTTTGTCAAGCACCCAGAATATTTGTCAAATAAAATGAGTATAACTTGCCTGAGGGAAACAGAGTCTGAAAGGACCCAAACCTTGAAAGACTGCTACAAAATCTGGACATTCTAAAATGCGAAGCAAATGATGTGTTTTCATGGGAAGTGTATACCAGTAACTTCTACCTCTATGAAAGCAATAAATTTCTGAAGTCCACAAAAACGTCATACTCAGTAAAAGTCTGTTGTGGGTTAGACAAGGTAACAGAGTCCCTTTCACTCTAGGTTGCCACTGCTTCACAGGCAGGGCAGAGGTGAGCCAGCATAAGGCAGTGAGAAAGGGTTCTCACTGCCCCATGCCACACCTGTAGCTGGATTCCCTAGATAGCACGACCCCTAAACATTACCTCCGGGGGATGAAAATACAGGCCACACAGATGGCTTGTTAGCAGGGAGTTCGGTGCTCAATCACAACAGCTCCCCAGATTAGCAGAGGGGCGAGAGCGAGCCCAGGCCCAATACTGCCTTCACCCCCATTCACACCCCGGGGGTGAGTACAGGACGGGCATGGCCATCGAGGCTTCTGCTGGACAAATTAAGTGGACTCAGCTTGTTGAGATGATGAAGAGGTTCTCACTGAGATATCCAAACAAAGATGGACCAAGTATAGATCCAAGACCAACAGGCTCCACACAGCATTGGCGTCATTGGCAGATGCATTACTGGAAGCTTTACGGGCATTTAATCTCCTAAGTGTTTCAGGGGGTGGTGAGCACTTCAGAGTCTAATTCATCTTCTTTGTCTTCATTACAGAGAGCTCTCTGATCACCTTAATTCTCCCTCTGCCACAGGAAAGAGCCATTTGTTTCTTTAATGGGTACTCTCTCACTAGCTAAGTGGTTGCTCTGAATCAGGGCAGAAGGTGAAGCCATCCTGAGGACGGTGGGAGATGTGCCTGGCTCAGACTTTTAGGGTAGGGGGAAGGGGGAAGAAGAGGGGTGGGAAAGATGGGGTCAGGGGCACAGGGTGGTTGGGGAGTGAGGCAGGAAAACTCCTGATTCCAGATTCAGAAAGAATTGCCATCTGCATAGAACTTGACCACATTTTCTCCCGACCTCGAGACCCCTCCTTCCGAGGAATCAACGAGGTTTCAAAAGGGCCCAGTCACTCGTCGTGATGAAAAAAGTATCTCTGTACATAGAGCATAGAGGATGTCTGAGCTGGAAGAGACCATGCCCATTTAACAGATAAGGAAGTTCCACTCCAGAGGTTCCCCATTCAGGTCTGTGTGCCACACATTCCAATGCCAGTAGTAATAACAGCATGGACAGAGGTTTCCATTTATTTAATAGTTTCTTTGTGCCAGGAACCGTACCAAGAATTTATACTCATTCATTTATTTAATTCTTACTTCAACTTTGTGAAGTATGTATTACTCAACTCCATTCACCGATGAGAGAAGTGAGGCTTGGAGTGAATTGTCCAAAGTTACATGATTATCAATAGAGGAGAAGCTTTGAACCCAGGTCATCTAACCCCCAAATTCCCGTTCTTTCTGTTTCACTACTGGATCTTCTGTGAAATGACCAGAGTTGGTCACGGGAGAGAAACTTGAAGGTGAAGGGACCTAAAATCATGTCAGGTACATGAGACCCAGCAACTGGAGGTGTCTACCTGAAGAAGAGAAGGTGGGAGCAAGGTGGGCCCTCCAGGCCCACTCCCCATAGCCAAGGGCTGTGACTGCAATAGGCGTTGGACATGTTCCCCTCAGACACCAAGTGGGCCAATGGCTGAGCCATCACTCGTTATCCGTCTGTACTGTCATACCTTGTCTTCATGGGAAGCTTGTCCAACTCTTAGAAGTGAGAGATTAGACTATAAAGGAAGTCAGGAACAATATTATGCATGGCTTGGAAGGCCAAGCTGAGGACTTTGTGTAATTCACTATTCATACTCTTCCTTAGAGCATCAAGTTTAAAAAAGAATATTCATCATATATTAAGGACTAAGCATTGTATCAGGTCCTTTACGTATATCACCTCACTCATTCTCACAATAATCCTGCAAGGTAGACATTCATGTCCCAATTAATAGATGAGAACACCAACACCAAGGAGACTGTGATTTGCCCAAAGTCACTCAATGAATAAATGGCCTGGGTAGGACCAAGGCTCAGTCTCTCTGACCCCACAGCCACAGTACCTTCACTTCATTTTCAAAGATGGCAGCAGAGGAGAGTCAAAGACCAAAGTCTAAGTCAGACCAGGATTTAAATGCTGGATAGCAGCTCTCCAACCTTATGATTTTGGATACATCCTCTTGAGCCTCAATACTCTTATCTCTTAAATGAAGCAAATATTACCAGCCTCACAGTATTATTAGAACTCTCATCTACACATGATTATGGACTAGAAAATTCTCTCTGAATGGGACTTTTGATGGCCAGTGATTTTAAGGATAAGAAAGAACTGGTAAAGTGCCATCCTGCTTCTTCCCTTTTATGCCCTAAACAGGAATTTAGGGAACTTCATCCTGGAAGTCAGCTCCAGGCTAGAGGTCTTCAGAAATCCTGGTGAAGTATAAACCTAGACCATGCCCTCAGAAAATTAAAAAAAAAAAAAACTGACATAAAATAAATAGGAAGGAATAAATATCATTAGAAAAGTTAACGCTGCATCGTGAGGTGTGGCCTCCAAGAAAAGGAGACGAACCCAGAGAGCTCCAGCTGTCCGGGAAGGCTTTCCAGGAGTTGGGGTAGTGAAGCTGTGGCAGCTTTACTAGGTGATGAGGCTGACAGGCAGGGATTGGAGGCTAAGAGGTAGACAGGGAGGAGCTGGGTTAGAGCTCAGGTTAGACCTCTAACTTAGAGCTCAGGCACCTGGTGGGATTTACAGAGACCTAAAACCTGCCTGATCTACCACCCCCACCCTCTGGTGAGGAAACGGGAGGCTAAATGTGGAGCAGGACAGAATGCTATAACCTCAGAACTCAAAGGCCCTTTAAAACTCCCTCACTCGATGTCTTCAAACATGGCTAGCAGTAAAATCCTTTTTCCCCAACAAAACTTTACATGGAGCTCAAAGATACAAAAATATGGAGATAGATAGAGAGGATGAGGCTCCGGATCAAACCTGTGCTCCAACCCCCTGTTTTTACGGAGGCAGAGAAGGGAAGAAACTCACTGCAGGGTACCATGTCAGACAGGCCCCAACCAGAGTGGGCCACAGACTGTCAGAGGAGGTTCGGGGACCTTCCCGTCATGTCTCTGCCTCCTGGGATACACAGGTGTGACTAGAACTAGAGAAAGGCCTGGGTTGGGAAAAGCGGAGAGACAGTGAGCTCAGGAAGACGCACAAAAGGCAATAGGCATGTTGAAAGCTTTTCCCTTTACTTTCCTACAGAAGGCCACTAACAGGACTAACCCGGCACAGCCAGGACCTGCCCTGGCCCCCTGAGCTCTGTCATCACAGTTATGGGCCCTGTGCTTGGTCCCTCCTGAGCTCTTACCTGGTCCCGGGTATAAGGCGTGTCCACTCTCTGCTTGTCACTGCAGGCTTCCAGGAGGACACGGATGGCATTCAGCTGCAGGAGCATCTCGCAGGCCATTGTGTCAAAGAAGGTGATGTTGGCAAGGGCCGCAGAGGCCAGCAGGAAGACTTCCCCAGATGAGGCCTCTTGGCACAGTTCTGGATGGTAAAGAGGAAAAACATAGCTTCACCAAAAAGTGCTTTCATATCAGTTATCTCATTTGGTTGCCACAATGACTCGGGGGGAAAAAATCTGGGCAGGTGTTATATTACCCATTTTACAGATGAGGTAAGTAGTCAGTAAAGAGAAATGTACCTGTCTGCATAAGTAGCAGAGCTGGGATTTGAATCTTGGTGTGTGACTCCCATTCACTCCTTCACCCAACAAGTATTTGCTCAGTGTACACTATGTGTCAGGCACCCTGGCATCTTGGGATGGCATGGTGAATAAAGATCAGGTCTTTGCCCCTGTTAAGCTTACATTCCAGTAGTGGGCAAGAGAAGATAAGCTTTTAAGAAATTAATATAAACAATTGCAAATTCTGATAAATGTGAGGGAGAAAATAAATGAGACAGAAAATAAACAAAAGCCCAATGGAGTGTATAAGGAAGGCTTCCCTAATAATGAGGCAGCTGAGACCTTAAGGAAAAAATGGGGCAATCATGACAATATTTGGAGAAGACCATGTTCTAGGCCAAAGAAACAGCACATACGAAGGCCCTGAGGCAGGAAAGGACTTTTAGTCCATTTGTGTCTCCAGGAATGTATACCAGACTGCTGCTAAAATTGCTTGACAAAGAGGCTGATATTGAAACATAAAGACTCTGCTTCTTCCCAGGTGGGTGCCCCCACCATGCCCTGAGAAGATACACTACTCAGCTTTACACAACCACTTTTAGAAAACGGCTTGATAAAAAATAAACTTTGTAAGTGTGCGGGGGGGAAAAAGACTCTACTTCTCCAGGTGCCATCAGCAGAGCTTTAGTATTTCCTTTTGGTCCCAGGATAAGGATCCAACAACAAGCTCCTGAATGTCAGGCTCTTTCTGATCCTAGTGGCCATAACCCAGACCTAGAAGATTTCCGCACTTACCCTCTGTCATTGTATGAGGTCTTTAAGGAGGAAAGGACGACCCTAATCCCTGCATCCCTCCATCACCTACCACATTCCCTCATGGGCTCCACTTGACCTAGAAGGACTATTGCCTCAGGAGGAGACATGAAAGGGCTCTCTCCATGATGCTACAACCCATCCCAGTGGATCCAACTTCTGACCCTCAACTCCAACTTGCCCGACAATCAAAGTGCTTCCTGGGTCCAGACCCTCTCCTACTGATAACATCTCTGGAAAACACAGAAAGAGAAGCTAAACGTCAGGAAAATGACTCCAGGAGAGAAAGAAAACTTTGAAGACAGAGCTTTTTGATATGGCACTTCTTGGCACCTCCCAATGAATGCATTTACTAGTCCCTACCTATAAAGAGACAGAAAATAACATTAGTTGAACCCCCTGAAGTGTGCCTTGAACTGTGCCAATAAATGCTGAGCATGCTTAAAGTAGAAAATGGTTGCCTCCATTGACAGATGTATAAGCTGAGACTCAAAGAAGTTAACAGCAGCAGCAGCTACCATTTACTTAGCATTTACTTGTGCAAAGTACTGCTGTATATTTTTTACCTCATTAAGTCATTACATTCTCACAACAACCCAGTTTTTTTAATCTCAATTTTATAGATGAAAAACTGAGGATTCAAATGTTGTAATTTTCCCCAAATTGTGGAACTGAGGAGTTTTGTTAATTGTTGGGGCAGAGAATCAAATCCAGGTCTGCCTGACTCCAAGTCCCATTCTTTCTGTACTCCTGGCTGCCTTTTGTCTCTAAGCCTCTTTGATTCATTCCCAGTTGATGCTCCTGTGTATTTAGGTTTCAGTTCTATCAGGAGGGTAATGTCTGTCTCTGGGCAGCGCTGCTCCCCAAAACCATTAGGTGACTACTAAACAACACAGAATATTGATCTAACCCCCCAGGGCTGGGACAACAAATTAGTCAAGCGATTAAGAATACTATGATTCCCCTTTTCCAATATCATCTGATTTAGGGGGGAACAACTGGGGACAGCCAACCCCTTCCAGGACACCTCCCTATATCTAGAGTTTAGCGTAAGACCACAGGACTCATTGGCCCACTTTGCTACAAGATTTCTTTTAGGTCTGACCACCAACCCTCATCCTTATGTAGTCACCATTGCTGCCGACACAGCAATTAACACAACCATCTAAGTGCCTTTTAATTTGGGGACACATTTATTTGGTGCACATTTATAGCCTGAGTCACCTGGGATGTGTTAGGAAGATTAAGTTGAGGAGTCCAGTGACTCATTTATAAATGATTCCAGGGAATGGCAAGAAATTGGAGGTCTATTTCCCACCAAAGAACAGAGCGCTGGCGTCCTGCCCAGAAGATATATACCATCTGCTGACTCTCAAAGCAGACTCCACAATGCGTCTTCATCGGAGTGAAATAAATAGGGAGACTCGTTTTCTCCAGGGAGAAACCCAGCTCGGGCAAAGAAATAGGAATGGACACATGGCAATAGTGAAAGGTTATTTGGACTATTCATGTTTTGATTTTTTTATTTGCAATCATGTATAAATTGGGAGATTTTTCTATAAAACTTAAAATTTTTGTCTTATCTTAAAAAAATCAGACTTTCCTACATGGCAACAATTGACTGGAGTTTATCAGTGATTTCTCCCCTTAATCATTACACACCATTTTCAATTTAATACAGGACTCAAACCTTCTCATTTTCTTCTTCCACTTGGCCCCTTCAGCTCATGTATGTTTCCTGCCTGACTCCAGTCCATGACTGAGTATGAGACTGCCAGCAGAAGTGAATCCTAACACTGTTACGTGGCCTTGAGAAGGTCCCTCAAACTCTCTGGGCCCAGGTTTCTTCTCCTGTAGTCTGGGCATTGAACTTTGTGATCTCTTGCATTCCCTCCAGCCAAGACTGCCATCCATTGGCTTCTGTGTGGTTCTTAACATTGAATAAATGTGGATGATGGCAAACTGATTTCTCCCAGCCTGGCCTCTGGGTGCCACTGCTGCAGTGACTAGAATCAGCCATAATGTCAACGTAACTGATGCCTCCTCTGTGCAAAGTAATTACAGATCTTCAAATTCTACAGCTAGAAAGATGCTGGAGAGAAACAGGTCCCAAACCCTTGTTTTATATGTTAAGAAAATTGTGGAAAGAGCTTCACGATGTGACATGGAAAGTGAGTGGCAGAACCTCACACAGTGCCTGCACAGGGCTGCTGGCCAGTAGCTATTTGTGGAATGGACGAGTGAAAAAGCAAAAATGCAAACCCGAGTGTTCTGACTCCAAGTCCAGTGTTCTGTGTTGCCCCTAAACTTTGGCTGTTCCAGATATTCCCAACCCTGGGGCTGACCCTAAATTTTCTGACAAAATAAAATTCCCTTCAGTCTCAGTAAGGTGTGGATCCAGAGACAGTGACAGAGATAGGGATAGAAGCAGAAACACAGATCAACACCAGCACTTATAAAAGAAAGGATGTGGTTTGCAAAAGAAGTTTCCTAAGGATTGTTATCCTGATGAGTTCTTCTAGTGTCTGCAAGTTTGCAAAGGAAAGCTGGAGGAATAGCCTAGATATTGCGCTATGATTCTCCTGCCAGGAGTACATATGTCTGAAGAGGGGAACCTAGAAGACTCAGTACTTTCAAGAGCCCACGACTCTTGACCAAAGATATGATTCAAGGTAGCAGGTTGGGGTGAACTTGTGCTGTCTGAGAAGCCATTGCCCCCAGTCATTGCTGCCACATCCCTTGAGTGTAATAGACTGAGAATGCAGGAACAAAGCCCATCAGGGCCTCGCTGACTAGGTATCTGATCCTCAAATTTTGAGGTCCTACTCCTCGCTCGGGCTTGTCCTGGTCTCCGATATGAAAGGCCAGTGAATCCCAATCTGATCTCAATTCAAGGAACTTCTGGGAAGGCTGTGTGCATTTAAATAGAAGACTTGAAAACAGAGTTCTTTAAAGCCTGGCTCGGATACTTGAATGGTGGGATTTCAGCAAGTGCGATCATCTGTGCAAGAGATATGTGCGGTACAACGTGATCTTCCTGTCCCTTCCCGAAGACAACTGTGATAAGGCTCCCTCACTCAGCGGTCCCCACCCACCAGGACGACTCACTGACGAGAGCTGTCACGATCTCCTCCATGCTCTCCAGGAAGCTGCTGAGATGCTGCGTGAAGGGCAGGTGTGGGGAGGTGACCTGAGCAACCACGGCTGCTGCTTCAGCCCGTGTAGCTTCTGAATGGCTGTCGTCCGTCAGGATGTCCGCCAAGCACAGTACACCATCCACCTGCAGATGGAGAGAGGGCTCATTCTGTGCATCCTGGGAGAGGACCACAGGCTAGGAATGAGACAGAGAATCAAGGGCCCCAACTTGGGCCAGCCCTGGAGCCTCAGTGCAGGGCTGGGGGGCTCTGCTTTGGCTCCAGCAGAGATTGGTGACCTCCCACGAGCTTCTTAGATAGCGGGCATCGAGCCAAGCATCCAAGGGCAAGGCCCTGGTTGTCCACCACAGCAAACTGAAGTAGAAAAATTAGTCACTTAGAACTCTCACATCCCGAGCTCCCATCCTGGACCCCTCTTACAAGCATTGTAGGACTCGGCATTAGTCACTCAGCCTCTCGGAGACTCTGTGACCTCGTCCACCCACAGGGTGTTGGGCGCATACAGAGATGAAGCGTGTGATGTGGGACCCAGAAGAGATGCTTGACAAATGTTAGCTCCCTCCTTCCTTCCTTGCATTGGCAGCAAGCTGAATTCAACGTCTTTCCTTCTCCATCTTCTTCCCTGGAGGCCTTGCTCTCTCTGCCCAACCAGAGAAAAACAAACCTGGCACAGTGGGACATGAATGCCAGATAAAGACTTCAGGTTCCCAGTTCTGCCCAAGTCAGACCTGCTCTTGGCACAATAGCTTCTGAGTATTGAGTGCTTAATATGTGCCAGCTACCACTCTAAGGGCAGTACATATGTTAATATACCATTTGATCCTTGCAATAACCCTCTGTGGCCAGCAATATTATTATCCCCATTTTACAGATGAAGAAACTGAGACACAGAAAAGTTCTTTAACTTGCCCCAGATCATAAACTTTAAAAGTAGTTGGTTTGGGATTTGAACCCAAATGGCCTAGTTTCAAAGCTCATAGTTTTGAACAGGACATTACTCTGCTTTCTGAGAAGTACCTGAGCTCACACCTCTGCCTCCATCAAGGGTCAGTAGATGAGACTTTTTTGGAGAAAGGGGGGGCAGTAACTTGTCAAGATAAGCTCAGTAGAGCTACTTCAGCCCCTCAGACACCCCAGGACACCAGCCTGCCTGAAGACCCCGCCACCAAGAACCAAGGAGTCCTTCCCCTGTTAGAAATGGAGGGGTAGGCATGATGCAGGGGCAGAACCAGGGAGAGGTGAGGTGAGGAGAAGCTCCCCACAATGCCATAGGCCTGTGGCTCCTGGACCTACACCCTTACTTCCTGCCTTTCAGCTCCAATGGGTCTCCAGAGGTCTGCGTTTTGTTTGACTAATTACCACCACTGAGTTCTGAGCCTCCCTTAAATGGCTCTTGGGAGCTGTAAGGTCCATTAGCTGTGAAAGTCTTTGGCAATCTCAGACTCAAAAGAGACAAATGTGGAAACAGGAGCCTGGGGAACTGTCCTCAATAAAACTCACCTGGATGTGCTTAATAAAAGAGAGCAAACAGCAGCCAGGCAGCCCCTGGCAGGACTGGATTCATGCCAGGTGTTTGACTAACAGGCCTTTAGAGTGGGGCCTCACTTGAGCTCAGGGAAGGAAAGGGGTCTGCTCTGGCGCCTAGACATGGGAAAAGCCCTATTATTGCCAACAAAAGAAACCTCTTAGGCTGAGTTGGCCTTCGTCTCTTTCCTCCTTCCAGCACCATTCAAGGCTGCAGCTAAGAAGCTACAGGGTCTATAGGGGGAAAATACGGCAATCATCTACTCTCCCTTGGATGCAGGTGGAGTTAAATCCCCGACTCAGTCGGGAACGCCGGTCAGACCCAAACCTACTCCCCGGTACGTGCTTGCAGATGAGCCATTCTGAACACACTAGAGAGAGCCAGGAGCTGATGGTCCCCAAGGGCCCAGTGCCACCCAAGGCCTGGATGCCAGGCCTGCTCCCCAGCTCAGAATGCTGGTCAGCAACGCCATGAGCATAAGTTTCCTGAGCACATACTGTTTGCTGGGACTTGTGCTGGAGCAGAGGGGCAGTGGGCAGGTGACTCATCCACAAATAGCATTATACAAGATGGCTTCCAATGAGGACGTTCCAGGGGAAGGCCTCCTGGAAGCTGCCCTGACTTAACAGCCACACCCCAGCTGGGGGAGATGGCCCTCCTTGGAGCTCAGGCCGAAGCACCTCGCTATCACCGTAACATTTGTCATCACACTCATGGGCCCTGCTTCTCCAAAGGGTGGGGATTCTGTGGACCAACTGACGGTGTCTTCAAAGCACACTCCTGGGTTCCACCCAGACCAATCCAACCAGACTCTTACGAGGTCTGAAATTTGCCTTTTCACAAGGTCCAAAGCGGATTTCATGCAACAGCGATTTGGAGAAGCCCCCACTGTGATGTGATCCTCTGCTCCCTTTTCTGTCCATCTCCCCGGTTCCCCAGGGAACTCCGCAAGCCTGGGGACCACACGGTGTTCACTTGTGGCTGCTCCAGGCCTGGCACAGAATTAGCTTTCTGTAAGTGGGGAATAAATGCAAGGGAGTAAAACTTAACTGAAGACTTGAGGACACATCTTAGACAAGTAAAGGTAGAGGGATGGCACTGCAGGTGGAGGGGGTATCATGGTCAAAGTCATACAAAGAAGGGCAGCTCTGGAGAAACAGCCAGCTCAGCAACATGGATTCCACATATTCCTGACCCTGGGAAAGTCATCCTGACCCTGGCCTCAGGTGGATTCTGATCTCTTCTCGGCCCTTAGGTTTCCCAGAGGACAGGATCTGTGGTGTCCTGTCTGTGAAACTACCCACTGTCTCACTTTCCTCCTAGTTTGTTTCATATGCTTCAGATCACTTTTTGTAATTTTTAAATTATAAAATATATCATCCTTCAAAAGAGACTATACATAGCAAATGTATAAGGGATTAAAAATAATAAAATGAACACTGGTATTTGTATACGTATATGCCTAATATCCAGAAAGTCTAATATTAAGAATAAAATAACAGCAGAAAGCCCCCTTTACATCATTCTTGATCTCTTACCTCAGCTTTTCCCTGCTGAATGGGCCACTCCCCAGAATTGTGTGCTTTTTATATTCCCTTGTTTTCGTTCGAGATTTATTGCATGTGTATATTGTTGAGTTTTAACAAGGTTTTGACTTTGACGTAAATGGGAATCATACTGTATATAGAAATTTGCTTTTTTTTCCCCTCAGTCAGCATTATGTTTGGGAAACTCCTTCCTGTTGTTGCACGTGGCTGAGGTCCATTTATTTTCACTGCTGTGTGGTATTTCATTGTATAAATCAATTGCAATTGAATCAAGAATTCATTTACGCATTCTCCTGTCGATGGACATTTGAGTCGTTTCCCAGTTTTTCCTATAACGTACAATGCTGCTATAAATATTCTTCTCAATGTCTTCTGGTGCACACGTGCCAGTTTCTCTCAGAGGTCTCAATCTAGGAGTGGAATTACCAGCTCACAGAGTCTGCACATCTTTAATTTTACTGGTGTTGCCAAATTGCTTTGCAGAACAGCTGCAGCAATCTATATTCCCACCAGCAATGTATTAACTCGCTTAACTCCATATTCTTGCCAACATCTAGTGCTGTCAGATTTTAAATGTTTGCCATTTTGGTGGGTGTGTGAAGTTTTTACTGTGATCTGCATGTCTCTACTTACTACAGTGACGCTAAGAGTCTTTTCATATGTTTTTGTTTTGCTTTGCTTTGCTGTAGTTTTAGTTTAGTTTTGTGGGGGAGGGGGGGTTGGCATTTGGATTTCCTCTTCTGTGAAGTGCCTGTACATGCATTTTGCTCATTTTTCTACTTGGTGGATTGTCATGTGGGCCAATTTCCCAGGTCTTTGGCTCTGATGCTACTGACCTGTCACTTAGCCTGTTGCCAGCAAGCTGCCACCAGCCCAAGTTGATCGCTGTATCCATCCCCATCTCAGCAGCTCCAACCCAGCCAGCTCATCACAGTGGGCGACCCAGAGGGCCCCACACCAACGGGCCCTGGGCTCCCAGTGCCTAAACCAATTCATGTTGCGTCAGAACATGCACAAGCTCTAGAGTCACTTCTACCTGGGTCTGAATCCTGCTTCTGTATCTTACTAGCTGGACAATTTTTGTACCTACTCTGAGCTTCTACTATAAAATGGGGATAAAAATACAAACCTCGGGGTACTGGAAAGTAACTGCGAGATAATATATGTACAATGCCTGCCACACGGTGGCGCCATCATTCCACCTCATCCCCATCTGGTGGCTGCAGTCACTTCCTCTAGACCTAGGGCCCTGTGTCCTACCTGTCTTTCTGGAACTGACAACCCACTGAGAACATCGTCCCTTTGGGTTGGGGCTCACAAGTTTACCCCCTTGTTTGGGCATCCTCGGATCATGCAGCCCAGAACTAGAACTTTTAAAAGCGGAGTGAATCCTGTTTTAATTCCTGACCAGGACCAAGAAGAGGAATAATCACATTCCCTTAGGAAGGGAACAGAGAGAAAAATAGTCCTGTCCCTGCATCTCTTTGTCATTCAACAGACATTAACGGAGCACTTACCTTGTGATAGGCACTGAATTAGGCACTCATACAGAGATGAATCAGAAAGAAATAAAAAATGGAGAAACAAAGACAGACAGACACGTAGAGAAACAAAAAGTGAGAGAGAAAGAGAATAAGAGACATCACATGCTTAAAAGGATTTGGGAGCTCGTCTGGTGCAGAGCCCTGTCTCACAGGCCCTCTCTTACTTGGCCTCCCTGTAATGCCTTCCCTTTCTGAGAACTCTCTCCATCTTGGCTCTCTTTCCTTCCTGGGATTCCATGATACCACACTTTTGAGTCTTGTCTCCTTCCTAGCTACCTACTATCATTTTCTCTTTTAGCCTCTCCTCCTGCACATCCATCTAAGGTGTCTTGCGCTAGGTTTTCTGTCAGCCCACTTTGTACATCTCAGTCAGTAGCACCCAAACCCAAGTGGCCTCAGTGACAAGCTATGAGATCGTCACAACTGGCCCTCCAGCCCTGACCTTCTTTCCTGAGAGCCACATCCACATTTCAAACTGCTACTGGATCTCTTTGTGCTTAATTCCAAAACGAATTTGCCTGGATATTCCACAGGCATCTCAAACCCAGTTCACTTAAACCTGAAGGGGTCATCTTCCCTGTCTTTCCCTCCTCACTCCTCTCTCAGACCCAGGTGAGAAACCACTCCCCTGGGAACACACACCTGCCTCCCCTCTACAGAGGGTCTCTGTCGTCCCAGCTGTCACACCACTCTGGTCTGACCACAACTAGAAGAACACTTATGTTGGGCCATCCTCATCGGTTTGCATGCCCATCCCTGCACTACATTTGAGCTGCTCAGGGCAGCCCCTGTACTGAATCTTCTCTGTCTCTGGCATCTAGCTAAGGCCTGACACAGGGCAATTAACTTGTGAAGTGTGGGCTGAATGATGAGGAAACAGAGGCCGAGGGAGGGGAAGAGATTGCCTAAGTCACAGAGAAGTTAATGCCAGGCCAAGACTCCCATCCTCGTTCTCCCTCTCCTGGCTTGTGCCCCTTCTGTGGGCCTTTGGGAAAGGCAATGAAGGGAGAAGGTGATGAGTGGGCCAGGTCACTGGGGGCGGCCCAGCTCAGCTCCTAGAGAGGGGCCGGGAGTAACCCAGCCTGAGGCCAGCTTCCTCAGACTCTGGTCCCATTTCTGGAACACCTCCATCCCCAAACCACCCACTTCCCATCCACAGTCATAAACTTAATGATGCCAAGAGAACAATCTAATCAAAGCACTTTCACATCCCTAAAGAAATTGCTGCTGGAAGCACTTATAGGTAATTAGCTTTTACATGGAGCAGGATGGGCCTGGGCCTGAGGCCAAGCATCCTCATGGGAGGGCATGAAAGTGGTGATGAGGATGGTATGGCCTGGTCATCACCTGGGTAGCAGGACCGATGTACCCAGAGTCCAGATACAGAGCATGTCTAAACCTGGTGAACACTGAGATTCTTTCTGAGGAGTGGGAAGAGTATGGAATCCACACAGCTGAGGAACCCAAGGTATACAGTAAACATCATATGAGATTTATGTGCAACGTTCTACTGATTATTGGAAAAGCATCAGTGGTGGCTTTTATGCAAATATCTAAGGGACACAGCTAGTATACAAAGGCCCATCATATGTCACTGATGCTGGTCTGCTATTTTCCAGTTCATTTTGCATGTTTAGCTTGTAGGGAAAGACAGAGGAATCGGTTGCTGGGTTGTAACAGTTAAACAGAATCATGCAAATGCAGTAATGACAGCCACAGGGGAGGGAGCATGACCTAAAGACCCTCAATTTACCTCCTTCACCTTTCTGTCCACATAGACTACTAAATTCTGCAGGAAAAAAAGAAGTGGAAGCCACAAAGCAGTTGGAATCCTGCTCACGGGTCCAGGCAGGATGAATCTATTTGCCCAGGGAACAGCCAGATAAAAAATTCTATCATAGTCTGAGAGGGAAGCAAGGGTCATGCCCAAGGAAACAAAAAGACAAGTGTCAGCCAACGGACAGGGCAAAGGTTTGGGTGGAATAAATGAACCTGGGCCAGAAAGCAGGACCTGAATGTGAGATGTAAACCAGATCGGGGAAAGGTTCAGAGGACAAAGTCTGTGAATAGTATAGGGGGTTAAAGGATTGTTTTATAAAATGAGGTATTGGTTTAAGGAGTAGTGGTAGAGCTGACAGATCAACAAAAGCTACAGAAAGTAAAACAAGCTTTCAGGAGAATAATATTATCCTCCTCCTAAACTAATATATCCTAGAGCCTGCTCAATCTCTTTTGCTACTTCAAACAAAAATCTTTGATTAAAAGTTGAGTGCCAAAATGGATAAATACAAATATTAATATGCAATAGGGAATGAAACAATGGATGAAAGAGATTATATAATAAGTTATTTACCAGGCAAGTTGGTGATGTGGAGAGAAATCAATGATTGAATTACTGAAGCCTATAAATAGAAAATAATTTCCCTGTCAAGCAGATTGTTTTCCCTAAGGCTGATTCTCAAACAGATGCCGTAAAAGTATTTGAGGGTGGGAGGAGAGGAGTATATGAGAAGACATCAAAAGGTCACTAAGAACAAGTTCATTTTCCCTTTGGATTAGGATAATTAGGCATTTGCTGATATAAAAATATCAAGTTTTCAGCAAAGCACTACTGGGTACAACTGAGATCTGAATTGTACAAAAGTATTTCTAGGTCAGTGGTTCTTAGCCTGGTTCTCAGATGATGACAATCATCTGGGAAAGTTTTGAAATACTAATGCCTGGCCTTCACCACCAAATTAAATTCTGATTTAATTTGTCTGGGGTGGAATCTTGGCATCAGTATTTTTAAAGATTCCTCAAGTAATTCTAATGGAGATCCTGGGTTGAGCACCACTCTTCTAGAGGTACCTGTGATACAGTGCAAGTTACACAATCTTAGGAGTGAGAAAAGCCTGGGTTCACGACTCAGCTGTGCTATTTGCTAACTTGGTGACATGAGCAAGTTACATACTGAGTCTCAGTTGTCTAATCCTTAAAATGATAGTGATATCACACTTAATAATGAAATAATTAATAAAATACTAAGAGCAGTCCCCTTGAAATCAGTAACAAGACAGATCTCCATTTTCACCACTCCAATTTAACATTTTGCAGGGGCCCTAGCCAAAGCAATAAGACAAGAAAAAGAAAAAAAAAGGTATAATGACTGCAAAGAGGATGCCAAACTGTCATAATTTACAGATCTCATAATCACATACATCTGTACACATTCCAAATCTACATAAAATCCAATAAAGTCTACGCACCATTAAAATTAATAAGTGACCTTAGCAAGGTCATTAGATACAATATTCAACATTGTATTTTCTATGATTAGCAAAAATGAGAAAATAAAAATTAAAAATAACACTTACATTAACATAAAAACATACCTAGAAATAAGTCTAAAATAGATGTATAAGATGTCAACACTGAAAACTCAAAACATTGCTGAGAGAAATTAAAGACAGTCTATACAAGTGGAAAAGTATACATTTATTGATTGGAACACCCTATATTGTTTAAGATGTCAATTATCCAAAATATTTATCAATTTAGAGAAAACACCATCAAAATCTCAGCAGGTGTTTTAGTGGAAACTAACAAGATTATTCTAAAATGTTCACAGAGATGCAAAAAAAAACTTAGAATTACCAAGATAATCATAAAAAAGAGCAAAACTATAGGATTTATGCAACTAATATCAAAAATTATTATAGACCATATTGGCACAAGGATGGACAAAAACACTAATGGAACAGAAAACACCCAGAAACAGACCCATACATGTGTCATCACTTCACTTAGAACAAAGGTACCACTTTAATACAGTGGTGAAAAGATGGTCTTTTTGATAAATGGTGCTGGTTCAATTGGATGACATCATATGGAAAATACTCAACCTTGAACACCATTTTTAAATTTTAATTTAAATAGATCAGAGACTTCAATGTGAATGGTAAAACAATAAAGCTCCTAGAAGAAAATACAGGAGGCTATCTTCATGATTTGGGGAAAAACAAACATTTCTTAAATGGACACAAGAAGCACTAGCTTCAAAAGAAAAGATCAATAAATTGGGCTTTATCAAAGTTAAGAATTTCTATTCATCAAAAGACACCATTAAGAGAATGAAAAAGCAAACCACTGGAAGAAAATATATATTCTCAATACGTATATCTGACAAAAGACTCATATGTAGAATATATTTTTAAAAGTTTATAATTCAATAAGAAAAAGACAACTCAATTTTTTTCAAACAGGCAAAAGTCTCAGGCAGACATTTCACAAAAGAAGATAATAACCAAATAGTCAATAAGAATAAGAAAAAATGCTCAAAATCATTACTCATCAGGAAAATGAAAATTAAAACCATCATGAGAAATCACTACACACCCAAGCAGGTCAAAACCAGGGCACTGCATACCCAGCTACCACAAAGCTGCACAGTACTTACTTGTACTTTTGAAGCAGCCCAAAGGAGAGTGAAAGTGTGTGTTCATTATCTCTGTGTGTTTTCCCATCTCCCCTCCTTCTCTCATTCCTCTCTAAGTCTCTTCCTCTTGCTCATCACCCTTCCCTCTTCCTGTCCAGGTTTAACATTCCACTTGACATATTATGAGACTGGGGCTTGTTAAGGGTACAAGGTCAACACATAGCGAGTAGTGAATGAAGGTAGGCATGGCTCCCAGACCTGCTTACGAAAAGGGCAATGTGCTGGAGGTAGCTTGTTCAGAGGGCACCTTCAGTGCCAGGCTGAGGAGTTTGGATATTTTCCAGTGAGAAGTAGGGGGCTTAGAAAGGGTTCTGCTCTCACAAGGTACAGGACAGACTTGCTGGGGAAGTCCAGAAGTGGGAGACCTATTGGATTATAAAATATATGACATCCTCTTCCTGGAAGAGGCTGGCTCAGTAGGAAGAATCCCGTTGCCTTGAATTTGCAACCCCTCCCCGCAACACACACACATAGGACATACTGGCCCCGACTACTGGATCCTGGCGTGCCAGAGCCCACCAGCCTGCCAGCTCCAAAAGACTGCCCCAAGCACCTTAGCAGGGCTGCCGCTGCCGCTTCTGTCCACCAGAGGCCGCTGTTGCACAGTGCACGGCCCCCGAGCCTTGCCTGAGGCTGCACTTAGGCTACTGGGCAGCCTCGTGCTTTCTCCAAACTCAGCTTGTAACTTGCGCATGGGATGCAGCCCCAGAGCCAGCAGGGCCTTCCTTCAGTCTGGACAATACTGGCCGGTTATCTCAGCGTAAATTCTCGCGGGGAGAAATTGGGGAGGCAGGGCATTGTGCCTAATTTTGTTCTCCCCTCTTCACATAGCCTCCTTCAAGCCCCCCACCTTTCTCTCAAGGTAGATGGATGAGGCTTGGCGATGGGGAAGTGAATGAGCCACACTCGCTTTTTAGAATGTTTCTCCTGCTGGGCTGGGGAAAGTGATAGTGGCAGTCCCCACTCCAGTCTGCCTATGCTTCAGCACAGATGGCTAACCTGGCAACCTGGGGTTCCCTGCACAGTCCTAGTTCATTCCCAGGACAGATAAAGGCCTTTGCCTGGGGGTGTGAAGGGTGGGGGAAGCTGATAAGCCTAGGTGGGTTGAGTGCCAAAGAGGGGTGGGGAAGCACCTGGGATCTCCATTCAGAAGCATTCTTTTTCTCCCCCTATCTAGGAGCTACGCCTAAGAAAACAAGGGGCTGCAAGTCAAATTAAGCAGATTTCTTGCCTGGGATCCAGCACGTCTCTCTCCCTGCCTAGCCTCACTTACATATTAGAACTGACCGAATCAAGATGAAGTCATACTATGCCTCTTTCAGCTAAGGAGCTGGAGGTGGCAGGGGGCAGATTGTAGAAAACTAAACCTATGTCTAGGAGCAAAAGCACGGGATTCTCAACCCAGCCCTGCCTCTCTCAGTGTTGTTATGCCTTCCAGCCTCAACTTCCCCTTCTGTAAAATGGGTGTGACCATCTCTTCTTGCCTTCCTTGCAAAATGATTATGTGAATCAAATAAGCAAAAAGATAGAAAACACTAGTTAACTTTTCTTTTTTTGGAAAATATTACCTATTTCTGACCATCTGTAACCCTACAGAGAGCAGGCAATGGCGTGAAAGTCCTATAAAACAGCAGCTGGAGCGTCAGAGCCTCTGCACCCCCCATCCCCCGCACCCATCTCCCTCCTACCCAGGATCTCTGAGATTTCAATAACGGGGTCCGGGCCTCCCTACCTCCAGCCTGCTCCTTCAGATGTCAGGGCAAGTGATCCCAGGAAGCTGCCCCAGGAAACAGGGGTGAGGTGAGGGAGCTGCACAGACAGACAGCAGTTTTCTCAGCCCTCACCACTGATGATTTTCTCCTCATCCTTGAATTGAGCCCTTCTTCCCTGTCCCCGCTCTTCTTTAATGTCTCCATTGATTTTCATTAAACTCTCCCCTTGGCTCCAGCCCAGGGAGAACTCCTTATTTGAAAAACTAAAACAAGAGGGAGGGGAATGGGAATAAAAGGAAGCTCTGTGGAAAGCAAGATTGTCTCTGGCCTCAAGACTGAAAGAGGCAATTACTAGAACTCTCTTGGAGATCATCTGAGGCTGTTTGTACATTGGGCTTTGAGATCCTCCTCCACCCGTTATGGCCCTAGACCTGTAGGCTCCTGCTCTTCAGATCCCCAGCCTCCCATCTGCACCAGAGTCCCCCATTCCTGCCCTAGTCCCTACCCCCTCCAATCCCATCCTGGCCCCTGGTGCTTCCAACCCCAATCTCAATTTCCTCATCTATAAAATGGAAAAATTATGAGGACTCGTGCTCCAGCCTCACTCGACTTTTCCATACTGTGTACTGGCAGCATCTCTGACCCTGCTAGCTAGCCCTTCCTGCTGGCATGCCAAAATGCTCTCTTCTCCACCACACTGTAATCTTCCCAAAGCCAGTGACTTTCAAAACACCAGCGATTGGCATCAAGTGTGCAGCAATCACACTAGCTACCATTTATTCGGTGCCTACTGTGTGCCAGACACTATGTGACTGCACATCTCTTCTTCTCTGACAATCCTGAGAGGTAGATTTCATCATGCCCATTTGACTGATGAAGAAACCGCACCTCTGGGAAGTTAACTAACTTGTTCAGAGTAATGCATCCAAGTACATAGGTTTCCAACCCAGGAGAGCCTGCCTCTCAAAGACCATGGTTTCCCCACTGTACCAGGCTGCTTCACAACAAACATGTGGTGAAAGAATGAATTAGTAGCATGAGGGACTGGGTGATTAAATGATGACGGACAGGGTAAGTGAGCAAATAAGTGAGTGAATTGAAGGTGACCAGATGACAGAGGGAATGAAGAAGCAGATGAATAAGTGACTGGATGTGAATGAATGAAATCATGACTGAATCCATGACCACTCAAATGCCTCAAGTCCGACAGAGCTCAGGCATCATGCAACAGGGCTGGAAATGGACGGGGGTGTCTGGTGACCTGAGTAGACCCACATCTCTACTCCTGGGGTCTATGCTTGATTTAATGAACCTTTTCAAGGTCAGGGGGAAGTGGGGGGGGAGCCACACGACAGAGATGAATTTCACCAAATCCAGCACTATTTCTCACTGCCAATTAATGAAGCGAGCTTCAGCAAGGAGGCCAGGCCAATAAATCAGGGGACGGCTGGGACTTTGACATTATCCAATTAGGGCAGGAACTGTGCCTGGTGAGTGGGCAGCTAGAGAGATCCCCCGGGCGCTGCACTCCCCCACCCTGCCTTCACCACACCTGTGCTGCTGCAGTTTCTACCATCCAGTCTGTCCCTGGACTTCACCTTCCACCCAAACGCTGACAATGGCACACCTCATCAGAGCATCTGAGGCCGTTGCTTAGCAGTTCTGGTCATGGAGTGGGACAGGTGTGGGCAGGATCAAGGGGTGGGCAACAAAAGAGGGCAGGGGGACACCCAGGCCCTTCCTGGGTGTCTCTAGAACCTCTCACAACTTTGGAAGCAGTGTAATGCGGAGGAGAAGAGGGTGGCCTCACAATATCGGATTTGGGTCCTGGGTCCACCTAATGGTTCACAGCCCAGGCAGGCTCTGTCTCAGCAGAGCTGGAATTAAATTACTGCTAGGCCGTTTATTAGCTGTGTGCTCTTGAGCAAATTGCTTCAGTTCTCTGAGTCTGGCTTCCTTCTATAAACAGTGGGGATAATAAATGATTAAATGACACAATGAAAGGAGGGGCTTTGTGAAGTACTTGATTTGCCCAAAGCAAGTATTTGATATGTTAGTTATTGTCCTTTTCATCATTGTCACCATAACCTTATTACCTGATAGAACAGAGGTCAATAAACATTTCGGCAGAAGGCCACATAGTAAATATTTTTGACTTTGCAGCCTACACGGTCTTTGGCAATTATTCAGTTCTGTTGTTGTGTGAAAGCAGACACAGGCAACCACTGTATTCCAATAAAACTTTATGGATCAAAAATTTTAACTTCATATCATTTTCATGTGACACAAATATTACTGTTCTTCTGATTTTTTTCTATCTAAAAATTTTTTTTTAATTCTTAGTTCATGGACCATATACATCAAAACAGGCAGCAGGCTGATTTTGGCCCACCGGCCATCACTTGCCACCCCCTGCACTAGAATGTGAGCTCCAGGAGGACAAGGGGTTTTGTCTGCTTTGTTTACAGCTATACTCCAAGCACCTAAAAAACAGTGCCTGGAAAACAGCAGATAGTCAATAAATATTTGCTGAATGAATGAATTACAAGCTGTGTGATTCTGTGCAACAAGTCATTTCACCTCTCTAGGCCTTAGTTTCTTTATAATATATAGTCGGGATGCTTGCATATGCGAGGCAAGCATCAAATGAAATGAGAACGTGGAGCCACTTTGCAAGCTATAGAGGCTGTGCGGTGTAGTTGCTGGTTCTGACCACAAGGGGGCTCTTCTCAGGCAACTCACTCCCGCTCGGTGACACTCCTGAAATATTAATGTCTCTGTGCCAGGCATGAGAGTTGTCTGTATATGGAAAGAAATCTGACTTGGATGGGGGGAATAGCCAGATAGGGCTACCTTCTCCTGTGCCAGTTAGGGGTAGGGATTAGCACATTTGCCATTAGCAGCAAGGGTTTAGTTATAGGGTCTTTTTCAGTGCGTTCTGAAAGTATCAAACCTTCAAGGCAATGAGATAAAATGGGCATTAAACTCAGGCCAACTGGGTCCAAATTCTGGCTCCAGAATTTTCAGGCAAGTCACTTAAACTGGCTGAGACTCAGTTCCTTGTCTTGAAGATGAAGCTATGAACAGTGTTCACCTCACAAGCTTCTGGCTACTTAATGAGGGGGTGGGTAGGTGTGTGTGTGTGTGTGTGTGTGTGTGTGTGTGTGTGTGTGTGTGTGTGTGTGTGTGTGTGTGTGTGTAGCATTCCCTTTGTCCTGTTGCTCTGCAGGGCAGGGTCTGACTCCCAGGCCAGGTGGCCCATCTGGCCTGGTAAGGACATACTCTGCCTTTGGAGCAGCATCAGAAAGACAGAACAACAACAACAACAAAACAATTGCCTCCAGCCTTGCTGTACAGGTTTTCAGCTCTACACAAAACAGCCCTGCTGTTTTTCTGCTCCAGGCTGAAAATTTCCTGCTGCTCTGCAAACTCTACAGCCAAGAAATCCACTGCTTTGGGAGGACTGGTGACTACAGTCCCTTCTATTTTCTCCTGTCATTCTTCCTGTCAACCAGCATGAAAGAAGATGAGAAACAACGTCATTTGGCAGTTTTTCCACTATCCAAGGGAAAAGATTTTATTTTAGAAAGAAGAAGAAAAGAGCGAGAATATTCCGCACACGAAGCTGGAGATGCTTGATACATTTACTTCATGGAGACTCTATTTCACCGCAGCCCCCCTCCTCCATCTTGCCAACTAAGTGAGCACACACATACCAAGGCTTCTGACCCTGTGGGAAGGGGACAATCTGAGCAGATGGCTGATACTTGCTCCTCCATCATCTTGCCGTGTGACCTCAGACAAATTACTTTGCCATTCTGAGCCACAGCCTTCTCATCTGTAAAATGAGCAGATTCCTCCTTCCTCAGTTTAAGAGCATCTCTGAGCCCATGATCCTGTGACCCTGTCCAGTAACCTGAGTAGATCTGGAAAGAAGCAGGATGGAAAGTAAGATGACCATCTGTCTAGGAATCCAGACCAAAATGAAGAAGCTGGGATCGGGCACAGGTTTTCTGGGTAGCCGTGATCAGATTATGGGACACACTGCAGAGGAAGGGAAGCAGTTTGCTTGCCCCATCCCCATTTAGACCAGTCACAGGAACAGACTCAAAGTACCTACCCCCCAACCCTACAAGCACCACAACTGTCGCCAGGACACACCAGGCCTTTCTACCTCGCTTCCATAAAAATTTTCAGCATCTTTCCTTGGAACTTGCCCCAAATGTCGGCTCTAGCCTCCCCAACCCTCCTGGCTAAAATCCCTGAGGACCCGTCTGTAGGCTCAGGTCCCGGTAGAGGAGCTGCCTCAGCCCTACAGCTTGGGGTAAGTAAGGAGGGCAGTGGCTGCAATTAGTCACATTGTCCTGGATTGGCCTGGAGGTGAGGCACCTGGACCTATCAGATCAGCACCTTCCCTCTAACCCCGCCCACCCTAGTGCCTTGTTGACCCGGCATAGGCTTGGACTTAGGCTTCTCTTTCCCTTTCCCAAGCTCTCTAGTCTCTAGTCTCAGTGGAGCCCCATCTGCTTGCCAAGGCACCTACCACCCACCTTGCTCTTGCCATTCTGTCCCCTGAAGAGCTGGATCCTCCACCTTCTGCTGGAGTCCTGCCGTGAGTGAAGAACCAACTGTCCTGAAGCTCAACACCACGCCCCACCCGACTTCCTGGTACCTGCTCTGTTCCCCCCACTCTTGGTCATGCCACCCAGGAAGCGCTGAGTGCCCCTTGGGGCCCTGCCTTTCCTGGCTGAGCGCCTCAGGTCCCTTCCCCTTTACATCTTCATTGACTCCCACAGTCAGGATCACAGCAGCTCCGTCCAAATGATGCCCAGGCAAAGGGGGGACTTGCTCCAGGAAGAGGCCCAGGTGGCCACCAGCAGGCCTTTTCCCCACCTACTCACCTGGCTCAGGGACCTCAGGCCCCACCCAGCCAGCCAGCTGCACTCTCACCTTCTCCAGCTGGTGGACACCCTCCTCCACACAGCAGATGGAGGCCAGTGTGCGCAGCGCCTGGGGGTACAGACACCGGAAACTGTCCTGCCGGCAAACCTTGAAGAGTGCTACGACGCCACCCTCCTGCCAAGGAAAAGAAAATGTCACATGACCTCACTGTGTGACCGTTCCTTAGGGCTGACTCAAAAATAAATGACATCCCTCATTCGGCAGGTATGCTGTTAGGTCTATAGGATGGCAGAATTTGGCAAAATATGCCATTTTGCATAAGGATTATTTTGACCTGGAGGCAATTGAGAAGAAGCAGATATGAGAAAAGATCCCTCTGTCCTATTTGCCCAAAAGCAGAACATCAATTTACAAAATTGTGCCCCCTCTTGTCTCTGCTAGGAAGGACAAAATTTAATCACCAGAGACAACTTATCACCTTGGAGATGGCATCAGAGGATATCTATATAACAAACTTTACTATTACCAGCCTCTACCTACTATTAGTTTCCCATATATTTGCCTTACTACGATTTGCTGCCCCAAAGACTCAAGGTCCTTTTCCTCTGTCTTGTTACTTCACTAAAAATGTAGTGTTCCTCTGCTAAGGTTCTATATAAGCCCAAATTCTAACCAATTCTGAGTTATTTGTCTCTGAGTGCTCCCATGTGAAAGTGCAGTACACAGGCTAATAAATTTCTGTCTGTTTTTCTCTTGTTAATCTGTCTTTTGTTAGTCCAATTTGCAGGGCACCAGCCAGAGAATCTAGGACCATAACAGAAAAAAAGGATTTTTTTTCCTTCCCTACAGTTCCTACACACACACACACACACACACACACACACACACACACACACACACTCTCCCATGTTTACACGCATGCTGCAGGGAAATGCTAGCTCCAGAAATGATGTCACACACCTGGATGATCGTGCAAACTAGAAGTGGGAGTCCCCAAATACTCTGGAGTTGGAGTGCCAGCGCAGACATGTTTGCTGGGGCCAGGCTCAACTCCACTCAGTATTGCTCCCAGACACCTGGCAACCCCCTCTCAGCAGCCTGCCATGGAGCAAGCCCGCATCATCTGAAATAGGTTTTAGAAACAAGTCTGAAGCAGGTGGAGGAAACCAAAGCCTACATGCCCAGTGCTGGTTCCTGCTCTGCAGCAACTACCCATTCCTTCTCAGATCCTCCCAACAACCACGACAGGCACACACACCAAAAAAGGAGTTTTATTTATATCAATACTACAATTTATTCCCATTTTGTCATGGAAAAAGCTGAAGACCAGATGGGTGAAATAATTCACCCCAAATCAACATCATCCTTGTTTTCACTCCTCTACTCCAGTTGGTAAAACAAACAAACAAAAGAAAAGAAAAAAAAAAAAGAAAAAACCGAAAAATCCTTTAGGATCAGCCTGGCTCTTGAGTGTAAGCGTGTACTTCTCCTTTTCTGATAGCTGTTCATGGCAACACCTTTATCTTGTGGGCACTTCCCATGAGCAGTCTGCAAGGACTTCTGGGAAGAATCTGGGAGCAAGGCGTTCATCCTAACTGGTCATATTTGTTCTATAAAAAATCTCTGGAGCCACCTTAGCTCTTAGAGCAAAGTGAGAGAGCCAACAGATCACAAAGGTAACTCAACTGGAAAACCGGTGGGCACACCACCGTGGGCATCCAGAGTTAGAGAAGCTGCATACCCCACATTGGGCTTTGTCCTGTTTCCCCCCTCTCCCTTCCCTGAGGGCTACATGTGGTGGCAGCAGTAAAGAATGTGTGAGCAAGTGATCTGAACTTGGTCCTGAGAGATACTCACCTTTGACCTCCTGCTTTTGACTCAGCCCATTGCAGTCTGTGTTATGATAAGCCCATTGCAGTCTGTTCCCCAAACTGAGTTCTGATCACCCCCCCGTCAGATTTTTGAGAACTCTTTCAACAAAAAAGTATTCTGAGCACCTACGACACACCCAGGTACTGTTCCGTGCTCTGGGGGTGCAGCTGTGATTGAAAGGATAGTGAATAAGCAACTGGAAGAGGAAGCAATAACCACGAGGGCCCAGCACAGGCTCACGGAAATAAGTTAGACATCCCAGATGGTTCCTTCCCCAGCACCCCAGAAAGGGAGGCTCAGGGCCCTTTTCATCCTTGGAGTTATGCTGTTTATCACTGCACGGACCAAGATGAAAGGGTCCAATTATGGGAAAGTTCATAATTTCCTAAATTTTACAGTCAGCTAAGAGTGATCCCTAACGACCGTGTTTCCCCGAAAATAAGACCTAGCTGGACCATCAGCTCTAATGCGTCTTTTGGAGCAAAAATTTATATAAGACATGGTCTTATTTTACTATAAGTAAAATAAGTAAATAAGTAAAATAAGTCTTATAGTAAATCTTATAGTAAAATAATCTTATAGTAAAGACCGGGTCTTACATAATATAAGACTGGGCCTTATATTAATTTTTGCTCCAAAAGATGCATTAGAGCTGATGGTCCGGCTAGGTCTTATTTTCAGGGTAACAGGGTGGTATATCCCTACTTGGGGAAGTACTGAGGTACTTCATTTGATGACAAAGGGGCCTGTCTTAGGGCCGGTAAAGTCATTCACGCAGCCAAAACATATTAATAGTGAATTATGTGCCAGATGCTATGCTGGGCACTGGGCAACGCGGCCTCAGTCCCTGTCCATGCTGAACATGTGGTCTGACAGGCAGTGAGTTCTGGGAAGGCAGACAATTTAAAAGCAGGAAGAAATCTGGGTAAAAGTGCAAAATGGAGGAGGGGTGCAGGGTTAAAGGGGTACAGAGCAGGCACTTCTAACATAATCTGAAGGGGGTTGTAGGTTCATGAAAGGGAAGCACTCTGACTTTAAATGTACATCATCACTCCAATAAAAACATGCTCTAGATGGGACAAGGCACTTACCCCTCTGATTCCTTGCTCCACAATCCTTCACCCTGCCTTTTTACTTTCCCACAGTTCCTGGGACATCTAATGAGGGTTCCACATAAAGACCTTACTCAGAGAGCAAGTAAAATCAAATTTCTCTTTAAAGTGAGAAGAAAAGAAACGGGAATCTCCCCAGCCAGCCCAGCTGGTCATTAATGACTTCTCTCCTGATGTAAATACATATGTTTTTACGTGTGCATATTTACATATGTCTCTATTTATATTTAATCATATACATTGTATATTATTTCTATATGTACAATGATAGATTGATATATATCATAGATAAAAGATAGCTATCATAGATGAATGATAGAAAGATGATAGATAGATAGATAGATAGATAGATAGATAGATAGATAGATAGATACAGTTTATATCTGGAAGCAACAACTGAGAAATGGTGCCAAAGAATGCAGGCTAAAAGCCAGGATCAATGTGGCAGCTTTCCTTTGGCTCAGGAAGCACTGAGCCCAGCATAACTATATTTAAGCCTCTGCACCCATTTGTGTTGGATTCTCATTAAATCCTTTCCCAAACCTGTGAAAAATGGCCTTCTTAGCATTTTTAGTTACTGGGAGAGGAAAGCGGCGGGGTTAATTCCTAACCCAAACTGAGAGGATTCTGGTTCAAATCCTGGCTCTTCCGCTGGTTAACTTTGGCCAAAAATGGGGCCATGACAGTTACATGACTGAGCCTTCAGGGGAGTAATTGAGTTCATGTATATGAAAGCCCCCAGTTCCGGACATCCGGGTGAGGGTCAGACTGTGGAAGCCTTCCCAGTTAAAAGAGTGTCTCATACCCTCATGAAAGGTGCCTCAGGGGCTGGAATATGTGAGAGGGAGAGGAGAAATGAGGCAGTGAGGAAGTGAGATGGATTAGTGGCACGGACTCCCCAGAAGCCCCCATCAAGGACCCAAGGGCAGCACTCATCTTAGCGTAGAGCCAGGAATCGCCTGCGCTAGCAGAATCGCACTGTTGGTTGGAGCTTGTTTAATTTTATAGAAAGCTCCAGGCTCAGAGCCCAACTGTATATGGTATGCATTATTCAGACAGACTTGGGATAAGCTGTCATAAAGCTGGACTAGGCCTCTGTGGGGTGTGTGGACCAGTGGTGGGGGGAATCACAGAAGAACTGGAGTGTGGGGTCATTTCCACAAAGCACAGGGGAGTGTTCTGTGCTTTGCACTCAGGAAGGGATGGGTTTGATACCATCACCATACATAGGGAAGACTGGGTTTACTCCTCGGCCTGCAGAGGAACCCAAGAGGCTGAGACGACAGACCTCAGACAAGTTGTCAAATCGTCTCATGGAGGCAGCTCAGATGGATGGAAGACCCAAAGACAGACCACACTGAGCCCCAAAGAGGTGGGTGGGAAAGAACCTTGGGGAGAATGCCCACATCGGTCACTATATTGGGTACATTTCCTGAGCTTCCACAGTGAGGATGCTTTACAGGGCATGCCAGGGACACCCAGCCCCTGAGTGACAGCCAAGACTGGAAACCCAAACACAGTGATTCTGCTGGAAACTAGTCTCACCATCTTCCAGGCTAGAAAGAGGGGAGTCGTCACTCAATCTTCTCTCTGCTTTAACCTTCTGTCTACTCTCTCCCAAGAACTAAAGATATGAGAAGTTTGAAATTAAGATTCTGGAGTCAGCAGGTCTAATTAAAATCCCAGCTCTGCACTGAATGTGTCTGACTTTGTTTCTGAGCCGCTGTTTCCTCATCTTAAAAATAGGAATTATAATTATAACTAGCCTAAGGTTATCGGGAGCATCACCTAATGAATGGAAAGCTTAACACAGTGCTTGACATGTAGAAAGGACTCAGCAAATCATGAAGGTGGAAAGTGGGAAGTGGGTACAGGGAGGAAAAGGAAGAGAAGGCGAAAAAAGGCAGGATGAGGAAGATGTGCTGCTGAAAGGCAGTTCAAAATGGTAACCAAGACAACAGCATAAAGGGGATCAAATATATGGTGATGGAAGGAGAACTGACTCTGGGTGGTGAACACACAATGGGATTTATAGACGATGTAATACAGAATTGTACACCCGAAATCTATGTAAATTTACTAACAATTGTCACCCCAATAAATTTAATTAAAAAAAAAAAAGACAACAGCCTTTGCTGCCCAATCGCCAGGTTCAAATTCCAGCTTGGTCACTTACTAGCTGTGTGACCCTCTCACTGTCTCAGCCCCCCCATCTCTATGATGCGGGCAGATACATACTACCTACCACAGAGGATTGTTACGAGGTTTAGATGGGTTATGTAGAAAGCCCTTAGAGTATTGTCGAATCGGCACATAATTAAGTGCTATATATAAATGTTTATTTCTTATTTCTACTACGACAGCTACTACCACCACCATCATCATCAAAGTTGAACACTTCTAGCTTTAGAGATCTCAGGTTCTCCTATTTCTTCCCTACACCTGCCAATGCCCCTCACTGCCAGCCTTCACCAGCCTCAAGCGTGAAGTGAGCAAGCCAACCATTGTGTGGTTCACCAGGAGCAGAGAAAGAGGAAATCCTGTTTAAGAGGGAGACAGCATCGTTAACACAGGAGCTTTGCCTGGAAAGGGAGGTATTCTATGTTTGTTGCCAAATTGCGCTGGTAAAATGGAAAAAGCATTGACTCCAGAGTTGGACAAATGTGGTTTCAAGTGTGAGCTGCTCAAGGTATTCAACCACTATGAGTTCTGGCATCCTTTTCTGTAAAATAGGGTCACTGGTAGCCATCTCAGATGGGTACATGTAGAGAAGATATGATAACTGTGTGGATAATGCCCAACACAGGGCCTGGCCCATTGAAAGCCACCAATAAATAGTCATTCTTCATATTGTTGTTAATAGTCCGTGAGACATCTGTACTCCCTTGGGCAGATTCCGGTGGGGTGTAGCCCATGTTCACACTCAAAGGGACGTCCAAATCTATAAACAACTACTGGTCGTCTTTCTTGAGAGCCCAGTGCTGGTGTTGGGGTGGAGGGTAGTTAAATAGCTGAAGAGGGGGTCCCGGCCCAGGCCTTTTGCCCCCTGCTTCCTTACCACTGGAAATATTTGGGGTCAATATTTAACCAGTGGTAAGTCCTGGTCCCCAGAGGAGACCAGCGTCATCTTTGGCTTAGACCCCTCTCTGCTTTTCTGAAAGTGGAGCACAAATGCAAGCAGGCAGGAAGGGCTGTCTACAGCACATGGAGGCAGAGCTTGGCATGCCCAGGCCTTGGAACAGAAAAAGAGCTTCAGCAAAGTTTCTTCCCCAGGAAACGTTTAAGGCCAGTTCTTTCTAAAACATAAAAGCACTTCAGGCCCTGCGCTGCCATTCAGAAGAGTCCCTTGCCCCTTCCACGCCTCAGATCCACACCTGGTGCCCAAACCCAGCCAATATTTGCAACTCATTTTGAAAGGAGAAAATAGTCCTCGTTCCAGATGAGCGTCAGCTACTTTCTGTTTGAAGTGAATCATGAAGCTGACGTTGAGTCAATTCCAGCACCAGATTGGACCGGTCGTCTGTCCCCACAGCGCTGAGACAGACCTCTTCAGAGACAACAGTCTTAACCTAGCTGAGTGATTGAGTCACAGACTCCTTGGAGAGGACAGACCTGATGCTACCCTCTCTGTCCCCTTTGGCCCAACAACTTCACAAGCTTTCTAAGTTAAATTATACCTAATTGCTCTTTAAGAGCTAGGGGTCCCCAACGCAAGAAGCATATTAGAATCACACGGGATGCTAAAATATTTACCCCAGGCCACATTCCAGACCCATTAAATCTGAATCAGAACCTTTTAAAAGTTCAATGAGTCTAATGTGCAAACAGGATTGAGAACTTCTGAGTCACGCTTTGGCCCAAGAACCTGAAGAGCCAAGGATTGAACCGGAAGTCACCACTGTGGGCTTTAGGATCATGAACTGTAAATTAAAGAGACTTGGGTTCTAATTCTGACTCCACTCTTCATTTGTGGGACCCTGAGCGAGTCCCTTAAACCATGTAGTTGACAGCAAGTCCTGTCAACTACAGACAGGAGCAACATGGTACCTACCTCATAGGAGGGTTTTGTGATTAAAAGAAATAATGCATGTAAAGCATTAAAAGCACAGTGGACAGCAATACTCAAATGTCAGCTATTGCTGTTTTGTACAATTTACTTCTCCTCTGACCAGAGTTAATCAGCATGTTAATCAGCAAGGAAATCTTCTAGATTTCCTTAAGGGCTTAGATCAGTGATTCTGAGAGTGTGGCTCTGCCTCAGAATCACCCGTAGAGCTTGTTAAAATGTAGTTTCCCAGGTCTTAGATCAGGACCTCAGTGAATCCTGGATGAGGCAAAAGTGTCTGTGTTTTCCAAAACCTCTCTAAGTTTTGGGTTGTGGTGCAGAGTCAGGAATGGGAAGCACCAAGCTGGAGCAGCTTCCTGTGACTGGTATCTTAAGTTTACCAAAAGATGTAACTTTGCTTCCAATTATAGCACTATTTCTAGCCCAGTGGTGATTTTCATTTCTCAAGTAAAAAAAAGTGAAAATGAAACAGACCCTCATGAGGTCCTAGGGCTACCAATTGCCTATATTTGCCCTAAATGTTTGGACCTCAGGTGCAGGGGCAAATTGACCATAAATCTAATGAAGTATAACTCCCATTGTAATTGATGAAAACCACTGTCCTTTTAAATTGTGTCTTCCCCTTATGTAGTGTTAGAGTGGCTGCACGCATTTTGGGGATTCAGCCAAGTGTTTGAGTTGGAGGATATGCTCGGTTTGGGTTTGGTGGGGTATGTGGAGATGAGGAAGGAGGGTTGATGTTTATCACAGAAATCTTACATGAAGAAAGATGACAGAGAGACTGAGGATACTGAGACATCAAGTAGGGAATGAATCAGCAGGGCTAATCACTATTACAAATGGAGATGCCAAGGTCCAGAGAGGGGAGCTGACTCTTCCAAGGTCACACAGCAAGCAAATGCTACAGCCAGGACAACTTCCTGAGCCAGCTGATCCCACCAAAGTAGCTGCCTCGTATTCTCCTCGGGCCTGTGGTTTTGGCCCCCAAACATGAAACTTACCTTGGCTATGATGCGGCATAAGGGAGCCCCCTCCTGGGTCAGGCTGAACAGGTTGCCTGTGGTGGATTCCGTGGTATAGATATTGTCAGAGGCATCGATTTTTCTCACGAGTGCCTAAGAAAAGAGAGCAAAATTTGATGGTTACTTATCCCCATTTACCCTCTGCCCATCTTTCTTAACAAAATACCAGTGGGTCCCTGCTCTTAAGTGTGTCCTAGAATCTATAATCCTTCCCTATCCTCTGCTCCACTATGGCACTGATGAGTTTCTAACTTTGGGAAAGGTGAGTCAGCGTAGGTCTGAGCTACATGTCAGAAATATGGGATCATTTCAAACTCTTGGGGCATGGATGGAAAATGTGCCCTGCTCCAGTGGATCAGAAAATCAGCTCTCAACATTGATGTCTCAGCAAGTACAGTTTCATTGTGCTACTGGCAACTAATGAGAACAGAAACCATCAGTGATGTAAACAAACCTCCAAGTTGAAAACCAATGAGTTGCTATGGCTAAGACCAAAGAATTTGCTTTTGGATGGCTATTAGCCAATGGGGAACTCCAGCTGGGTCGTGAGTTCAGGGGTTGAGTCAAGAGAAGCACTCTACGCTGTGGTAGCTTACTGTTCGGGCGGGAGGGCATTAGCAGTGGGTGTCTAGCCAGACCAAAATATAACATTGGAGTCCTGTCAAAGAGTGGGTAAACTAAATGAGGAATGCCACAATGATCAAGGCTGAGGAATCTAAGGCTAGTGGTGAGAGTCTGGAAATGACCACACATAGGACGCAGAAAGGCCCAGAGAAGAAAAGCAAATGGAAATTTTATCAATATAACAACGTTATTCCTAAAAGAGTTTAGCTTATTTCTGAGAAAAAGCTTTTCACATATCTTGAAACCACTTCATAATCAGCCATTTGCTTTAAAGCATATGATTCATTGATTATAAATGATTCCTACCTGCTAATTAATGCTAGTTTCTTTTGAGAGGTGTGGAGATGGAGGTTGGGGAGATTGCTTTTAGGGGCCTCGTGCAAAAAAGTAAGACCTCCAGAGATGGGTGCTCAGAGCAGCCATCCAGTTGCCATGTTTATTTTGAAATATTAAATGGATTTTGTTTTTAATTAACTCTGATGTTATGGAAAAGGCACTTAAAAGGAAATGAGGAGATCTGAGTTCTAGTTCCCGCTTGCCTTTTTTAACATACTATGTTAATGAGGAAGTATGTATATGGTTGAAAGCATCGGCTCTGGAGCCAAATTGCCTGGGTTCAAATCTTGGCTCTGCCACTTCTGTCTGTGTGCCCTAGAGCAAGTAAATTAACCCTTCTATACCTCAGTTTCCTCATATGCAAAATGGTGGAAATAAGAGTGTCTATCTCTTACGGGGGTCGTACTCATCTACTAAGGTCGTCAATATATATAAAGGACTTCTAAAGGTACCTGGCACTGAGAAGCAAAATAAAATTGTTAGCAGTTATTATTTTGTGATTTGGGGCAATTGAGATAAACTCCCTGGGCTTCAGTTTCCCCATTTGTAAAATGAGGGAAACTAAGGGGGTTTGAGGCTCAAGAAATGTCTCTTCTTTTTTTCTTCTGACTCATAGGATTCTTCACACTAAGATTAAGTGTGTATTTAATCAAACTACTTAAATATAAAAATGATTCCTAAGATTTGATAGATGCCTCTTATAAGATATTCAACAAAAGGTAAAATTAATAATCAAGATTTGTGACTACAAATCTCTATAATGAGCGTATTTCTTAGAATTCTTCCCCACTGTTACCGTAAGCAGTTACCTAAGTGACACTAATGCTCACATGAAAATGCAGATTTCACATATTGGGGTCCTGTACCTAAATGATAATTACCTAATGTTCCTGATTAGTGTTTGCACTTGAAGCAAATTAGCATTGCATTAAACAATCCAAACCCAATGTCTTTTGCAATCACCTGCTACTGTTAGACAATTTATGTCTCAGAATAATTTTTTTCAATGTCTGTATGCATATATACTGTAATTACGCCCCAGATATGTCTCTGTGAATTAGCTCTCTGACAATGAAAAGTAGTAAGCATCCTTTTTCACAGGTATAAATTTGGAAAGATATGAGATCAAAGTCTCGTCTGAAATCATCAAGGCCCTAAGTATTCTAAGATGTCAGAGTTGGAAGGACCCACAGAAGTCTTGTCCGACCTTCATGATACAATTAAGGAAACCAAGACACAGAAATCTGACCAAGATCATCACACATGTGGTACACGATGGAATCAGACCTTAACCCTGTGAATCCAACTTCCTGTTTTCAAAGGTCAGTGAATTCATCTCCTTCAGTGTTGGCAGGACCTCAGCTGAACTAGTGGAGATGCAAAGATCAGGGCAAGGAAGCTATCCAGCCTCATTAGCTTTCGCCAGATTAGAGTGGTTTTCCATCCTGGCTTCCATTCACATGGACAACACTCTGCCCTTTGGTGGCCAGGGCTCCTGCTGCTGGAGGCAGAGTTGATTGAGAGCCTCAACTGCTGCCCCTCTGGATCCAACACTATGTTCTTGTCAAGGCCACACTTCCCCTGTGCCACTCCCAGCTGGGACTGAGCACAGTAGGGGCATGAGTGCAGGCCCAGGACTGTGGGACAGGGCAGTTCCCTCACCGATGACTTTGACTTGATAATTCTGCCCTTTCTACTCATTTCTTCCACCTTTTCTTTCTCAGTTGTCAGACTTGCTCCTGCTTCCTCTTTTTCCTCACAGGCATTTCTCATGGAATTTGATCTTGGTGTCAGCTTCAAACTAAATCTCTAAAATCAATTTTTTTTCCAGGAAATCAATGAGGAATTGGAGCAGTTGCAAAACTGTGCTTCAACCCTATATCACGAGAAGAGTGTTGATAAAATGGAAACAAAATAAAGGAAAATAGACTGGTTAGGCTGAATGACAGATATATTTTCTTAAAGATAGACGATGCAGACACGAAACACAAAAATGAGATATTAAAAACCAGGAGAAAGGGATAAGAAAGGGTTAAGGAGACGCATGCAATTTAACTGCTCTAAATAAGGTATTAGAAAAGGAGGATAGATTTTTAATTATTTCTCAATCAGAAAGAATGACTGCAGCCCAGTGAAATTTATTAAGAGAGGTAAACTCTCAAACAGCAGCCTGGGATTAGTTCCTCAGAAGGAGCCAGGAAAATATGGCTCCTTCCTAAAGCTTCTTCCTAAAGCTTCAGATATAGAATCCATAGACAGACATAGTTAGGGCCGCCCAGTATGTAAAAGGATTGCATACGTGTGGGTGGGCAGCTTTGACAGGGTGTGATAGATTAAAGATGGTCACAAATTATTTGCTATTCCTCTCATAGAAAGGTGGGTTCTAATTTCCCTCCTTTTGAATCTGGACTGGTCTCAGGGACCAATAGAAGCCAGCACTTAGAAGAAGTGATGTTTTAAGACTTCTAAGACTTGAGGCTGCCACTAAGCCTCCTTTGGAATATTCTTCTTGGAGTCCTGAGGAACCATGGAAGAAGTGTGATAATTCTGGGACTGCTGTGCTGTAGAAGCCATGTGTAGGGTCCCTGATCAATGCTCAGCGGGGACCAGCTTTCCAGCCATTCCCTCCAAGTCATCACACATATAATGAAGCTCTCTAAGACTCTCCAAACCATCTGCCTGCTGAATACCACCAAGTGACCTCCGCTGATGCCACGTGGAACAGAAGAATCAGTAAGCCAAGCCCTCCCCAAATTCTTGATCCTTAAAATTATGACATACAATAAAAATAAGTGTTGTTGGGGTTGTTTGTTATCATTAATAGAGTTCTGGAACATGGGAAAAGATTATAGAGATCAGCAAGAAATATACGAAGGATTACTAGATAAATTTCCAGATGAAATGTTTTGAAAATGTGGATATAGCATTGCCCATGTCCTAAGAGAACATATTAGAAAAATGAATGAATTAGGACTCTAAGGAAAGACCCAGAAAGATTGCACATACTCAAGAGGATGTAAAAGAAATAATTAACTCACTCCAGGCTTAGGTTAGCAATTGGTGTGAGGGGGGTTATCTTTTGGGTGGGAATATCCAATTTAGAGAAGCAAATGCGGATAAGATCTCTTAGAACTGGAGGTTTGGGGCAGACCCAGATCTTAAGTGATTTCCTTTCTCTCAATAAGGCAAATCCCAAAATCTAGAAGAATTTTTTTGGAAAAAACAAAAGAATGTGCCAGAAAAGAAAGCAAAATCAAAGTGGGAAAGCCGATCAGATCCAGCAACCAGTATTCATTCCATAAGTTAGCAAAGGAAAGAAACCCACATGAGATGCAGGATAAACTGTTAGAAACTCACCTGAGTCTCCCTGAAAGGAATAGGGGAAAGAGAACGCTGGAGGCAGAGTTCATTGCTGCAAAAAAAAAAAATGATGTAGAGGAAAAAAAAATGCTACTCAAGCCTAAAATATTCAAAAGTTATGGAAACACAGTGTTCTAAGAAGCACATGACAGAGGGACCTGTCCTCACTCAGTCCAGAAGAGGCCAGCCTTCAGGAGTATCACAAGGAAAACCTCCCTACAAGACTGGGGTCTCAAGGCCTAAGCAATTCTCTAGCAAAGGAAAAGGAAATAGCCTTCATGACATGGAACTGGAGTGCCTGTGTATTCTATGTCAATTTTTTTTTCTCGTTAAAGCCTAAAAGAATTTTCAAAAATATATGACCCCTTGCACATTTTTAATTTGACAGATAAAATTTTTCATCGTAAGTTTAAAAAACAAAGTTGGAAAAGATGTAATTTCCAGCAGATTGTAAATATTGATATAAAATATAACCACTGCATCATTCTTTCAGATGTATTCGATAAAATCTAAGTACCAAAACAACTTGATACCATCATCAGCCATTTAAAAATACATGAATAGTCTCTTTCTTTAACATTGGAACACTATCCATCTTTTCTTTTCACCCTTAAATTTATATTCCCATTCCAATTCTCCCTCAGAATTTTATCTTAATGTAACACATTTAAGTTTTAAAGTGTTCTGTTGACCATGTTTATCATACTTAGCATTGAAATTTGCAACTTTATTTTATTTCCTCTGACGATAAGGCTCTAAGTGTTTAAAAATAATCTCTTTTCTTGGTTGAGTTACTATTACAATTGTTATGAATACAACTGGTCAAAACAACACAGATTATAAGTTTAATAAATAATACTAAATAAGAAAAATTAAAATGTTATTATAAATAGGTCTCTTAGTGAGATGAATAGGCTTTTTATTCTTTTAAGGCTTTCTAATTCATGCACATATCCATGATTGACTATTGACTTAGTGCTATATTTTTAGGTGTAAACCCTGAAAAATCTTGTTCCCATAAATCTATAGAGAGGAATGGGAGTTATAGAGCCAACTTGTATAGCCAAGTTGTTCAACCCTTTGAGTACATTCTGAGTTATGTAATCACATAATGATCTGTCTTCAAACACTATTTTTAATAATCTGCCAGCTGATAACTCCTCTAAATTGGTACTCTTCTACATTGGTAAAAGCAAAGAATTGGAAACTATTTGACTTGCAAAAGCATTTGTTACCCAATCATTAAAGTCATTCATTCACTATCTCAGTTTCTGGGAAGAATTCCAAAAGTACTTTATCAGCGCTTATCAAATAACTATTAATTATACCCACTACTCTTTACTTCTAGCACCTTGGGTTACCTAAATTATTCAGAAAGAATTAAGAAAATCAAAATATTATTAATTTCATTGCCAATACTATTTTTAAATCAAATATTTTTGTGTGATTCAAATACGTTTTACCAAAACCTTGAAGCTATAGCTTTTGCTATTTAATTTGTGGAAAATACCCACTCTCCGAACTAATTGGCAAAGACAATTCTTTTAGTCAAGCCAATCAGTCAAGTCAATTTAACTTTCTGTCAATAAAGACCTGACTTCATTTTTAATTAAAAAATGTTTTCATATGTGTTTCAAGAAATGCTGGAAAACACTGACAAATAATTAATGGAAATCATCCTCTAAGGGAAAATGCTAAAAACTATCAATACTAAAATAATGTAGACCTAAAGTAAAATTTGATTTATTTATATGTTATAAAGCCAAGATAAAACAATTTACTAATTTTTTAATAATGCAAATTAATATGTAGCTAACATTGTAAATTAATTGTAAATCTAGAAATGTGATGAACAGGCATTGTATTCCTTCAGTAAATAGGTGTGTATGTATGTATTGAACTCTGGTGTTCATTTTAGGGAATAATTAAATAATATCTGAGAAGAAAAATCAGAAATCATTCGATTATATTTAGTAGCTCTCATAATTAAACTTCCCCATGTATTTAAAAAAGGAAAAGGGTATTTACTGCTTAAGGGTATTTACTGCTTAAATGTAATTAGTCCAGCTGCTAGCAATGAATTTTATCTTTTGTTAACAGGAAGTACAAATTACTATAAATATTTCATAATATGTTTTGAGAAAATAGGCTTTAACTGCTTTCTTAAGTAATCTACACCAAATCTGAAAAACATCATATAAAACTTGTATCCAACATATCTTTAAAAATTTGGTCATTCTCAAAATTATTCCAGTTACATTTAAGAGTTAGTATCGCATGACTATTTTGTAACTACTAATTTGTACTTTTCAATTTCTTCACCTTTTTCACCTTGCCTCCAAACCCCCTCCTATCTATCACCCCAATAAATCTAGTATCCATATGATGCCATACATGGTTATTACAATATTATTGACTACATTCCTTATGCTATACCCTATATCCCCACGACTACTTTGTAACAACCAATTTGTACTTCTTAATTCCTCCCCCGTTTTTCACTCACTCCTCTAACTCCCGCTTTCATCTGGAAGCCATCAAAATGTTCTTGGTATCTACAGGGAATATAGTCAATAATATGGTAATAACTATGTATAGTGCCAGGTGGTTACTAGACTAGTCAGGGAGATCACTTCTTAAATTATGTAAATATCTAACCACTATGCTGTACACCTCAAATTAGTATAAAATAATATTGAATGTCAACTGTAATTGAAAAATTAAAAGGGGGGGAGGTGAAGGGGAATAAGAGGTTTAAATTTCCAGGTATAAAACAAGTAAGTCATGGGGATGTAACACACAGCATGAGGAATATAGTCAATAATATTGTGATAGCGTGGTATGGTGTCAAATGGTTGCTGGACTTATCATGGTGACCACTTCTTTAGGTATATAATGTTGACTAACTACGGTGCACACTGGAAATTAATATAATATTGTATGTTAGCTAAATTTTAAGAAAAATTTTAAAAAGTGACAATAAAATCAAAGAGTCAGTTTCATTAACCTTTAGAATTTTTGGTTCTTCAAAGATACTTTTCTTTATGGCTAATGACATAGAATTGAATATAAAATATAGCTGAAAGAAATTGCTTGCATTTATGTGCCACAAAAAGCCAATTTTAGGGTTCAATGTGTCTTACCAGAGCTCTCTTTGCTTTATTTAAAGAGAATGTCTCTCAAGAGCCATGCATGATTTGAGAATAAGTGGAGACGGGAGGGATAAATTGGAAATTTTTATAACCACACACACACACACACACACACACACACACACACACACTACCATCTGAATTCAGAAAATCCCCACACTGCGCAAAATACACATTTCTAGTGTCTTTCTCCACAAAAATATGTGTAAAACAATTCATGGAGGCCTGATGGTTTTATGTCTCATGAGTGAAGGGTTCTTCCTTGCTTGATCTCCCCACTCTCTTTTTGCACAGCCTGGCAATGCAATGTAAGATTTGAGATGAGTGATGAGTGTGCCTTTCTTTTGAAAAGTAATAGAAGGGCTATTAAAAAACTCTATGCAATATTGGGATGATTGTTTAGAAAAAAAAATGAAAATTGAAGATGTGGAAATTAGTTTCCTTAAAACTATATGCACTTCTCCTGGGACGTCTTTGGGAACCTGGAGAATGCTGTGCATTTGAAGTGGTTTGAAGATCACTGGCCTAAGTCACTTCCAGGAGCCCAAATCAGAGCAGCCTGGGGCGGCAGAGACACAGCATTTAGAGGGGAGCTATAAATTAAGAAATGTTGACAGTGCTGGATGGGGCAGAATACACAACAAGCAAGTCTTTGTGAACGAGTTACAAATGCCTAACTTTGCAGGAAAATGAAAACTTATCAAATGCCCTCAATGAGAAAGGAGACATTTTTCTCCCATTTATGGTAAACATTGTACAATTAACCTATGGTGGATGCTTTCCCCCAGTGAATGTATGTTCACAAATCCTTGTGAACCGTGAACTGTGGACAACTGAAATAAATTGACCAACATGCTGCCGCAGCTGCCACCACCCTATTTCTCCCAGCTACACATGAGTATCTATCCGTAAGGTCCTTGGCAACAAGGATGGAGTCCTGGGATAAGACGTTGCCTGGAGTCCCTAAATTATTCCTAAGGTAAAGGGATTCCATTTTTGTTGTTGTTGTTGTTTCCTTTTGTTTTTCTTTCACTTTATTTCCTCCCAGGCAACTTTAAAATGAGGTAGGAGACTACATTAAAATTTTGGACATCTTTATAGTTTTCATCTGGCAAGTATGTTTGGGTTATCTTTGTGTTTCCATTTAATCATACTGCAGCCTCTAATTACCCATGTTGGACAACACAGCTGAGCAAAATCTGAGAGTGGGAAATAAATCAGGACAGCAAATTTTAAGCTTTAGTTACAAAGCATCCTTAGCGTTAATTTAATGAATGTAATATAATGAGTCGTTTCCGAGCCTGCTGGGAGCAAAGTCTAAACTGCCCACTGTGATTCCAGAAGGATCCACAAAGCAGTAGGAGTTGTCATTTGGGGAAATGACTTCCTGATGATGGGAAAGGATTGCCCCACAGGCACCTCTTCCTTCAAGGGGCCTAGCCACACTCCTGCCTGACCATAGCCTAATGGATAAGGCAAATAAGTTAACTGATAAAAAGCTGTGAACTATTAAGGGGTAACACTTGGTCCCCACTCCTTCTGTTCTCCTAGGTAGGGTTGTCAGCAACCACACTTCTTATGGCTTCACTTCCTACCCCTCCATGTCACCATGCTGAGAAGGTAGGGATGAGTTAGCGAGTTTAGAAGAAGGAATTGAGTATGTTCAGCTGGGTGCCTGCCCCTCTCCTCTTAGGAAGTGTCCCTCTGGTCTGAACTTTATCACAGGATCGGTGCTTGTCTCTCAGGTGAGACCTGAGGTTGTCTAGCTCTGCCTGAGACAGGGAGGGGACATTTAGCTGTGAGATAAAGTTTTAACAAGCTCATTGAGCCACAGAGGCAAAGACATATTCCCCAATCAGTTTTATTAGAATAAAGGTGCTATTTTAAACTAAAATAAAAATTGATGGATGAAATGAAAGGATGAATGAATATAACATCTAGCCACATGAAGCTGAGTCAAGGATTCACAGGGAGAGGTAAGAGTCAATGGAGAGTCCCCTAGAAGTCGTCTTCAAGTAAATCAGGTTTTAGAAGTCATCTTCTCCCTTTACTTCCCAAATGGCTAATCCTTTATTCCCAGATAGACTAATTATCGAAGCTATTTAATTTTCCTTTGGTGGCTCCTAACATTTAAGCCTTAAATGTTTCCATATCTACCAAGGAGTTAAGTTATCTTAATAAACAATTAATTAAGTGATTAAGAGTTCTTTTAGCAAAGCTTGTTGCTGGTTTCTAGTGAACAAAGCAGTTGACGCAATCAGAAGAGTGCCACCAATGACTTATGTGTTGTCTCATTTAAACCTAACAACCCACTGTAGAGGTGAGAAAAGTGAGGGTCAGGGAAATTAAGCAACTTGCCCAATTCTGCATATTCAGTAAGTAACACAGTCAGGATTTGAACCCTGATATGCCTCCAACTCCATGCTCAGTCCATTACCCTATAATGCGCAGATTCCTAGAACTGTGTACTATCAAGACTGGAAGAACCCTTGCAAGTCACTCAGTCCAACCTCCATCTACTGCTGATGGCCTCCCAGACATGACCTGCCCATGTCAGCGACGGGGAGTTCCTAAGCCAGCCCTTTCCATTGCGGGGCAACCTTATTGCTCCCCAAACTCCTTTTTACATGGAATGTCCTTAGATTTGCTCCCCTGGCCCAAGGTCTTTCTTCTCTTTGAGGTCCCAGAGCACAGAACTTTGGAGGTAGCCCAGTGTCCATCCTGTGAGAAACGATCCCCTGCTTCTCCACCCATTCCACACACACCTTGAGCTCTGGCCCTTCCCCACCCTCCTCGGAACCTTCTCAGAGCACAACCATTGCTAATGACAAGTCTGAGTTCTGGAACTGGACACAACATTCCAGAATGGAGCCAACCAGTGCAGAGGAGTCGTCGGTTATCACTGCCCTCGTTGTAAGCACCCCTCCACCATTATTTTGGAGGGTGGGAATAGGGTGTGGGCGAGTGGGAAGAGCACTGTTTCTCTTCTCAAAGCTTACATGCCTCCCTAGTGGGGGGACAAAAAGTTTCCCAAATTGCATTTTCTGAAGCACCAGCATCCCAGAATAACTGAATGGCTGCTCTTTAAGGATAAAGATCTGTGACTATGTAAGTTTGGAATATACTGTTCAATGTTATTCATTAGTAAATATTTATTGAGTGCCTATTGTATGCCAGGTACTGTTCTAGTCACCAGATATATATCCATGAGAAAAAACACCCCAAAATCCCTGTCTATGGAAGCTACAGTTTAGACAAGAAATACTATAAACAGGCAAAGACCTTTTAGAAGAAATTAGATACATAGTCCAAAAGGCCAAATAGGCTCTTGGAAGTCCAGGGAGCTTTTCCCTGGATACTGTGACCTAGAGCATCAAAAAGACACCCTTTGCTCCCCAGATAAAAGAGCTGCCAGCTACTTCCAAATCCAGCTGGCTTCTTTTTGCATTCCAACACAACTCTTCCATTTCAGCTCTTTTAATTGAACCTAATACTTCCAGGCAAAAGGGCACAACAATGGCATAAAAATCATCAGCAGGGACCTGTTCCCCTGATCAAAAACTCGTCCAGGCTCCATTCCTCCCTGCCACCCACTTCCTCACTCATCACTCTCTTGACTTCTTCACCCATTTTTGGCCCCCACGTTCCAGTGAATCCCTCTGGAACTTGATGGTTCAGTCTGGGACACTGGCCCCAGCTTGAAGCACACCGCCTACCCCTACATGGGACTGTCAGCATTTACTCATCAGCACTGAGTGCGGGGCCCGGCACCCCAGTCCTAGCCCTTCCTTTTCCTTGTCCCAGAGTCTCAAAACAGAGAGAATGGATCTAGGTTGGGAGGGTAAGAAGGCATCGTCCCGCAGGGGAGCCAGGTCAGAAAGACCTATGCCTGTGCGACATGAACCAGACACACAGAAGAGAGAGAAAGCAAAGTCTGGCCTCCGGAGAGAGGCTGAGTTTGGAGAAAAGCCAAAATGCAAAAGGGATTTGTTATTTGTGGAAGGCTTTTATTTGGTGGTGGGAAAAGAATGGCAAATATGTAACACAATATTTCTGTAACTATAAATAACATGTAAATACCTTTCATAATGAAAACCTTATGGAATCTGCTTTTCTGAGAGGCTTTTAAAATAGGAAAAGGCAAGAGAGAGAAATAACACGTATTTGTCCAGAACTTTGTGCTAAGCGCTTTCCATATGTTGTTTGCTTAGTCCTCTCACTTTCTTTCTGGGGAAGGTTTGCACTTTATAGATGAAGGAAATGAGGCTAAGAGGTTGAGGAACGGGACCAAGGTCCCGTGGTGAGCCACAGTTTGAAAGTAGTCTTCCAGAATCGCGCTCTGACATCAAGCAGGAGCCTGCCTAGGGGCAGGGGCTAGACTATAAAACTTTCTAGATTCTTCCCTATTGCCAATGTTGCAGAATCAGCTTGTTCCCTGCAGATGCCTAAGTCCTTCGGGATGCTAAAATTCCAGTGTGTACACTGTGGCAGCAATTCAATAGAGAAGATATAAGTGGGACAATACTGACAGTGCCCTTGAGAGATGTCAGGCTCTGCCACTGCCTTGCTGTGTGACCTTCGATAAGTGTCTTTTCTCTCTGGGCTCCAGGTTTCACATGTGGGAAATGCAGAGCTGGGCTAACAGCTCAGGAAGCCTCTGCTCCGCTCAGACAGTCCTGTTGCTCAGGTGTTGGAGTTCACTCGGGGGTTTGAGGAGGATGTCCCTCATAAAAGGCCACTTCAGAGTTTCTGCCAGCCTGGCCCAGTTCTCCCGCCCCACCCCCTCTCCACAGCCCGCCTGCACTGACCTGCACCTCCCGAGTCAGGGCCAGCTCCAGCAGTTGGCCAAAGTGCTGGCCCAGCGTGCTCAGGGTCTCACTCACGCAGGCCTTCATCGACTTCAGGATGTGCTCATTTTCGACCTGGAGGCACCTAGGGAAAAGACACGAAGGGGTGGGCCACTGGACGGGCAGATGGTCAGCCCAGAGCACTGCAGGGCCCAGATCTGGGCCTGCTGCAGGCCTAGTGGTGGTGTGGTGCGAGGGGCCTGGGAAAAGACATCAACTCTGAGCGAGTCAGAGAGGGAGTGTTCCTTGGCTGGCTCATCGTTGGCCTCCTAGTAGTCAGATAAGCGCTGGCCTGAGGTGGGAGCTAACAGTTCATGTCACCAGGAAGAAAGGCTATTAGAAAGCAGCCAAATCCTACCTCTGGGTTTCTCCCTGGGAGAACCTGTTATCATTGCAGCTGGGGCCTAGGAATGGGGGATAGGAGCAGCAGAGGGGAGGTGCTTAGTGCCAGGTGCTCACTGCAAAGGTATATGGCAGTGCCCTCTAAGGAATGGCTGCCTACAGTGTTCAGAAAGGAACTTTGAGGGTTTTTTCTCAGACAGGAAAAACAGCTGGGGATCAGGCTCCCATTTAGCCCTATAGCCTGAGAATGTTCCACACTGGAAAACCAAAGACCTCATGGGGGCCCTAAGGATGCCAGGTTCCACATTTTTCTTCCAGGACATGGGAGCTGAAAAGGATGAGGGAGAGTGTCAGCATATAACTGGGCGTGTGTACACATGAGGTTGAGTGTGTGTATATGTCTGAGTGTACAGGATATATGTATATGTGTGTGAGATACAGAGAAAGTATGAGTGTATTTCTGTGACTGCGCGAGTGTGTGTTGATAAATCTGCGTATAAGCAAGTGAGTGTCTTTGAAATCCTGTCTGTGTGTATGTGAGTGTAAAGGTGTGAGTGTCTGCTTTCACCTCGCCTTGACGTTGGGGACCAGGGGGCTTCCCAAAACTGTGGGAAACCTTGTCCTTGTTACGAACTCTCAAGAATCCTTTCTTCCTATGCCAGGCCTCTCCTTTGCCTCTTACAGTCTCCCTAGGGCCTGAAAATGGAGCCGAAAAGCCCAAGGGAATCTTTCAAGGTTGCTGATAAAAGTCAGCAAAATGAAACTCCCAGAACACCTCCAGCACCCCCCACTCCCACTCTCCCTCTGAGAGAGGATACGACACGTTCCCCTGCCTGAGGACTGGCAGGCAGAGCCTGTACAGATTTACGCATCATCCAGAATTACCTCTCTGTGACTGCTGAGAGCTCTGAGCATTTCTCCATTAGCAGCTTCTCAATCTGTAGAAAAATAGATCAATTTTATTCAATTCAATAAGCATCAGTTGAGGACCAGTTGCAGCACTGGGCACTCTCGGGCATAAAGACAAAAAATCAAATCATCTGATTTGAGAAACAGGCACATAAACTATAACACAGTGTGATATGAGTGGCAAAAGAAATCATCACCAGCTGCTTTGGGAGTTCAAAAATACAAAAACTGAGCCATTAGGTAAGCCAGGGAATCTGGGAAGCTTCAGAGAGGAAGGGGCATTTGAACTGGGCTTCAAAGCACGAATAGAAGTTTACTGTCTGCGAAGTGGAGCAGGGAAAATTGTGAAACATTAAGCTGGAAAGGAAATGCCAAAGGAAAGAAATGATAATGGGGATTTTCAATGGTTCACTTAGGCTTGGAGAAGATTCAATGTCATGAGCTTTAGAATCAAAAAGGCTTAAGTTGAATGATGCTTACACCATTCACTGCATAACTTTGGGCAAGTTACTTAAGCTCTCCGAATTTCCTCGTCTATAAAGTAAGGACGATAGAACTAGCTAATATTTTAAATCAATTGTTTTTAATGTTTTATATATAATAACTCAGCCCTCCCAATAGATCTAGAAAATAAATATGATTACAATCATAAGGATGATGAAACTGGGGCACAGAGAAGTTGAGTAACTTGCCAAGGTCACACAGCAGAGCTGACATTTGAACCTAGGCAGTCTGGCATGAACCTGGGTATACTTAACCATTGCCCACCCTCTCATAGTGGTTATGTCTGCTTCAGAGACTGTGCAGGTTAAATCAGATGTGCGTAAAATAGGCCTAGCATAATCCCTAGCCCAGAGTGCATACTCAATAAAGGTCCTTACTGTCTCCTCAGCTTTATTGGAAGAGGAAGGTGGTCCCTGGGGCAGGAAGAGTTCAAATGCCACACAATTCAGACCCACTCTTCTAGAAGGCATCCCCATTCCACCGACACCCATCCCAGGACAACTGACCTGGCCCATCTCTTGTGAGGAGCTCCTGCTGACAGCACTGTACTCACTGACCATGGAGCGGGCATGGCAGGTCAGACGCACGCTCATGCTATGGACACGTGCCCAGCGGTCCTGGGCCAGCTTCTGGCCGATCCTACGCAGCTCGGTGCTGATGACCCAGCCCCGCTTAAGCAGCAGCTGCAGGGGGTCTCCAGGGCCAGGACCACCTGCCAGGATGAGGTCACCTTGGGCATCTTCCTCTAGGCTGATGGGCTTTGCCTGCAGGACACACATGCACTCGCACTCGGTCATGAGCTTCAGGTCCTCCATCCAGCGCTGGACTGAGTCCACCTGTATCAGGTGCAGCCTGTAGCCAGGGAACAGTGCCAGGAAGGCTATCAACACTCCTCGGTTGCCAAGGCTTTCAATTCCAAGTCAACTGATTTAACTGAACACCTACTCTATCTTCATTGCTGTGTCTTACATTCACTTACCATAATCCTCTTAGTTCTCATTATGTTCTTACAAATAATAAGACTGAGGCACAGAAGTTTTGGGGGCCGATGTCCAGAAAAACAACAGGCAATGTCTGCAGAGTAGCACATGATCTTTATAATAAGAGGAAATTGGAAATAGTGTAAATATTAGTTATGTTAAGTAAGCTATGGTACAGCTACTTGGCTATGTAGTGTGCACTTATTTAAAATCATGCTTTCCAAAACTTTATAGCAAAGAAAAAAGTGTGCATTAATAAAGTGGGGAAAGCAGTATGCAAAAATGTAAACACAATTATTATAATTACGTTAAAGAGCTATCTCTGGAAAAAATATTTAAAGGACAGATTATAATGCTGATGATTCTTTGATGGGTGGTGAATCTAAAGGCTTTTTAACATTTTTTCAACTTTTTTCTAATTTCCAAATTTTCTATCATGAGCATTTTGTAATGGAACAAAATTAATTATTTAGTCCAACAGCATAAGAATATAGATTCAATCCCCAAGATCTTTACCAAATAAAATGTACTCTGAAATCCATTTAGTCAAATAAAGTTCAGTGATATCATCGTTAACGAAACACTGAACATTTGTTGAGTGCCTCATATTTAATATCACATAAATGCCAGGCACTGCGGGAAAAGTGGAGATTAACATGCGAAGCTCTCATAGAGCTTCTGATCTGCCTGGAGAATCAAGACAAAGCAGCGACAAACTTAAAAATAACAGATTTCAACATCGTTTGGAGATGACAACAGAAGACATGCACAGGTAAATATTAAGGCTGGGCTCAAGGCCCTTTGTCTTTGGCTTACAGCAGTCCTGTAAGTGCTATTTCTCTCGCTAATCCTGCCTGCCTCCAGCCATTCTCCACCTGGACTGAGCGTTCAAGTACTGTTCTAAGCCCTGGGCTATCACAGCAAACAAGTAGATGAAAATCATCTCCCTGGCAAAGGGTACATTCACGTGAGATGACAGTCAACTTTCAAACTAATTTTCAAAATAAGTATGCAGTGCATGTACTATGTTGGAGGAGGTGGTAAATGATATGAAGGGCAAGAGAAGAAGAAAGAAGGATCGGGAGTGCTGGAATGGAAGGGGGAGTAGGCATAGCAATTTGTTTTTTCTTTAGTTGCAGGTATACAAAGCAACATACTAGTTAGACCTTTACACCCCTCACAATGTGATGACCTCCCCCCAACCTACTGCCCCTCTGACATCATGTATAGTTGTTACAACACCATTGACTATATCCTCCATGCTACTTTTTACATCCCGTGAGTTCAAACACACCAATTATAACAGAATGTTATTTGTGCCCCAAAGGGGGCACAAGGGGGTTTAAGGGTTCTGGGGAGCAGCTGAGGAGCTCTGGCTGAGGCTTTTCAGAGAAAGTAACATTAGAGCCAGGTCTTGCAGGGTGAGTAGGAGCTTGCCAGGTAGAGAAGAAAGAAAGGGGACTCCCAACTGAGAGAACTGTCTGTGTAAGGCCAGGGGATTGTAAAAGAGAGTGGTACGTTTGGGAAATAGGGAGGCTAAGTGTGCCTAGAGTGTAGCAAGTGTCTATGGCAAGGGTGCTAAGAGCTGGGGAGAGATGGAAAAGGGAGAGGTGTGGGAAGGGAGGCTGGGGCCAAATTTTAGAAGCACCCTATTCAAGCCTCAGGAATTTTGACTTACGCAGGGGACAGTGGTGCAGGGGGCACTGAGGACTGACACAGGGGAGTAAATATATATATATCTCCTACGTTTTGGGGGGATGGGGAGCATTGCTGTTTGGGGGAGCCAATATGGCAATAGCTATGAATTGTAATTCTCCTCCTGGGGGTCCATGCCATAGAATGGAGGATTGAGAGTGAATAAGATGTAGAAGAGTAGAAATTGTCTACAATCAATTGTCTACAATTGTCTACAATCAATCACATGTACAATCAAAGAGTACATGTGATACAATTCCACTTATGATACAGTTCCATTTATGAACATATGAGTTCATAAAGATAGAATGAGCAGCAGGGTGCTATGATTTCAGGTAACTCTCTCTCTCTGTGTCTCTCTCTCTCATATATATATATATATATATATGTATGTATATACATATATATGTATATATGTACATATATACATATATATGTATATATACATGTATATTCATGTGTATATAAATTTGTGTGTATTATATATTCATTCTCTCTATATATGCACATATATATTCAATTTTTTTTTACAAAATGTAATAGCTATTTTCATGAAGGGAGAGGGAGAAAGGTCATTGGTCTGTTTTTGTTTTTACTCATGTAAAAGGCAATTTTCTATAAGAAACCAAATGTACAATTTCCCTGGTTATACATTATAAGCTTTGTGGTTTAAAATTACATTTTAAAGCCCAATAGTCAAACAGTTGCATTGTTCAGAAAGTTCTGCTCCTTCTCATTAAGCAACGGTAACTATTAAGACATGATTTAACTATGATAATTGGAGCATACCTTTATAATTTTGGTTCTATCTGATATATTTGCCTCACCTAGCTGTCCTCATCAGCGCCCTTTGTGTGCTGTCCTGACTCAGAATGAAAGCCAAGTCCTCACCTTGGGCTACACAGCCTTACAGGATCTGCCCTGACCCTCCACTGCTCTCACCTCATGTCCTCCATCCCTCTCTCTGCCTGGCTGACTCTGACATCCTTGCTACTCCTCACACATCTCAAAGACACTTCTGCCCCAGAGCCTTTGCACTTGCTGTTTTCTCTCCCTCAAACACTTTGCCCCCAGATATCCACACGGCTTGCCTCTCACGTCCCTCAAATCTTGGCTCAAATGTCTCTTTCTAAGTGAGCCTTCTCTGATCCACTCATTTTATATTGTCAGATGTGCACTGGACTTATCAGAAGGATCACGTCATAGACAGTGTAGATGCCTGACCACTGCACTGTACACCTGAGCTGAAGTAGAATAATATTGAATATATATATACATTAATTATATATACATATATACACACACACATATATATATACACACAAAATTTAATTGCTAGTGCCCGACATATACCAGCTACTCAGTAAATGCACACCAGTGAATAAGCAGCAGGTGTTGGATGCTGTACCTCTGCAGAAGACCCCATATACCTCCACCACTCAGGCTGCCCAGAGAGTGCCCCAAGATGAACGCGATCGGAAAGGGAACATAGAAGATGGAAAAACATATGATCATCATGTTCTAGAGATAGAGAACTGGGAGGCAAACTGATCTAGGGGCTTTTAACAGGCAACAAATGAACCAGTCACTCATTCACTGACTCATGCACTCCATAAACACTTTGCAGTGGACATCTGTTGCTTTTGGCTTCAGAGCATCCTTCTTCTTCTGTCAGTAGAAAAGACAAGTTACATTTAGCTACCTCCTGGTGTGGCAACCTGGGCTTCTGCTTTTCCATTCTCTTTGGGAAAGGTTTCTTCTCCCAAACATAGAAGTAATCCGCCACTGGTGTCTGTGCTGTGAAAATGCCCCCAGCCATAGTTGGCGGTTGATCCACGGGTGGGCTCCCGAACCAAGCTGCACTGATCCAAGTCCCTCTCCCCAAACTGTGAAATTTAGAACCAAGAGTTACAGAAACTGGAGTTACATCATGAATGTGATGGCAACTTCCATTAGGGACTGGAGAGTCAGTCCAAAAGTTACTTTCTATTGCTTGTAATGAAAAGAACCTTTTCTAAACTACAAGTACACAAATAACTGAGCAGAGTAGAGTCAGTGCCATTGCTTAGAGCAAAGGTTTCTCTGGGAATTCAAAGAAGGGAGCTGTCCCTACCAGTTGGAGATCAGGGAAAGGTGCTTGCAGAAGGTGGCTTCACACATGGAGACAGTGGAAGCATATTCCACGTTGGGGCACACAATGGGACAATGAGTAGGTCAGTTGATCTGGAGTTATGCATTCTGGAAAAGAGAGAGCAGTGAGAGGGAAAGCAGGAAAGACAGCCCAGGACCCTGATCTTGAAAAGATTTGAATGCCCAAGTCGGGGTGGGCATTTACGACAAAAGCTCTGAGACGCTATCAAAGGGTGGCAGGGCAGGGTGACAGAGGATAAGGCTGGTGGGGTGGAAAGACTACTAGATCACAGCACCTGGCACAAGGAACGCCATGGTGCTGGGCTGGGTTTTCAGCATGTTACCCTGTGGAAGAGCTCTAGGACCTTCAGGCAGGAGATAGTCACACCCTCTTACTTCTGACCTGGATGGGAAAGGACCATGAAACTGTCAGGAAGGGAGAAAAAAGGAGCCAGAGCCACCAGAGGCCTGATTTGATCAAGAACTCACATTTATGTCATTCCCTCCACCCCCAACTTGCCTGGAGGCATCTCAGTTCTCATTCTTTAAGATCCTTACAAATTACAAAGAAAACAGGATTTCAGACACTGCATTATTTAAAATCCTAATTGATTTATCACCCTGCTGGTAAGAGAAATGGGATGACAAAACTATTGATTTCTCCAGTATCTGAGTATTTGTGCCTCTGACTGTGTGTTTGTGGTTATGAACTCATTTGGGTGTCTGTCTATATTATCTGTATGCCTGAGTCTGGGTGTCTGAGTGTGAGTTTGTGTATCTACCTGCGCAAATACTCAGATGTGTGGGAGTATTTACAGGTCTTGCGTCTGATATACTCGATGATTAAAAAGAGATGGGATAGAAGACGTCATCAAAATGGTGGCGTGAGGTGAGCCTCTATAAAGCTCCCCTGGAATTTACAACTAATCGAACAACAATAACTCCACAAAGAACTCCCTGCACAGCAGACAGGCAAGACGAAGAGGCCCACTACTGAATTCACCTAAAGGTGGGCAAGTCGTGCGAGCGGGGGAGGAGGGAAGGGAGAAGTGCGGGGATGGAGCCGCGCGGGCGCAGGACACAGACCTAGCCCAGTGCTCCGAGCTCACTGCATCCCAGAACTACCGCAGCTGCAGGAGAGGGAAGGACTCGGACTGCTAGGGCTCCGCTCACGGCCCACAGGGCTGAGGGGGCAGCATATAACACGGCTGAACCCAACACTCACGGCAGAGACCTCGGAGAAAAGACTGAGGGAAGAAGGCTGAAAACGGTGGTTTAAGCCCTCACTGCCAAGCAGAGAACGGAAGCCTTAGGCACTGAGACTAGCTGCCCCCTCCCTACCCTCCCAGAGCTCGCCCCACCCCCACCTGCCCAGTGCTAGAAGCGGAACAGTAGCAGTGTCTGATCAAAAAAACAGAATATTTGCTGTTCTGAGAACTATGGACCGCAGACACAGATTCGCAGACCAACTAGTTCGGCAAAGAGGAGGGAGCTGTGGAAGCAGGACCAGCTGTGGTGGTGGTCGCTGCCATTGCTCTGGACTACCTCTCACAACTCACCTCACCCCAGCCCCACCTATCTGGGCAGATTCCTGCAGGAGTAAACAGAACTGCTGAAACATACGGGCTCTGAATCTGGTGCAGAAAGAGCTTTGGAACTTCAAAAGCTCTCCTCATACCCACAGGGACGTGGCGCCCTATGACCCTGGCGAACTATTAACAGAGGAGAAGCCCATCTCCCAGGGAATCCCCCCATTGTGTGAGAAGCTGGAATAGTGCAGAGAAAACATAGCACTACCGTGAGAGAGAGGAAAAAAAAAGGCTGCAGTCAGCGAGAAAACAAAACATTCTACCAACAAGTACTGGAAAACAAAAGAAAGACCTTTTCCTATCAACCTGTTGCAGAAGCCACTCCTGTAGATGTCTAAGAAGAGAAATAGTAAATCAGTAATTGCCATGAAAAACCAAGGCAACAAGACAGCTCAGAAAGAAAGTGAAAAGTCTCCAGAAAAGGAACGTAAAGATATGGAAATATGTGACTTAAATGACAGAGAATGCAAGATTGCAGTTCTGAAAAAACTCAAAGAGATGCAAGAAAACACAGAAAGGCAGTTTAATAAACTCAGAAACACAATCAAAGAACAACATGAGCATTTTACAAAAGAGATCGAAATTTTAAAAAAGAATCAAATAGAATTTCTGGAGTTTAAGAACTCAATAGAAGAAATTAAGAATGAAATAATCAGCTTAAGTAGTAGAGTTGACCAGATGGAGGAAAAAATCAGTGACATCAAAGATAGAAACCTGGAAATTACACAGATGGAAGAAGAAAGAGACTTGAGACTTAAAAGAAATGAAAGAACTCTACAAGAACTTTTTGACTCCATCAGAAAGAGCAATATAAGAATAATGGGTGTACCACAAGGAGAAGAAAGAGAGAAGGGAACAGAGAATATATTCAAACAAATTGTAGATGAGAACTTCCCAAACTTGTGGGAAGAACTGGATCCTCGAATCCAAGAAGCAAATAGAACACCTAATTACTTCAATCCCAACAGGCCTTCTCCAAGGCACATTGTATTGAAGCTGTATAAAATCAACGACAAAGAAAGAATCCTCAAGGCAGCCAGGGAAAAGAAGACGGTAACATACAAAGGAAAGCCCATTAGATTATCATCAGATTTTTCAGCAGAAAAATCCTACAAGCCAGGAGGGAGTGGAACCAAATATTCAAACTATTGAAAGAGAAATTATGAGCCAAGAATAATATTTATCCAGCAAAAATATCCTTTAGATATGAAGGAGGAATAAAGACCTTTCCAGACATACAGAAGCTGAGGCAATTTTCTAATACACGACCTGCACTAAAAGAAATACTAAAGGAGGCTATTCAACCACCATCAACAGGGACAATTTGTGTCAACCAAAACATAAAACAGGGGAGAGTAAAGGCCTGAACCGGAATATGGGAATGGAGAAAGTAAGCGTGCTGAAGAAAATGGAATACTCTAAATATCAAACTTTCTTTTACATAAACTTAAGGGTAAACACTCAAAAAAAATCCAGAACTGAAATATATACTGTAATAAAAGAAGAAACAGAGGGAAACATCATAGAATACCACCACATAGAAATAATAGACAACAACAAAAAGGCAAAGAAACAATGGAGACACAGCCTTACTAGAAAACTAAAGATAAAATGACAGGAAATCCTCACATATCAATAATCACCCTAAATGTAAATGGACTGAACTCACCAATAAAAAGGCACAGAGTAGCAGATTGGATCATAAAACTAAACCCAACCATATGCTGTCTCCAACAGACACATCTCAGCTACAAGGACAAGCATAGACTCAAAGTGAAAGGGTGGCAATTGACACTCCAAGCAAATGGTACCCAGAGAAAATCAGGTGTAGCCATAATGATATCAGATGAAACAGACTTCAGGGTGAAAAAGATAACAAGAGACAAAGATGGACATTTCATAATGGTAAAGGGGACTATACAACAAGAACACATAACAGTCATCAATATTTATGCCCCCAATCAGGCAGCACTGAAATATACCAAGCAACTACTAACAAAACTAAAGGGAGAAATTGGACCAAAACACAATTATACCAGGGGACTTAAATACATCATTGACAGCTATGGATAGATCATCCAAACAGAAAATAAATAACGAAATACCAGCCCTAAATGACACATTAGATGAAATGGACATCATTGACATATATAGAGCACTTCATCCTAAAACGTCAGACTATACATTCTTTTTGGGTATACATGGAACATTCTCAAGGATAGACCATATATCAGGACATAAAATCAGCCTCAGCAAATTTAAGAAGATTGAAATCATACCAAGCATATTCTCTGATCACAAGGCTTTGAAATTGGATATCAACTGAAAAAAGAAAGCAGGAAAAAACACAAATACATGGAGATTAAACAACATACTTTTAAAGAACAACTGGGTCAAAGAAGAAATTAGAGGAGAGATCAAAAGATACATAGAAACAAATGACAATGAAAATATATCCTACCAAAATTTTTGGGATGCAGCAAAAGCAGTTTTAAGAGGGAAATTTATATAATTACTGGCCTATCTCAAGAAACAAGAAAAATCCCAAATAAATAATCTCATGTTACACCTTAAAGAACTAGAAAAAGAAGAACAAATGAAACCCAAGGTCAGCAGAAGAATGGAAATAACAAAAATCAGAGCAGAACTAAATGAAATAGAGAACAAAAAGACAATGGAAAAAATTAATGTGACAAAGAGCTGGTTCTTTGAAAAGATTAACAAAATTGACAAACCCTTGCCTAGACTCACTAAGATAAAAAGAGAAAAGACACTAATTTTAAAAAATCAGAAATGAAAAGGGGGAAGTTATCACGGACACCACAGAAATACAAAGGATCATCCAAGAATACTATGACGGACTATATGCCACCAAATTCAATAACCTAGAAGAAATGGACAAGTTCTTAGAAACATATAGCCTTCCAAGGCTGAACCATGAAGAACTAGAAAATCTAAACAGACCCATCACCAGTAAGGAAATTGAATCAGTCATCCAAAACCTTCTCAAAAGCAAAAGTCCGGGACCAGATGGCTTCACTAGTGAAGTCTACCAAACCTTCAAAGAGGATTTAATACCAATCCTGCTCAAACTCTTCAAAAAATTGAAGAAGAGATAGTACTCTCTAACTCATTTTATGAGGCCAACGTTACCCTGATTCCAAAACCTGGCAAGGACAACACAAAAAATGAAAACTACAGACCAATATCTCTGATGAATACAGATGCAAAAATCCTAAACAAAATTCTAGCAAATCAAATAGAACGATGCATTAAAAAGATTATTCATTACGACCAAGTGGGGTTCATCCCCGGGGCACAAGGATGGTTTAATATCAGCAAATCCATCAATGTGATAACGTCACATAAACAAAATAAAGGACAAAAATCATATGATTATATCAATTGATGCAGAAAAAGCATTTGACAAGATACAACATCCATTTATGATTAAAACTTAATAAAATAGGTATAGAAGGAAAATACCTTAACATAATAAAGGCCATATATGACAAGCTCTCAGCTAATCTCATAATTAATGTTGAAAAACTGAAGCCCTTTGCTCTATGTTCAGGATCACGACAGGGCTGTCCCCTATCACTTCTGCTTTTCAACATAGTGTTGGAAGTCCTTGCCAGAGCCATCAGGCAAGAGAAAGAAATAAAAGGCATCCAAATTGGGAAAGAAGAAGTTAAATTATCACTCTTTGCAGATGACATGATGCTATATATAGAAAACCCTAAAGACTCCACCAAAAAGCTATTAGAAACAATCAACGAATACAGTAAAGTTGCTGGCTACAATATCAACGTACAAAAGCCATTGCATTCCTATATACTAACAATGAAATCTCAGGAAAAAAAAATACAAAAAAACAATTCCTTTTGCAATTGCAGCAAAAAAAATAAAATACCTAGGAATAAACTTAACCAAAGATGTGAAGGACCTATATGCTGAAAACTATAAGACATTTTTGAAAGAAATTGAAGAGACACAAAGATATGGAAACACATTCCGTGCTCATGGATTGGAAGAATCAACATAGTTAAAATGGCCATATTACCCAAAGCAATATACAGATTTAATGCAATCCCCATCAAAATCCCAATGGCATTTTTTAAAGAAATAGAACAAAAAATCATCAGATCTTTTTTGGAAACACAAAAGACCCCGAATAGCCAAAGCAATCTTAAGAAAAAAGAACAATACTGGAGGTATCACACTCCCTGACTTTAGCTTGTACTACAGGGCTACAATAATCAAAACAGCATGGTATTGGCAGAAAAACAGACACATAGACCAATGGAATAGAATTGACAACCCAGAAACAAAACCACATAAACATGGACAGATAATTTTTGACAAAGAAGCTAAAAACATACAATGGAGGAAAGACAGCCTCTTCAATAAATGGTGCTGGGAGAATTGGATAGCCACGTGCAAAAGAATGAAACTGGACTGCTATCTGTCACCATGTACCAAAATTAATTCAAAATGGATCAAAGACTTAAGCATAAGACCTGACACAATAAACTGCATAGAAGAAAACATAGGTACTAAACTTATGGACCTTGGGTTCAAAGAGCATTTTATGAATTTGACTCCAAAGGCAATGGAAGTAAAAGCTAAAATAAACGAATGGGACTATATGAAACTTAAAAGCTTCTGCACAGCAGAAGAAACCATCGACAAAATAAAGAGGCAACCAACTGAATGGGAGAAGATTTTTGCAAACAGTGCCTCCGATAAGGGGCTAATATCCAAAATATACAAGGAACTCATGAAATTCAACAACAAAAAACACAAACAACCCAATTGAAAAATGGGCAGAGGACCTGAAGAGACATTTCTCCAAAGAAGATATACAAATTGCAAATACACATATGAAAAAATGCTCAACATCACTAATGACCAGAGATGCAAATAAAAACCACAATGAGATATCACCTCACCCCAGTCAGAATGGCTATCATCAACAAGACAAATGATAACAAGTGTTGGAGAAGCTGTGGAGAAAAAGGAACCCTCATACACTGTTGGTGGGAATGCAGACTGGTGCAGCCGTTATGGAAGGCAGTGTGGAGGTTCCTCAAAAAATTATGAATAGAATTACCATATGACCCAGCAATCTTTCTCCTGGGTATCTACCCCAAAAATCTGAAAACATTTATCCATAAAGACATGTGTGCTCCAATGTTCATTGCAGCTTTATTTACAGTGGCCAAGACATGGAAACAACCAAAATTTACTTCGATAGATAAATGGATAAAGAAGTTATGGTATATATATACACAATGGAATACTATTCAGCGGTAAGAAAAGATGATATAGGAACATTTGTGACAACATGGATGGATCTTGAGAGTATGATTCTAAGCAAAATAAGTCAGACAGAAAAAGCAGAGAACCATATGACCACATTTCACTGATATGTGGTATATAAACCAAAAACAACAAAAGAACAAGATAAACAAGTGAGAAACAAAAACTCAAGACACAGACAACAGTTTAGTGGTTACCAGAGGGTAAGGGGGTGGGGGGTCGGAGATGAGGGTAAGGGGGATCAAATATATGGTGATGGAAGAGAACTGACTCTGGGTGGTGAACACACAATGGGATTTATAGATGATGTAATACAGAATTGTACACCTGAAATCTATGTAATTTTACTAACAATTGTCACCCCAATAAATTTTTTAAAAAAGGAAATGAAAAAAAATGAGATGGGATGGGGCTTGAATATGGGCTGCACTTAATGACTCAATTCCAAAGAAAAGAATAAAGTGGAGAAAAAAGTAACTTTGCAGTGAAGAAACCTTAAGGCAAACACCACCTTAACCAAGTAATCAAAGAGAACCTCATCACTTGATAAGCCATGTTGACAGCATATACCCCTGATATGATGTGATGAGAAGGACACTTCACTTCTGTGGCATTCTTCCCCCCAAAATATACCCTCAATTTCACCATGGGAAAGACATCAGGGACTTAAATTGAGAGACTTACAAAGTACCTGAACAGTACTCTTCAAAACCTGCAGAGTCACCAAAACCTCAGGGAAGCCTGAGACACTGTCATAGACCAGAGACAAAGGGGACATGATACCTAAGTGTAATAGGACATCCAGGATGAAATTCCCAAAGAGAAAACGACATTCATGGAAAAACTAGCAGAATCTGAATAAAGTCTGGCATTTAATTAATAGTACTAGGCCAGGGCTTTCTTCCTTAGTTGTGACAAATGTACCTTGCTCACGTAAAACATGAACAATGTGGGGAACTGGTTGTGGGGTGCATGAGAACACTGTACTATCTTTGCAATTTTCTGTAAATCTAAAACTAGTTTAAAATTACAAAGTGCCTTTAAAAAATACAGGGGTTGGCGAGGGAGGTGGCGTCCAGATGACAGGCATGTGGATTTTCTACCCCACCCCTCAGAAAGAATCTCACTTCCCTTGCTTCTTCCCCAACCACAAGCACTCAATAAGCAGACACTAGCTATCTCTCTGGCTTTGTCATGTGCCCCCTGGGAGAAAAACCTAGAGAATCCAAGCCCCGGTGGATGGGTAGGTGGAACCTGGCTAAGGAGCCAGGAGTGAAAGCTTCATCCAAAACCTAGAAGTGAAAGAAAAGGGGGTTGCTATCTCGGGGGCAAGAAACATGGCAAGCCTAGATGGCTTTTTCTTCCAGTAGGTCCCATTATCTGCCCTTGAGACCACCAATGGCTGAATCAAAAGCCAGCCTTTTGGGCCCATGCCTTCTATGCATGGCTACTCTCCCTCTGGCAGAGTCAGGCCCTCAGACTGGTCATGATGATCTGGCTCCCGCCTTAATTGCCTGAACAGGCCTTGAACCAGAGCTTCCTAGGGACAGAAGAGTCTATTGTGTAAGGGCCTTGAGCATAAGAGGAGCTGCCACAGGCCAAGGCTTCACGTCAGCATGCGGGGGTAGAAAAGCTGGCTCTGAGACTCAGAGGCAGGCTGCTCCTGTTGCTGCTACTTATTTTTTCCTGTTTCTGAAATTTTTATTGAAATAACATATGTACATAAAAGTGAACAAATTGTAATACCGAGTTGCAGCTTGATGAATTTTCATAAGGTCAACACACCCCATGGATCCAAGAACCAGATACACAAAATAGTACCAGCCTCCTGGAAGTCTCCCTGTGCCCTCTTCTGGTCACTCCCCAACCAGGACAACCAGTATCCTGACGTTTGACAATAGACATTAGTCTTTTAAGTAAGTTCCTTAACCTCTCTGAGCCTCACTTTCTCCACTCGTAAAACAGAGATACTAATAGAACCTTCCATACCAGGTTGATGAAAGAATTAAATTAAATGGTGAAAATGTACAGGGCCTAGGACATTGCATGGCACAAAGGAAATGCTCAAAAATATTCGTTCTCTTTGCTGCCCTTCCCCGTGTGCAACACGTTAGCACCCGTAACAATAATGGTGGCTAGTATTTACTGAGCATGTTCCACATGCCGAGCACTGTGCTTAGAGCCTCACATGAATTAGTTGATTTACCCCTCCGAACAATTGTCTGAGTTAGGTCTTATTGTTAGCCTCATTTTACAGAAGATTGGGTAGAAAGTAGTAGCACTGAGATTAAAATCCTGGTCTCTCTGACTTGAGTCTATTCTTAATCTCTGTGCCTTACTGCTTCCCATTCTGCTCACTCCTCAAAAAAAAAAAAAAAATAGAGGAACAGAGAGCAAGATGAAGTCACCTTAATGGGGGTGGGTGAGTGGGGGGCAGGAAGGACCATTTTCCCAAGCAAGAACTTTGGGGCTGCTTATGAGCAACAGGAAGATGAAGGGAAGCTGTGAGCCCCTGACTCTGCCTAAAGCTCCTTGGTGGAGGGTGGACCAGGATCCTGGGTCCCAGAGATGTAATTACAGCTTTTAGGCCACACCCACTCCCAGCTGTCCGAGGGCAGGAGCTCCTTCCTGGGTGACAGCCTCAGAAATGAGAATGGACAGAGGCGCCTGTGGGGAAAGAAGAATATGGTTTTCTTTAAGAATGAGCTTAAAATAAACTTCTATTTCTAGAGCTTGTTTAAACAAATACCTCCTTCTTCTCCCAAGCAGCAGCCAAGCACACTGAGAAGAATAAACTGAGCAGATGAAGCAAAGCCATGAATCCCTGCTCTTAACCCCACTCAGGAGCTAGTCCTCAGCTCTTGTCAAGGAAGTACTTAGGTACAAGGACGACTCTGGCCAAGACAAGGGAAGACACAGGGCGTCCAACTCATCAGCAGGGGGAGGGCAAGATGGATTGGCTGTTCAAAGCATGTATGTGTCTCCTACCCAGCCTGACTTCTCCCAGCATGCTTTGCAACCAACCTGCCATTACAACTAAATCATTAAGATAATAATATAATTGTGTTTAGATTTAAAAAAAAAAGAGAGACCAGGATGAAAAGCAGTTGTGGAGTCACAGGAAAAGGGCAAGGAGACAAAAAAATATCAATAATAATATTTACTGGATTCTTAGAGTGCCCCAAGGGCTATGTACTTATCATGCATTATTTTATTCTCACAATTACCTGATTAAGTGCACACTCTTATTCTCTCCATTTTACAGATGAAAATGCAGAGGTGCAAAAGACTCACATGACTTAAGAGAGCCAGAACTCCCTGCAAGCAGCCTGATTCCAAAGACTGTGTACCCACCCACCATACTATAGTTTCTCCATCTGTCTCTCTCCTTCACCAGACTGAGATGTCCTCAAAGGCAGGCACTTTCTGATTTATCTCAGCATCACCAGCACTCAGCACAGGGTCTGACACATAGTAGGTCAATACATATTTAATTGAATCAAGTAAACCAGAGACTGACTGGGAAACATGGATTGCAAGTCTTGCCACGCCAGCTGAAAGTATTTTGTGAACTTGTAAGGTGTTACTCGAGGTAAGCAAGAGTACCCTAGCCTGGCACACAGGAACCCATTGAACTCACCCCCTCCTTCATTCTGGGACTACATCTCAGGAGACGCAGATTCTCTTTCATTATGTCAGGAAAAGTATAGGTAAGTTCCCTGCACTGTGATAAAAGATTGAGAGTTGGCCAAAAGACATGATAACATATTTTTTGCGTGTTTTTTTTAATAGAAATACTTGAAGCAGGTATCAGTAGAACCAGGGAGACCATCCGTAGAAGTCATTTTGTTAACATTCCTATATTCGTCTAAAGCAATGGTTAGATAGAGCTTGGACCCTTGGACCCTTGACAACCATTGTCCCAATTCTCAGCACTTACAGGTAAAAAACGGTTTTCTGGTGAGATATGGGGATATCTACTCAAGCTCTGGGGAAATGGCTAAGAGGAGATCTGAGCTCCTAGGGGAAGTGTCTGTTCCCACGTGACACTAGTAACAAACATAAAATATTCTCAACCTGCTCTACACAATTTAAAACATTAAGCAGTATCTCTTAGGCAATCCCTGGTCAGCCTGATTCAATGACACATGTTTGATGCTGATCATGTGCCAGGCCTTGTTCTGGTGATTTCCACCTGCCCTTAGGAAGCTAACATAGTCTGAGGGAAGAGACAGACATAAACAAATATCACCCAACCTCACTCTCATTCCAACATTATGCTCCATAAGTCTCAAGGACTTCCAGGAGTCCCCACAGATCAACACATGTACAGTCCCCCCAAAAAAGATTAGCTCAGCCAACCACAAGGTGGCATTGAATGATTCCATCATCCTTTCTTCCTTTAGCAACCTTACAATGGGTATTACTCTAGTTGCCAGGTCCTGCCGGGTTCACCCAACATGGCGGCCTTTGCATCTGGGTCATGCCAAGCTGTCTGGACTCTAGTAAACATCTCAGGCTGTAACAGTCACCATTTTTCTTACGTGTGTGTGTGTGGTGCCTAATAATAACTAACATATATGATATTGCTTAGCATAATCCCTGACAAGCAATATTATATATGTTAGTTATTATTAGAGCTTAATTAAGGAAGCTGTATTATCAGAACTTAGTTACTTAAAAGTAAGAGAAATAAGAAAAATTCTAGGAGATGGCAGTGGTGGGAGCATAGTTTTTCAATCTCTCTAAATACCCATATAACTGACCGAGCAATTAGATAACAAAACCAAAACTCCATGGATAATATTTATAACAAAACTAGATGGTAAAATATTCCCACTAACCTCAAAAGACAAGCAGGTGGGGACAAGGCACCCACAGGTGCAAGACCTGCTTGGTATCATCTATATGAGTGGAAGAAGAAGGCAGCCGTAAGATGGCATCTGATGCATATAAGAAAGGAAAACCCCAAAGTAGCCCCTGGGTATTTATTGCAAAGCACAGCAGGACAAGTTGAGAATAGTAACTGAAACTAAAAGGCGGGGAGAAGCGGGGGGATCCTCTCCCATATCAGGTGAGTGCAAGGCATCTACGATGAACTTCCAACACTGATCCAACAGGAATCTCTTCTACAACAACAGGCCACCCTGCGAAGAAATTTCTGGAAGTAGAATCAGAATTGAGCAGGACAGGGACAACAGAGACAAAGGATGTTGCAGTCAATGTGAGGCGCAGAAGCAAAGCCAGGAGCTGTCGGAAAGCAGAGCACCGTGTTTTTGAACCCTACACAAAAACAAAAGATGGTAGAACTTGGAACAGCTTTCCTGAACCCTGACTCTTTCTAAAGGTTCGTGACGTTTGCAACGATGTTAGAGAATAATGAAAAAGATAAAATCAACAGGACTTGAATACTGATTCATATGGAGGATGAAAGACTGGGAATAGTCAAAGATGTGACCCAGAATTTTAACTTGAGCAGCTGAATGAATAGGAGAAACAAGTTTGGAAGACAGGAAAATCGGTTCAGTTCGAGACATGTTGAGTCTAATGAGCTACTGTCTCTTCTTTTTGAAGACATCCCGCTCCTCTCATAAACGAGGCCTCCCAAAAAAACTGCATTCAAAAACCTTCCCAATATCCATGCAGAGTGCATAGCCTACATACTCTCGCAAGTCCAACCCTGAATATTCATTCATTCATTCATTCAATATTTTCTTAGTTCCTACTATGTGCCAGGAACTGTTCTAGCTGCTTGGGATACATTAAGAAGCAAAAAAGAAAACATTCCTGCCCCTGTGGAGGGTACATGACAGCAACATAAAATAGGCAATAATAAATATAATAAATGTAAAAATATACAGTATGTTAAAAGCCAATCATTTCTATTAAAAAATAGAGTCAGAATAAATAGGGACGAGATTGTTTGTGTGGGAGGCAGGGAGGTCACTGCCATTTTTTAAAAGTGGTCAGAGTAAGACTCTTTGAGAACATCAGAGTTGAGCAAAAACTTCACGGAGGTGCGAGAATCGACCATGATGAAATATGGGTACTGAGCGTTTCAGGTAGAACAAAGAGACAGTGCAAAGGTGAGAGATGGCCTGCTTTGCTCAAGAAACAGTGTGGAGATAAGTGGGCTGGAATGGAGGGAGCAAGGGAAAGATTAAGAGGAAGTGCACTCAGAGAAGGGACTCTGGCTAGATTATATCAGGCCTTGGAAACCATTGCAAGCACTCAGGGTTTCACACTAAATAAACAGGAGAATTCCTTCTGAGTTATCTGAGGAAGCTTATCCAGAAGTCAGCTGGGTTTACCTCCCCCCTGCGCCTCACTACAACCCCACCTGGAAGTCTCTTTCACTAAGGGCTTTATAAAAACAACATGTAGGTTCATTTAGAATGCCTTAACCTCTGCTATGCAGCGAATTATAAACTGTTTATTAAACAGTTAATGTACGCATAATTATTTATGCAACAAGCTATAAATAATTTACAGTGCGGTTAGGGTATTAACTCCCAAGCCCTCCTTACTAAGGCACTGGTGAAGCCTCAGTAAGTTATGACTAAAGAAAATGTTCCTTCTGTGACCTTGTTCAAATCTTTCGGTGTTTCCATTGCCCTGCTTCCTACCCCCTTCTGAGTCCCATGCTGAGTTGTGTCAGCACAGGCCTTTCTGTGTGTCCAGGCTTTTGTGTCAGGGGCAGACAACTCTCTCTCCAGCTCTCCATCCATAACTGCTCCGAGTTCACACTGTGAGTGCAGAGCCTTCACAGTTATGATGTTGGACAGTTCACAGTCATACTGTTCCTAACATGCAGTGGACCCATCTGTGCAATACCGGAACCAGAAAAGAGGCTTTCTCCCTTTCAATGGACTCTGCAAAATTCACCGGGGTTGGCCTCTTTCCCTCTGTGATCCATTGTTCTTTGCCATCTCCTACACTGACCCTCTGCTCCAAGCTGTAGCTCTAGAAAAAAATTTCAGTTTGTTACCCCTTTTTCATTATTTAGCCCACCCACGTTGATATATGTGTTCCATAACATTTCTATTAAACTACTCAGTATGACATTGTAAGAGAGTTGATCCTACATTTCTACATTTCAGATGTCCCAGGAATGCTGGGGAAGGGGAAACGGGGTCCACCACACACCTCAGAGCTAATAACTGGGAGTAATTTGTGAAGGGGCATGGATCAAGGAACTACAGTCACTTTGCCCCATCCATTTCTCCAGGGTGTGGCATTCCGTCCATCTGTAGGAGGATTTGAACATAGGGAAGAGGTCTGACCACTCTAAAAAATCAATTTTAAAAAATCTAGCATATTTCCAAGCATGCTATAAAGAAAACTTTATTGAGTACCCTCTGTGTGCCATAACAAATGCTTGCATATGCAATATCTATCTGGTGTTCACAGCAACTCTGTTTATTATCCCCATTTTACAGAAGAGGAAAAACTGAGGTTCAGATAGGTTCCTATAGTTAGTCAATGGCAGAACCTAGACTTTGATCCAGGTTTGCCTAACTCCAAAGCCCTCGTCCCCTCCCTAGTCTGTCCAGATCCCTAATAGAGCGTGTTGTTGTTTGTTTCAAAAAGCCAAGGAACATGAATTTGGCTCCAGGTAACTGTTTCCAGTCCAATGAGCCAGCGTGTGCATTTGACAACTGCCTCCTCTCTATGACTCAGAGCTCGTCTTCTTAACTGTCACATGCTGACATTTTAGATGCCCTCAGAGAGAGTGGGGGCACTGTTAACATTTCCGGGCCTTTATTAGCTCAAGAACGACTCATTTTTAACCTCTAAAAAGAACACGCGTTTGTCTATGCATTGCCAATATACGTATGGGAACCAGCATGATGATATTAACAGCAAGGACACCTGTTGAGGAAGCGCCATCTGTGTCCTCCTCCCACTTGTACCCCTTAATAAGTGTGCATCCTTGCACAGGATACTTGTCCTCTCTGAGCAGCAATCCCTGACGCGCTCCTTCTCATTTCCAACCACTGCCCCAGCCACACCGAGCTCTTTCAGTCCTGCTGTGATTTCCAGACTCCCAGACTTTGCACATGTTGACCCCTCTCTCCCCATCTCCTCCTCACCTTGCTGACCCCTATGCCTCTTTGAAATCTCAGCCATTATGTTTCTTCAGAAGGAGGTTTCCTTAACTCTTAGATGAGCTCATGTCCCGTGTTTCCCACATCATGACACCCATCTCAAATGTTTAACTACTTGATTACTACCTGCTTTATCCACTAGACTATAAGCAGAGTAGGGCTGGTGTCTGCCGGGTCCTCCTACCTGCCTCCTACCTCGCACTGGACCTGATACACTGAATATGCTCAGTGTGTATTTATGGAACTGAACTAAGTATTGCATGGGAATAACAATCATCTGTACTGTTATACTGTCTGTCTCATTGGGGTATTGTGAGGTTCGAGGGGGATAAAAATCCATAATCATTATTGCTAACATTTACTAAGGCTGGGCCCTGTGCCAACCACCATGGGGATCAGCTTCACGTGTGTTACCTCATTCAGTTCTCACAATGACCTGTGAGGAGGGTCCTCATGTTATTTTATTTCTGCAGATGAGGAAACAAAACCTTAGAGAGGTTGAGTGAAGTATCTGAGATCACCCAGCTTGTAAGTGGCAAAGTTTGGCTTTGAACTCAGCCCATCACACTCTGGACCCCATGTTCTTGACGCTACTTCAAACTGCTTTATAAAAGGCTGTGCTCTATCCAAACAACATGTCAGTGCTGTCAGGTAGAATTACAAATGCCTCCTCACACGCACGAACTCAGCTTTCGCTTGTCTGAAACGTTCATGGCTACACAAGGGATCTGACGTGGAGACGAAAAAGTGTTTAGCTTTGTGTTTCCTGTTCTGTTCTCCTCCTTACTTGAAGGAGAGATTTTTCACTTGCCAAAGTGGAACACTTAGGAGAATTCCCAGATCTACAATGTCAGTTGCCAACCTGGTACCTCTGTGGGCTTCTGGAAAAATGCAGGTGAGAGTACAGAAGTCGCCACTAGAGGGTTGCCAAGAGATGAGCTGCCCGTTGGGAGAGACTGCATAGATTCTGCATCAGCCTCCAGCCCCAGCCCCTGGGATACCTGTACCTCACCACACCCTCGCTCCACCCCCCAGGCCTCAGGCTCTGACTAAGGGTTATCTATCCCCAGTTGTGGAGAGATTCTGGGGACAGATTCCTTCATGCTGGCCTCCACTGCTGGGCTGCCCTCCGAAAGGGGGCCCAGCAGCAGAGGGGTTGCCTGGCCACCAAGTCCCCCAGCCAGTGTGTTGTGGGGCCAGGCCTGGAGCCCTGTCCCCATGTTTTCTGTGTACCTGCTTGTCAGGCTGTTCTAGTCACTGAGGACAAAGCTAACTAGAAGAAAATCCCAGAGCTCAGCCAAGACCCCAAAGAGGGAAGAAAGCACCAGGATTCCAATCTGGTGATAATTATAACAGTTGCTAATGTGTTGCGTTCCAGCAATAAGACAAGCAGTGTTCTAAGCCCCCTCTCTATATTATCGCCTTTAGTGTTCCTGACAATCCTGTGAGAGAGACTATTATTATCCTCATTTATAGATGATACTTCTGTTGGGAGAGGTCGCCTGGTGAGTAAGTGGTGGAGCCATTACTTGAACCCAATCTCTAGAGTGCAGAGTTCTTGTTCTTATCAATTGAACACCGCACAGCCATCAAGAAGCTGTGAGCAGGAGAGTCTAGGCTCACAGGAGATGGGGAGGGGGGCCTGACTTTGCCTGGGAATATGTACACAAAGGAAATGACATTTGCCCTGGGTCTTAGAGGAGAGGAACTGGCCAGAATGACAAGGGCAAAAGGACTTCCACATGAATGTGAAAAGGCCTTGAGGCCTAAAAATAGTAATATGACAAGAAGTTTCATTGGACTCAAGCATTGAGAGCCTATGAGGGAGTGGCCAGGGAGGGGCCTAAAGAGAGTGACAGGGACCAGTGGATCAAAAAACCTGACATGATCAGAAATTTGAATTTAATCCTGAAAACATTTCAGAGCCAAGAAGTCACATAACTGTGCAGAGAGTTACTAGAAAATGAACCAGGGCAGGGTTAAATACTAGATAGGAGGGTGACCTGTTGGAAGATGATGGTAATAAAACAAAGAGAGGACAGAAGCCTGAATTAAGGCAGTGATGCAAGATAGGAAGAAGCAGTGACCTGGGAGGGAGCTGAAAGGAGATGAGAGAGAAGGAGAGGAAGAGATCAAGCTGACCCCTGGATTTCTGGTCTGGGTGATAGGTGCTGTCCTGGCTGAGATAGGAAACCCATCGAGGGAGGAGTTAGTTTTCGTTTTGCTTGGTTTCAGGGTGAGGCACTGTGACAAGTAGGGTACACAAGGCCATAGCAGAAGTAGGGGCCAGGCCCCTTAGAGAGGTTCAGTAAATAGTCCCCAGGCTTTCTCAGGGAGGGGACAAGGCCTGGTGAACCCCGCATGCCCCTGCCACAAGCCAGCTGTGGTCACGCTGCCGCCACTTAATGAGCTGCTCTTCTCAATTTTGGAGTCTATGGACTGTGGCTCATTAAGGTTTGGCCTGTGTTGGCGCTACCATCCCATAATTGCATAGCTTGCCTGACTCTCTGTCATTAGCTCTCTGGTTCTCTGGGCTCCACTTCTTTTATTGGATTTTCTGATTGTGAAGCAGGACGGCTCTTGCTGTGTGGTGGGGGCTGTCTGCTGCCCCTGCACCTCGCAACTCCCAGTGGTTCAACCATCCTTAGCCGTGAACTTCAAGCTGCCATCCCACTACACATGAAATATTTCCTTTACAAGTACAGACGACCGGTCTGATTACTCACACGGAGGAAGGGAATTGAAAATTGGGGTCAAAGCAGACGCTGGCAGTGAATCACATTCCCTTCAGGGTAGAAAAACCATGAGAGTCAGGAGCCAGTATGGTTTGCAGCCAAGGAGCTGGAGGGGTCAGGGGCCAGGACCAGAGTTGGATTTCCTCTGTCTCCACAGTGAACTAGAATCTGAGCCTGACGCTGTAAAGACTGCCCCCATGCCTGGCGAGCAGGAAGGACATCCCAGACAGTGAGCAGGGCTCACAGGAGCCCTGCCAGGTCTCAGCAGAGCCCCTATGAGAAGCAGATACCTACTCCCCAAGTAACCCCATTCCTTCCTCTCTGATGGCAGCTTTCCTGGACATCTGGAAGGAGGTGACCAAACCACAAAATCCGGGCTTTCTGGAGTCTGGCAGATTCCAAACACAAAGCCAGATGTAACCACAATCATCTCCTACCAGGCTACTGGTTGGATGATTTTTTTTAAAGCTGGAATTATCTAGGGTGGAGTTGGTGGAGGAGAAGGGAGTAGCATAGTCTCAAACCTAAGAATTGCAGTATGAAACAACGGGCTTCCTAAAATATTTCTAAAGTCAGAAGGAATTAACTGCCCACGCAGGAAGCAAGGAGGGTTATCAACAATAGAGCACTTCTGTGTACCAAGCGCTCTCTCCTTCAGCCGTTGTAGTGGTTTGATGGTTGGAGATTACCAACCCATTTTACAGTTGTAGAAACTGAGGCTTATAGGCATTACATAACTTGTCCAAAAACCTACTACTAATAGTGATAATAAAGCTAAAATTATTTAGTGCTTATACATTCTAGGCACTGTGTTAAGGGCTTGATTCAATCTTAATTGCTGATTAACCTTCAAAGTAATTCCATGAGGCTCACATAACTGAGATTTAGTAGGTTAAGTTATTTGACCAAGGTCACTCAGTGGATAAGTGAAAAGAAGAATCTAGGCAGTCTGAGACCAGAGCCTTGCTCCTGACCAGTATGCCAGGCTCTTTGATGTCTTCAGCACTTTAGCTGATATTCAAACCCTCAATCCACTGCCAGGGCTCTTTCTACTATGTCCTTATGAACCTTTAGACTACAGCTTGTCTAGTCATCTTTCAAACCCTGGCCTCATTTCTTTCTGGGAGAGCACTGGTTCTATGTTGTTTAAAGTCAAAACAGAACTGCTGACCCACTGGCCCCATCACCACAGACATCTGAAGAGTTTGTACCAGAAGTATTGTCAGAGCAGGGAAGCCAGGAAGACCACACAAACAGGGTGGGAAGTGATCCCTCTCAGGACTCCAGCTGCAAAGGGGTCTCCCCACTCCCTCACTGGCCTTGCCCTGCCTCTGCTTCTGCTCCTAGATTGTCCCCTTGTTTCATCAAAGCCCATCACTGGGGGAAGGTAACTATGCCTGACCCTTCAGATGCCAAAGAGAAACAAGTTTTCCAGCCCAGCAGACCCATGTCCTGGCCCCTAGCTGCTTATACCAATTCCTCATCCCAAACTGATCCTGCTGGCCTGGCATCAAGTGTTTCTGAAAACATTGGGGGTCAACAGTTTATGGAAATCTATGTCTATACTCTTGTTGGCTCATTTTAATCTCTTTTCACTTAGAATGAAATTTATTCCTTCAAAGTTCAGAATTTGGATATCTCTGCCTTACCCTATTTCACCTGCTGTGTGAAGTGGAAAGTTCTCTGTAAAGAAACACTTTATTATACTAAAAACACTTAGTGTTGGCCCCTAAACTTCACTGGATGCCCCAATGTGACAGGTCCTGGGCTAGGTGCTGGGATTACTGAGGGGACATGGGTAAGATATGATCTCTAAGAGGGCAGGGCGTTCTAATGCAGTGACATATTCCATCCACCTGGCCCAGCACCAGGCATATTATAGGCATTCGATAAACATTTACTGAATGAATAAATGAGTGATTGTAAATAAGCAATTATAGCTCACTGTGTGTGCTTCATACGGCATTTGGAGGTAAGTAGAAAGAACTGTGGAGCCCAGAAAAAGGAGGCTTAGCCCAAGTTAAGCCATCCGAGAAAGCTCTCCAGGCCACCACTGAAAGGATACCTTCAAGTTCTCCAGCAGAAGAAGCAGAGGGTTTCAGATAGAGGAAAGAACATGTGCAAAGGAGTGAAAGCATGAAACTGTTGAGAAAATGGCAAGTTACTAAGTATAGTCAGTGGGGTAGAGATGAAGTCAAAAGAAAGGATTTCAAATCATGACGCATGTTGGAAGGCTGAGATTTATGGATTGGTCTGTATTCCATTGCATCAAAGCAGGGCACCTTATGTTCCAGATAGAACACTTCTCCTGAATATATCAAGGGGCTTCCATAAAACCTGAACCGGGCATGGCCTCGGATGCTGGAAGGGGCTCTCAAGCTAGTATGTCTTGCAATTTCCATCCCAGCTACCAGCAAACACTAGACCTCTGTGCATTTCATAGGAAGGAATGAGAAGACTTTGTGTTGGTCAGTGGGATTGCTTTCCCAGCCCTGAGGCACTAAAATGGGATATTTTGACCAGAAAGAAGAACGGACTTCCAAGACTCACTCACAAATACCTAGGATATTAGAGCTGCAAGCTGCCTGGGGAAACTTTTGTCTCCTCCTAGTTGTCACATGAAGAAACTAAAGCTCAGACAGGGGGGGGAAATATCCAACAACGCATAGCAGGTTAGTGCAAAGCCAAGGCTGGGAAGGAAAGAAAAGGAAGGAAAGAAGGAAGAAAGGGGAGGCTGGCCTTTGGCTCCTAGTCCCTGCTCCTCACTATACTCTGTTCTCCAATGATGAAATTGCAGACTTTTTTTTCCAGTGAATTTAAAACCAAAGACTCAAAATGTTTCTGAATTACTATGCTTTAGATGAAAAAAAAAATGTCTCTCCAGCTCTCTGACTCCATCAACCAATTAAATCTTTGGCTTCCACTCAGAAAGAGTATTTAAATTAATGAAAACAAAACTCTAGCTTATCCTTTCCCTCCAAGCAGCAGTTTTCTACCAAAAAGAATGAGAGTAGCTTGGTGGAAACAGCGTTTTGGAGAAAGGAACAAAATCCAAGCTATTTAATTTCTCACAGTCACCTCCAAGCAGCAGTTTTCTACCAAAAAGAATGAGAGTAGCTTGGTGGAAACAGCGTTTTGGAGAAAGGAACAAAATCCAAGCTATTTAATTTCTCACAGTCACCTGAGATTCCTCAGCCATTTGTCATTCATTCATTCATCAGACATTTGTTAAACATTTCTTCATTCAACAACCACTTGTTGAGCTCTCACTGTGTGCATTCTAATCACAGGAGCACAAAGATGAAACAGAAATGAATTTGGCCCTCAGGACATTTATCATTGAGTAGGAAAGATGATATTTACATAAATCACTATTGTACTACCCAGCACCTGGCCCAAAGTAAGTTCTTAGTCCAAAGTAAATCTCATGCGAATGAATGAGTGAATGAATGAAATTGATATCTATTACAGATCACTGCTAATGAGAATTTCCCTGGGGCCAGGACACAGAGCTTCTAGGACTTATTGGAGGCTGGGTGAAAGAACGAGCTTAAAAAACATAGCCCAGAGAAGGCAGGACTCCACAATGGGTGGGAGGGGCCCTGAAAAGCATTTTGACAGCTCTAGTCCCTTCTCTATGCCTCAGTTTCCCCATCTTATAATGAAAGGGTGACACAGATGACCTCTGAGGAAACATCCACTAACAACATTCTATGCTTCTATGTTCCCAGCACCGTATGAGAATTTAAACCCAATCTCTGTTCTTAAAAATAACTTGTTAAATCATTGTCCCTCTGTCTTCACAAGGTCACACCCTGTGTTTCTGTGGATTTCTCTTGGGAGATGAGAGAAGGGAGGGAATTTGATTCTAACTCTGACTGGTCTTCCTTTGGGTTTAAACAAGAGGAAAATATCCAATTATCCCACTGACAATTACAGCCTGCACATTTCACTACTGGCACAGACATCAGCCCAGCAGCAGAAAAAAAACAGCCACACAACAAGGGTGAACACATGCAAACCATTATCTACTTGGAGACAGGCTAGCCTGCGACAGTCCCTGCTGGCTTAGGAAAGAAAGCTGCACGGCTCCTCACCGGCAGGCCAGGGGTAACCCAGGAAGCTGCCTGTCACTACCTGCAGCTACACTCAGCCCGGGCTCATCTCAGACTCCAGGCTGAACAGAAACCATGTGAAAATATGATTCACTCACAGTGAGAGGCCCCAAATGAAAGACCCGAGTTGTACACTTGCTACAGATCCAGGCCTGATCAGGTCAAGAGATAAGCTGGCGAGTTCCATGAGGGAAGGGAACGTGCCCAATTTATTCATCAAAGTATCCTTAGGTAACACATATCGTACATGATCTGCACTCAATACACACTTGTTGAAGGCTAATGAATAAATGACTACTTGAATAAATCAGTGGATGATTTGTTGGAGTCATGCCCCCAAGAATATTGTGGAAAAGACCGACTGGATAGAGTCCTGGCCAGCACTCGGGCTCGGGCACCAGCTGGGAATGTGTGCAGACCTCTGCTCCTTATCAGCTCTGTCCTTGGCAAGTCACTTAACCTCCTCCAGGCTCAGTTTCCTCCTGGAATGAACACTGTATGTGCCGCTCAAGTTCCCTTTTAAGGAAGGACTTGTTGCCTTCAGCTGTTGGGAGTATCATTAGCTAACAGGCACTCCAGATACTGTCTCAGGGCCACCTCACCTCATGTCATGCCCGGCCTAGAGCCCACTCCAGTGACAAATCAAGGTGGGGTATGAAGGCCCTGGCCACCGGCCAATGAACAACAACTCTGATTCCAAAGCTGCCATGAAATCACCTGAGGTCATCATCCAGTCTGCATTGCAGCTCACCTTCTCCCTCGGCCCAGGCCTGCTTCCTTCTCTCCCTACCACAGGTGTTGACCACAAAGGTACTCCCTAATAACCAACTTGAACTCTAAACTCCATCCCAAAGGCTGTTTCCCGGAGAATCCAACCTGTGACCCCTTCATTTGCAAACTAGAGATATTAAGTACACATATGGGCCACCTAAGAACTAAATAAGCTTCTGTGTGTGTAAAAGCACTCAGCTATAGCAAGAGTGAGCCAACTTTGTTATGGGGGTTAGGAAAGGCCAGTCCTTTAATCAGTATCCCTTCCCTCACTGGCAGGAACCCAGAGAGAAAATGTCAAGGTGCCCCAGCGTGATCTATGGTTCAGAAAAGTAGTGGAAGGAAGGAAGGAAAGAAAGAAAGAAGGGAGGGAGAGAAGCAGGGAGGGAGGGAGGGAGGGAGGAAGAAAAGAAGGAAGTAAAAAGAAAGGAAAGGGTGGGAGGGAAAGAGAGAGGGAGGGAGGGGACATCTGGAACAGCACTGTATGTCCCTCAGACTGAACTGAAACCCACCCAGTAGGAACCTATACATAGAGATACCACAGTTAAAGGAAAGGATTGGGCCATCAGGACCCTTGCAGAAAAATGAGAGCTCTGTGTGATGGTAGAGAGAGCATGCAGATAGGTACTACATGCTGACCACCACAGCTAACCACCATGTCTAGGTTATAGCACCGCCACCACCATGCCCAGAGCCAACGGGAGGATCGATGCCCATGATGCAAAGATGGGAGCCAAGATGCCCAAGACGAAAACAAAGATCAGCTAAGGGCATAGCAGTCCCAGTCTCCTGCTCTCCAGAGAGCTGATCTCAAGCTAATAAATCCTTGAACCCAGGGAGGTATTTGGAGCTGCACTTGCAAGTGTTTCCACAACTGCAAGATGGAGAGAGGGTTGCTTACTGTCACCGGGATGGCCTGGTAAAGTGTGGATTGTGCACTGCCTACTACCCTGGGCCCTAGACCTTGCTTCCTGAACCTCAGCACTTACATAACACTTTAAAGCAACCCTTTAAAGCCTCCCTGTTACAGAAAATAAAACTGGTGCTCAGCAAGGCAAAGGAGCAGCTAAGAGCACATGGCTGGTAGGAAGTGGAGATGGAATTGGAGCCCAAGTCCAATCCAAGGCCTATAAGCTTTCAGCCACTTAGGCCCACATTAAAGTTTCCAAGAGTAGGGTTTTGTACTTTGGCTTATTTTATTAGTTTTAAATATGAAAGTTTTTCAGGAAATTCAGATGCAATCAGAGTTGAGAGCCTTATCACACCCCCTCCTAATGCCCAGGCCAGTTCAGCGTGGGATCCCAAGCCCTGGCCTGGGGCCCTGTTGCTCCCCCACCACTACACTTGTCCAGGAGCCTACACCTAGAAAACCTTTGGGTGCTATTTTCTTATCAGGGTCTCAGATGCCAAAGGCCTAACCCATCTGATTCACCCAGGCTGCTGGATGATCCCACCCAACTTGACAGTATGTATTTATTTTGTACATTGAGGTGAACAATGGCACTACAGAGTGAAATTGAGTTTCAGTGGAATACAACAGAAAGAAGTCAATTATCCAGCATTAATTATTTATCTGGGGACAATAACCATGGTGTTATTCCCCATGAGAGAAGCCTCTGCAGTCTGGAACAAGGGGGAAGAAGAGGTGGATGCTATTGTCTGCCTGCAATACATCATCAGATTGGAGAAATTAACCCCGCTGACATCCTGTAAATACACATGAGCCTTATGTGTGAATGTGGCCCACGCACTGGCCCCAGAACACAGACGATTAACAGGTAAGCACAGGGTTGTATTCCCCCAATGTCCTGGGGAGGTCCTGCAGTGCTAGGCTGTGAATATATGAAAGGAAATACCCCCTTCTCTTTGCAGCTCACTATGCCCTATAAGAACTGGAAGGATGAAGACAATTCTAAACAAACATTTTCTCCGGCTGCAGTGTTTGTGGCCAGCCAGAACTCCTGGAGTCATGTTAGTCCAGGGTTTTCCTCTCAAGGTATTTGTTGTATAATATCAATTAGAAACCCTATCCTACCTTCAAAGAAAACCATAGTAGTTTCCTCTTATCTGCAGGGATGCATTCCAAGACTCCCTAAGGATGCCAGAAACCACGGATAGCACCAAACCCTAGACATAACTATGTTTTTTCCCTATACATACCAGGCTTATGATACAGTTTAATTTCTAAATTAAGCACTGTAAGAGATTAATAATAAATTAGAACAATCATAGCAATATACTGTAATAAAAGTCATGTGAAATATCACCCTGGAAATATCTTATTGCGCTGTATTTGCCCTTCTTTTTGTGGTGCTGTGAGATGATAAATTGTCTATGTGAAGAGATGAAGTGAGGTGAATGACGTAGGCATTGTGACATAGCGTTAGGCTACTGTTGACCTTCCAACAATATATAACAAGCACTTTACAGGCTTCTCATTGTCATATTGGAATTGCCAGCATAACCACTCTTGTGCTTTGGGGCCCTTATTAAATAACACAAAAGTTACTTGTACACAAGCACTGCGACAGTCAATCTGATAACGGAGGCGGCTACTGAGTGACTAATGGGCAGGTAGTGTCTACAGCGTGGAAGTGCTGGACAAAAGGATGACTCATGTCCCAGGCGAGACAGAGCAAGGCGGCATAAGATTTAATCATGAGACTCAGAACAGCACACAATTTAAAACTTATGAATTGTTTATTTCTGGAATTTTCCATTTAATATTTTCAGACCTTGGATGACCATGGATAACTGAAATCTAATTTCTAAATCATTTTTGTGTAATTTAATTTCCTTTTATCCTAACTTCTGAGGAAGTTGGGAATGGGGGGGAGAGAGAGAGAGAGAGAGAGAGAGAGAGAGAGAGAGAGAGAGAGAGAGATGGGTGTTTCCCAGAGGCTGAAAGGGTGCCAGCATCTGATCTACCTCAGCCCCATAGTTTCTACTCTGGGACCTACTCTTCACCTGAAGAATATGTTAACACTGATGCAGCATTTCCTGTGTGCAGGCAGGTGTTGTATACACATTACCTTAAAGTCTCACAACAACCCAGTGACGTAAGTATACATATCCCCACTCGATAGCTAAAGAAACGAAAGCCCAAGGACACAGCTAATAAGTAACAGAACCAAGAGTCAAGTTGAGGCACTCCCCACTCCTAATCAGTCTCAAACTGCCCTGTGATGATAGCTTCCTCCCCCTCAGCACGGAATCTGATCTGGCCGTCCCAGGACCCATGAGGTTCTGTGGGGATGTCCCAACGCACAATTGCCAGAGCTGCCACTGCTCGTCTGGCTACATAGGTACAGACTTACGGCCTGATTGGGACAGGAGCTGGGAAGACTAAGATCTCACTTCATCCGAACCAGTTCCACTTTCTCCTGGTTTAAAATATTAGGTTGCTATGCATGTCTGTGTGTGATTTCTTATTTTCTCAGTGAGGTCACTTGCCAAGAGGGGTCGGAGGAGGGATTCCTGGACGAATTCGCTAAAATTACCTACATGAAGAGTCACAGGGAACTTCTGACATGCAGCAGGTGCTCGATACACAATGCTCCCCCTATGCAGCTCTCACTGCATGACAGACACTTGCCACATATTGACTCATGTAATCCGTACGTCAACACTATGAAGTAGGTACTATTATCACCCCCATTTTATACATGAGGGAACCAAGCAGCTGATGGGGTTGAAGAACGTGCACAAGGTCACACAGCTAGCAAGAGGTAGAGCCTGGCTTCAAAGCCCGGCAGTCATGTCAAAGCTGACGATGCTCATCTCCTAACAGGCCATCAAGCATTCCAAGCCAAGCTCCCGCCTCTGAGAACTCACACGGATCCTGACAGGCGTGCCTCTCACAACCTCTCAGCTCTCCCTTAGGCACACTCATGGGAAGCTATTTGGGCCCAGATAGGACCCCTTATCCTCAGCTTCAGGCTGCACAGGAAACTCTATGTTTCTAACAGTGTTCTCAGCCCTCAGTAATGCGCACGAGCAGGTTTCATACCCTTAACTCTTTTTCGTAACAACGACTTTGGGGGGAACAGATTGATGCCCTCATAGAAGTTAACCTAGTTCTAGTAGACTTTTAGCAAATATTTAATAATTCTTTTCTGATTTTGAAAGCAACACCCATTCAAAATTTTTTTTTAAAAAGTAATCAAAAACCAAACACAATATAAAAAGAAATAATATAATAAGTAGAAATCCCCTGTAATTCAGGTGGAAAGTTAAGGATGGAGCAAAAGTAAGCTCTCAGGGATACGTGCAACATATACAACAAAACAAAGCAATAAAGACTTAACAGTCTTGCAAGAGCTGCTTGGATGCTGTTGCCTTATTATAATGTGTCGGGGGGGGGGTGGGGGGGGGAAAGCGTAGGCAGAAGCCCTGAGCACTCAGGTTGCAAAGTTCCTCCGAAGACCAAACCTGCATTAGTATGGCCACCTCCCCAGTTTGCCCACGATGGAGGGGTTTCCAAGGATACAGAACTTTCAATGCCCAAATCAGGACAGTCCTGGGTAAATGAGGACGTTTGGTCACCAGAGATTTGGTGCCCTGGTACTTTTACCTTTGGTTCTTGTTCTGGCTTCCAGGACCTGCCAGGTCTCCATACCTTTCAGCTGTGTAAAGGAGACTCTGGGGCCCCCAAGTCTCTCCTTTTTCTCATCTCATCATCTGGCCTTCACCTCCCGCTCAGTGTATTCCTTCCCTACTCTTCCAGCCCCCTACTGCTCAACTCAGGGCAACAAGTATTTCCCAAGGAACCTCTCTGTGCTCAGCTCCCTCCCTGGGGGAAAGAGAAGACACCTTAGCATAGACTGACCCAAGAGGCTCAAAGGGAAAATTCACTAACCCCAAGGGCCCTCCTTCTCCAGTGACTCCAACTTCCTGGCCTAGGTGGAATCAGGAAGATCCTCTGGGGTCCCCTATCTTAGCAGCGCACCCCACTCCATCATTGTCTTCATTGTCTGCCTGGATCTTAGACCGCAGCTCCTTGGGAGGTAGGATGTGCCTGATTCACAGGTATGGCCCCGAGAGACAGCTATGTGACTTACCGCTGACCGGGCAGGGGGATGGAGTCCAGGTGGCGACCTCCAGGCAGCGCCATCATGTTGATCCCAATCTGTAGCAAAGCCTGCCCACAGCGGTCGGGGCCCTGGAAAGAGAGGGCAGGATGGGACCAATGAGGGAGGGCCCAGAGAGAGGAGGCACATTCACTTTCTCTCCTGGGTCCTGGCCACAAGGCAGGTGCGGAGAAAAGACCCCCTCGCCCTCCTCTGCTTTTTGGACCAGTTTACATTCCACTGTACTCACACAAGTGATGCAGGACTCAGCTTTGATCTCGGTTCTAAGTCCCCCGCCCACTACAAACTGTACAATCTTTTATCTCCCATTATCAAATATTTGCCTGACCCTTTTTTCTTTGTAACCAATATTGGAACACACAGACCAGCAAATATTACATGGGAAAAATTTATACTTAAAAAGTGTCTATGGTTTATCTGAAATTCACATTTTACTGAGCGTCCAACATTATTTGCTAAATCTGGCTCCTCTACCTGCTAGTTCCGTACCTATATACCATCGCAGCCCTGGGTTATTTACTTTGATTAAGCTTGGAAAATGTGACTCTGTCATGGACATGGTGGTCGCTTCCCCAAAGCCATTCCACTTCAAATGACGTAAATTCACCCAAAGTGCCAGTAATTAGTTCAGGAATAGGCAGGTGACTCAATTCATACCAATGAGCCATGACAGAATTGCTTCCAGAAAAAAATGTTGTTTCTCCTGTGAGCCACAAGGGGAGACAGTATGTCTCCCATTGGACCTGAACAGGACACTCATCACTTCATTACTGCTAGAAACGATCTTGCAATCAGGCAAGGAACGAGCTGGAGAAAAGAAAACTGGGTCCTTGATCACTGAACCACTGAACCACTAACCAACCATGGAGGGGCCCACCTGTTGGCTTCCTGTTATGTAAGATAATGAAGTTCTTGTTGTTAAAGTGAGGATTTAGGTTCTGTACAGACAAAAGCAGCCTAACTGCTAAAGGTGAACCAGGTTCCAGGGGCTCCAACCCCAGCATGGAGGATGTACCTGGCTTGCCTGTGTTTCACAGGTCGGATCAAGACAATAGCATCCTTCCTCCTCCATAAAACCAGCATCCCACCTGTTTGTCTCCGCCTGCCTGCCTTGCCCCTTCCCCATTTCTCTAGGCCAACTCCTTCTTCAAGCCAATAAAAAAGCCCTCCCTGCAGAAAATAGAGATTCTGTCACCATTGCCTGGGTAAAGTAATAAAAGACAGGGTTGGCTGTCACCTGGCATGCTCTGAGCTTGAGGACAGCAGATTTCAAGACATTCAGAGAAAACACCAGTATGAACTTGTGGAAAGATACAGTGGAGAAGGATGAGATAAGCCTAATAAAATTAAACTCTTACTCTGTGATTACAAGTGACCCTTATGAGAAAAGAACGTAGGAGGAGTTTAATTAATAGTGATGTGGCTGGACATAAAGTACCCCTTATGATGCTTGGAATGGAAAACTAAATGCGTCAATCTGAAAAGTATGGGGAGGCAGAAGCCCAGAATAAACTATGGCTTTAGATAATACCAGAGACTCATTGCCACTTTCATTGTCTGTGGGCCCCTCTAGACTGTGAGTCCCTTGAGGGCAAGAACCACTTGTGTTCCTGGCACTGAGTGAAGAGCCGGACACTTAGCAAGCACTCTGTGTGCCTGTTGAAAAGATAAGTGGAATGAATTTTTAATACCTTTATGTCGAGCCTTAACTTTTCATCTGTAACTGAGACTAATAACTACTTTACAGAACTTTGTAACAATGACATGAGATAAGGAATATGGAAGTGTCAGGCCAGGATGAGAGCTAAATAAATAAAAGCTGTTATTATTATTATTATGTCCTCAGAGTCTGCTGTATGTGCAGCCCCGTGATCAGATAAAGGAGATGCAGAAAATAAGATAAAGCGTATGAAACACCGATCACAATGACAGCATGCGTCAGAAGTAGTAGCATTGTTATTTCTATCATTATTACCATTATTGAGAAAGTATATTTTGGGAACCCAGTGAGTCAGCAGCCTGAAAAGTATGGCACAAAAGAAAAAGCTAGAAATAACAAAATGAGGTATCTGTTCTCTTTGTAATACGACTAACTTCTCCGAGTGAATGCTATGATGTGATCAGAGAGCAGTAAACAAGCAGATCTTATTTTACCTCCATCTTTATTACCGAGAAGAAAAGGGAGAAGAGAAAAACTGAAAGCTTAAGGTAGGTGAGAAGAGAGAGAGAAGAAGAAAGTCCAAGGTCCTTTAGAGTGTGAACCCATTAGGATCCTGTGATGAGATGAAGCGTACCCTAGAATATTAGAGGCACCTCTGGAACTGATTGAGTCGTAGCTAAGGGACCCACAAAGGGAGAGCTGTCATGAGCAGGCGCCTGGGTGCAAGCAGATCTGAATTTCGAAGGGGTAGATTCCAGAAACACAACTTGATGACCACGACATTTTAGAACAGATTCCTAATCACCAATCTGTGAGCCCTTTGGATAGGAGCAGTAAGCACAAGAAGCCAGCTAGAGCACAGTAGGAACAAGTCCTGCCCAAACAACCTATTTCCTCTTCGTTAACAACCACAGGGCTCTTAGCTGAGGGCAATGCAATAAACCTAATATATCTTGATTTTGTTAAAGCACCCTTGTGAGTTGTCCTGGTTCATCCATTTCATCCATAGCTTCCCAGCGGTTATGCCAGTGGAGTCTGCCAGCTGACGAAAACTTTGTTCATGTGATTGCATGTGTTTCCAAAGGCTGGAGAGGCCCTTTGGGGACATCTGGGCCGTATATGAATTACTGTCCTATTCACAGACTGTACGCACAGTCTGTGACAAGACTCCTTGATGTCAGACAAGACTTGACACAGACAAGACTCCTTGATGTCAGAAATCACATCTTGCTCAAATCATAGCTGAAGCTGGAATTGTGAATCGGATTAGCTCTTGGATGAGCCACTCATATTCACTGGGGATGAGAAACAGGTAAGAGAGAATAGCAGTAAGATAAGGAATATCAAGAGTTTAACCCAGCTGATGTTCATAAAGTGCCTCTAATAATAGTAGCTAATATTTATTGAGTGCTCAGCCCTGTTCTGCATGCTTCGTACAGCATTAACTCATTTAATACGATCATCATCCCCTTGTTACAGATGAGACCTCTGAAATGCATAGAAATATGTCCATAGCCCAAGATCACACCACTAGTAGGGGACAGGACTAGTATCCAAGTTTTATGATTGGAGGGGAGGTGCTGGAGCAGATGAAGATGACAAGAGCAATAAACAAGTGACACGTGTCCAGCATTTACTAACAGGCAGCCTGACTCCACATTATGGTGGCAACACCCAGTTGCCACTCTTCACAGACAGCCGCCGAGCCCTCTGCGTTCTTACCAGCACCTCCCACTGCTCCCACCTCCCAGACTGTGAGTCCTTCAGCTTCATCTAAGGCCAGCCCTCAATGACACAGCCAGAAGACAGAAGACAAGTCCTCAGAAAAATGAAGCAAATCACAAAAACTACACCCAAATGGTAGGAGAAAGAGGGGCACAGACAGTGAGGACATCCCTTCTGTTCCTCATTTGTTGGTTCCTTTGGTGAAAGTTATCTGGACAGAGTTATGTGCTCTAAAGGGATCAGGGAAGGGGACACCACAGTCCCAGCTAAAGCCTAAGCTGTCACTAGCTTTATAGAGAAACCTATTTCAATCATGCAGCCCTCAGGGGAGCCCCCATGGCCTGCTGCCCTTGCAGCCATCCCCTCCCACTGCTCTAAACTGGTCTTATCCTATGAAGCAGAGACTCAGAGTAGAACCCATCCAAAGCGACACAGCATGTCCGGAAGCCAACAATGGATTCAAGGTATTTCCTTGGCCCCACACAATCTGTCCTCACTGGTGTTGCAAAAGAAACTTAAATTTTGAAGTTTGACAGATCTGAATTCAAATCCTGACTCTGTGGTTCATTAGTACGTGGCCTTGGGAAAATCATCAACCCCCGTAAAGGTGCTGTCCTCAATTATACCTGCCTCCTAGGAACTTCATAAGGATTAAAATGAGATGACTCACAAAAGCCCCTAATAGATAATATATCATATCATATGCTTGACACATGGTAGTAGCCTTAAAGAGGTCATGTCCTTCCTCACGGAAGAAGTTGAGACACATATCTCAGGGCAGAGATTCTACCTTGCCCATGAAAGATGAGAAGAACACACGTAGGAGTGAGTGAGAAACAGGAAACTCCATCACGTCCCCGCCACCCCAAGGGCTTTCCTAATTCATTGGAAATCCCACAATGGAACCTGCAGCTTTGGTTCTGCAGGGCTCTTGGCTGTGCCTCCCCCACGAGGATGGGCTAGTTTACAAGAAAAACTTGAAGCCCTAAGTGTCTCTGATTTAATTCAATGCCTGCTGGGACAGCCACTCATTTCGACAGCTCATTTCTCTCTTGCATCCCATTAGAGGCAACCCTTGCTCACCTCCATTTGGCTAACAAGCCAGCCTGGGCTCTGGAGGAAATGGAGGCTATTTACAGTAAATTATTCAATTAGAACCAGGAGCAAGGGCGGTTTCTGCCGTTGTCTAATGGGCCAATCCGAGTAGAGCTGAAGGCAGGGCTAGGATTGTTTAATCTGCAGAATCCATTAGGACTGTCAACAGGGGCAGGACGGTAAATATTGTGGAAAGCAGTTAAGCTCTAGCCAAAGCGCTAGGTAGGAGGAGGCAGCTTGGGGGTGGGGGTGAGGGTGTTAGGAGAGGAATGAGACCTGGGGAGTCAGTCAAGTCCCTCATTATATGATCCCCTACCCCCTCTTTATTTCTCCTCCCATAGAAATGATCACAATTGTAATTAAACAATTAACTGGAAAATTAGTAGCTTAACATCTTTATCCCCTGAGGGTCAGGGACTAGAGGTCTGTCCTGCTCACTGCTATATCCCCGTCCCTCCCTCCTGACACAGTGCCTGAACATCAGATCAATCAACACTTGTTGACTGACTAGGTAGGTTCTTGTTGAAGGAACCTCAGCTTCCTCACTCGTAATGGGAGACAAAGGCACCTATTTCATCAGGTGTTATGAGGGCTCAGCGAGACGACTGTGTGAGGGCCTTTTTCAACGACTCACATACATGCTGCCTGGAAGGGGCTCTGCACCTGCACATTCATTGAGACACAGCTGCCTGTCGCTCCTGAGTTCTTATAGTCCTCACTGTCTGGTTATACCCAACTCCCTCCTACCCCCAGCTCTGTGCTCATTAGGTTTTCCAGAGAGACAGACAAATGGGCCAACAGCCAATCCCAAATGCTGTATGAAAACTGCAATAACGGGTAACCAAGGGGATGCTAAATGAGGTCCAGAGGGCTTCCAAGCAGTACTAGGTGAGAAGGGAATGTGGGAAGAAGGGGTCAGGGAAAGTTTCTCAAGACATGACCCTAAAGCTGGCATTGGAAGAAAAGTGGAAATAGAGGAAGGAGAAGGGGCTGGAAGGAAGAGAATGCAGGCAAAGGGAAGAGCACATGAAAGGAACAGAATCATGAACATGGAAGTGTCCCTAAAAGGCTGGAGCATGCTGGGCTGGTGGTGGAGTTCAGAGGGAACTATCCCTTGGCGTGGGATTGCAGAAAAAGGAGTAGCACTACCAGCTGGGAGAGTAGGACAGACTTCTTAGAGGAGGGGACACCTGAACTGGGTCTTAAATGCTAGGTGGGATTCTGTCACGTAAAGATGGGACAAGGACATTAAGTGCCAGGACAGCAGTGTGAGCCACGGCAAGGAGACCAGGAAATGTAGCAGGTATTCAGGGACCCAGATATCTCCCAGGGGGCTGGAGAGAAGGTGCCTTTATGACCCTGCATATAAAAGGAATTGGTTCTTTGGATCTGTGCTGTGGTGGTAGGGAGACATGGACAGTGTTTGAGCAGGGCAGTGAAGTTATCAGAGGGGAACTTCAGCGCCCATAGGGATCAGTGGAGTAGATGCACTCGAGGGAGTGAGACCAGCAGCAAGGGTTCATTTAAGAGAAAGACGCAAGCTCCCAGGGGGACCACGAAAGCCTGGAGCTGCGAGGTGGGGTGCTGGGGATGGAAAGGAGGGCTTCAATGAGCTTTAGGAAGTAACAACAATGAGCCTGGCTCCTCGTGCCCACTCTGGGCCTGTGTTTGACCTGTAGGAGGGTGGCAACAGTCATCAGAGATATTTCAGTATTGCTAGCTGTGGTGGCCAGCGTCATGCAGCAATCAGATACTTTAAGAACGCTCATTCCCAGGGGAGGTGCAAGAATTACCAAGCAAGCTGTCACCCAGCCCTGCTGAATGAACTGAGCCTCATGAAATATAGAGAGCTCTGGCTCCCTGGAGGAAGCCCCGGTGGCCCCTCACAGCTGCCAGGCGACAGTTCCCAGCAAGTAGGCAGAGCAGACCTCAAGGCTCACGAAGCTGGCCCTTCTCCCCTCAGGCCCTGAAGAACAGGGTTGGACAGCCCAGAAGGACTGTGCATAAGGTAGAGGGGCCCACCCAGACCTCAGCCCCGCTCAGGGTCAAGAGGAAGTTTAAAGGGTTGATAAATGATAAAATGGAAATAACGATTCCTTCCCTAGGGCACTCTGTATGGATCAGTGAGATTACATAAATGACGTGCCTGGCACAGAGGGGTGCTCAATATGAAGATTGGTTCCATTTCTCTTCCGGTGAGGACAGTGCCTAGCAATAAGGAGGCAGCCAGATGGAGGCCATTCTGCCACCTCCTGAACTACTTCCAGCTAGTCAACTGCATTTTACTCTTTAACTTTTTAATCATCCCATTTTATTCTCCAACTTTTCCTGATGTGAATGTTAGCCAACTGCTCGAATGTTCCTCAGCTTTGATTTGCAAAAGTGAGAGCCCTCTCTCCCTGGGCCCAGGTCCCAGGGTGCTAAAATTAACAATAAGTATACTTTAAGCTAATGACTTACTGGTTGTGGCTGCCATGAATAGACATAATTCTCAGATAAGGGCCATTAGAGAAAATTGAATAGCTCCAACGTGGTGAAAATTTGGATATATCCTGTTTCATAAATCACAGTCAGAGATCATAGTGGGCAAGCTATTTCCCTCTCTGGGTCATGATGAGGACCCAGGTTGAGGGAGTCTACATACCCTTGGGAAAGCGGACACAGGAGAGAGAACTGCACAACGTTTTGTAGTTTCACAAGTATAATGTTCTCTTATTTCTAAAGCCATGAGCAGATGAGTGTGCTTCCTCCACAACCACAATAACCCAACCTTCATCTCTGATTTTATTTCCTTCTCAAATCCTGCAAACTGGAGTTTGCTCAATAACATTTGGAAAGCAACATGATGATTTCATGGAAATCCAAAGTTCAGGATTGGGATTCCCATCCCAGTTCTGCCTCTTACTGAACCTCTCTGACCTTTAGCGTCTTCATCTGTAAAATGGGAAAAGGACCTATTCTCAGGGTTGTTGTTAAAATCAAGAAGCTCATGTATCTTGCCTGATACTTATAAGACCAAGTGAAATAATAATACAATAAGCCGTTTTGACCCAGGGGGCTATTTAATGGTGCTACACAGGAAGTCTTATGATATCCATCTTTGTGCCCAATGAAAGATCCATTTCCTATACAGACCTCAGGCCCAAAGAGCTGCTTCCCACTAACAGGGATTAAAAAGCAGAATACATTAAATATATTGGGAAGAATAAAAACCTTCCATAGAAGAGATTTGATAAAGACCTAGTACATAAAGACCATGCTTTGAATAAGCAAAAACAGCAACACTAAGACATTTTCTGTGGTTAGTAACATTGGCCCTGAAGAAATATTTAACATCCTACTCATACTCTGTATGACCTAAGTAGTGTGGGACATTCAAAGGGGAATCCAGACCAAACCAGAACCTTGCTTCAGCCACAATGACAAAGGGTTCTCACCAGTTCATTAATGAAAAGGAACCGAAGACAGAGAACCAGACCCCCTCTAGGGTCACTGTATGTCAATGAAACAACCCAGAGTGTGAACACAACATAGTCAATCTCAACAAATTCTACTGTCATTGGCATCCCATCCTCAGATAAATCATCCTTTATGTTGGGATATGCTGTCAGGTGCATGGACCCTCTGGTCGACATTTAACCATGTGAGTTAATTCAGTGGGCACAGAATGGGTCAAACATGAAAAAGCAGCCCTTTCACAGAATACTGTCTTATTAATGATTAGTATGCCATCAGTGTATCAGTAGCATCCAAACAGTGCATTGCATGGTGTCTAGTACAATAAATTAGGAGTGCAATAAATTCTAGTCATTCCCCAACAGCGTGTTCCATGGTTCTCCAAAAACATCTTTCTCTTCCATAATTCCGTGCATTGGTCATGGCACCCCAGCACATCCAGACTGAAATCTCCTCAATTCTCTTTTTCTATCTCCAGGTAATACTACTGTTTTATGACTCAGCTCTAACCTTACCTCATCTGGGAGGCCTTCTCCAACCACCATAACGTACAGTAATTCCTCCTTCCAAAAAGTTACCAAGGAATAAATAAAACTGTGAGGTCTTAAACAATTTTAAATTATATTGTAATAGAAGGTGTGCTTTCTCCCTGGTACCTCTCTCTTCCCCTTTCTGCCTACTACATGGTGCCAGAGAAACCAGAAAGCCCCAATATGGCAAGACCAAAAGATGGAAGAAGATGAATCCTAAATCACAGTTTGGAATAAAGCCACCTAAGCCCCCACAGACTGTGGGGCAAGCAAGAAATGAATATAATGTGCTAAGCCACGAACTGGGGGGTTGTTTGTTACTGCAACTAATCTTATTTAACCTGACTAATTGTAAAACTTAAAGTAAACGCTGTATTTAAGGCACCTATAGGTATGCTAGACACTGAAGTCTCTTAATAAACATAAGTTCCTTTTCTCTTCTTCCTCAGTCTTGAAGGAGAAGGTAGAATATTGTGTTTGTCTACTGACAACCCTCTAGAAACTGAGTCTAGTTCTCACACTGTAGTCTACTACGAAGACCTAGAGAGATTCAATAATTTGCTAAGGTACAGAGCTAGTTAAGTTGAGTGAGGATACAGGCTGTACAGTTGGGGTCCATAAGTGGATGAGGTGAGGGTGAGATGAAACAAATACCTACAAACATTGAAAATCCTATCAGTTCTGAGACTAAGATTCTGTTTTTCCACCAATGCTTTCCTCAGCTCATATGTATCATTCATAACAACAGCTAAAATTTACTACAATCAGGTGGTTCTAAGATGCTTTTTTTTTTCACTTTTTAACATCTGAAATTGAGATGTATGTTTCAGTCAATGGCATCCTGGCATTGTTTCATAGTTTAATTGGAAGCATATTTTCTTTTTTATGAAGTAACATCTTACAACCTATGACATCTTAAGTTCAATGAAATGTGGCATTGGGCACCATGTGCCAAGCACTCTTCTATATTCTTCACATAAATAAATTAATCTATAGCTCAAAAAATCCAAAACAATTACTACTATTATTATCCCCATTTGAAAGAGGTTGAAATAAAGATTTGGAGAGAGTCAATAATTTGCTAAGGTATATAGCTAGTCAGTTGAGTGAGGATAAAAACTATACCCTCCCTTTAAGGAACTCCATACCATGCCACTATTTTTAGCACCTGTTTTTTACTTAACAATTGATTCTTCTTACAGAGAAAGGTCACCCAGAAATTCTATGTTCAGCAATATGGTAGACCATTATTTGAAAAGTTTTCCATAATAAGAATTTTAAAGGATTGATAAAGATGTTCTTAATGTTTTTAAATGCACCACTGAGCTGGTCCAAATGAAATGAGGAGAGCCCAAAAGAAAAGCAAAAGCGTGAACCAAGGATATAGTAAACATGAGTTGAAGAAAGTTTTGCTCGGAGAACATCTACTGAATGTTGTATTACCTAAGCTTCTGCTTCAGGTGTGTATGGGGCAGTGAAGTCTAGGGACAAAGCCTGGGACTAGGGAAAGATTCAAATCGGGTCCAAAAGGCCAGAAATTCAGTGTAAGGATAAATTAGGAATAAATATTTTACACAGAAAGTACGAGTTGTCTGTCCCAGCTTTGGTGATGAATAAAAGGAACTAAAATCCCTCTTAAGAATTAATGATCACAATATGACCTTCACATAGGTTTGTGACCTAAACACACATTATCTGTGAGGAGGAATAAAAACTCAATTAAAGACTTTAGTTTCAAGAAATAAAAGAGAATCTTGGAAACATTTTCAAGGAACGAAGGCTATGAAATATAGCCAAGCAGATTTGAGAACGAACCACATTAAATTCTATAAATTAAAAACGTAATAATTAAAATGAAAAACTCATTGGACAAATTAATAACAGCTAAAGAATGGATTGGTGTATTAAAAGATAGAACGAAATTATCCAAAATGCAGCACTGAGAGACAAAGGAGAGAAAATATTAGAGAAACTAAAGCTCAAGGATACAGAATAAAGTAGTCTAACAAGTATCTAATCAGATTTTCAAAGGGAGATAAGAGATAAAATAGGTAAAAAAAAGTGATAGTCAAAGAAATAGTGACTGAAAATTTTCCTAGAATTTTTGAAAGACAAAATAACTTTCAAATCCAGAATCCCAACGACTCCTAAGCAGGAAAAATACAAAAGAAACACACCTTAGACAATTCACAAGACTAAAGAACACCAAAGAGAGAAAGCAGATCAACAGGGGTCCACTTAATACCAATGATGAAAGTCAGCAGACAATAAGAAAATATTTAATTACAGAGAACAATTGTCCTAAAATTCTATACCCAGAGAAACTCTCTTTGAAGAATAAGGAACAAATAAATGTATCTTCAAAGAAGTAAAAATCCCACACTAAAGGAAATTCTAAAAGATTTACTTCCGGCAGAAAGAATGTAACACCAGATGAAAGGTTTGAGATATAAGAGAGAATGACGAGCAAACTTACATGTAACTATATGAGTAAATTCAAACAAACTTTGACTACAAGAAACAATCATAATACAATCATTTGTGGGATAAGGAAAAAGTATCTAAAATATTGTAAGTAAACTCAGAAGGGAATGACTAAAGAAAGGTAAAGTGTTCTAAGGTGCTTTTATTTTGAGAGGAGGAAATAGAGATGCAAATTAATTTCAGCTTCATTAGGTTATTATTAATGCTGTAATATCTAGGGTAACCAACTAAAATGATATACATAGAGAAAGAACTAGACATTACTCTTCAAATATGTAGAGGAGGGAAAATAAATGGGCAATAAAGAAACAAAAACAAAAGAAGAAAGAAACGTGTAGGAGGGAGTATGAATGTATAACAGCAATCACAATGAGGACAGATGAATTAAACTAGCCACTCGTAAGCAAAGATATAATGCAATGCATTAAGGGGGGGAGGGTACAGGAGAAAACAAGAGAGAAAGAGAGAGAGAAAGTGTCCTGGCTACAAGAAATAGCCCTAAAACAAAAAGACCCCAAACAACTTAAAGGTTAAAAAAGATATACCATGTAAATATTTATCTAAAAAGTTCTGATGCTAATGTATTCATATAATACAAAACAAACTTTGAGACAAGTATTATAAAGAGATTCACTACATAAAAATTAAAAGTTCAGCCCATCAAGAAGATATAATAAGGAAGATGCACCTAATGACAATAATACAGTCTTAAATTATACAGAGTAAGAACTGATAAAAAATTTCAAGGAGAAATGAACAATATCATAGATAGATATTCCAACACAATTCTGTCATTAATTAATAGGTCAAGTCGAAAAATTATCAGTAAAAATATAGGCGATTTTTATGGCATAATTAAGTTAGATTTAATGTTTATGAATAGAACACTGCATCAACTTATCAAGAATACACATCCTTTACAAGGATTCATGAATCATTTTTTTAATGACTAGTGTCTAGATCTTAAAGCAAGCCTCAGCAAATTTTAAATGATTGGTTTCCTACGGATTGCAGTTTCTACCCCAATATAAATATCCCCATACAATTGGACATTTTAAACATAAAAATAATTGGTCAAAGAATAAATTATAACAGAAATTAGAAAACAAACCTGAATAATTATGAAAATACACATATAAAAATCATATAGTATACAGATAAATAGAATTAAGAGCAAAAATTACAGTTTTAAATTAGAAAATCTGAAAATTAGAAAAATGTCTAACTTGTAACAATATAAGACATGTTAAAAAGAAGAGAATAACTCCAAAGAAAGCAGCAGAAGAAAAATATCAACACAGTAGCAAACATTAAGCACAGCACAACAAAAGCACAAAACAAAATGTAAACATAAATGAAATAATCAATAACGTAAAAGTTAGTTTTTGAAAACCCAAATAAAACAGACAAGCTTCTGGTAAGATCAGAAAAATAAAAGAAAGGAAACAAATAATCAATATTAGCAATGAGAGTAAGTTTATTAGTACAGATGCAGCAGAGATAAAATATTAAGCAATCGCACTGAAATCATAAATAAACTAGATAAATTCCTAGAAAAAGACAATTTACCAGAATTGACTCAAGAAGAAATAGATCTATAACTAGTAAATAAATTAATCAATACTCTAAAAATCTTCCCATGAGGAAAATACCATGCAGAGATTCACAAGTGAATTTCTATCATGCAAAGGAAAGATAAACTTACCCAAACTCTTCCAAAGAATAAGAAAAGAGAAAACCACTTCAATTCATTTTTGAGACTGAAATAATTTTGATACTGAAACTAAACTGGAACACAAGAAAGAAAATTTATAGGCCGCTCTCACACTAAACAAAATATTAGTAAATAGAATCCAGCTATAAATGAAAAGGATAATACATAATACATTGGGTTTAGCCTCAAAATACGTGACTGTTTTAACATTAGATAACAGATTAATGAAACTCACCACATTAATAGGCAAAAGAAGAAAAAACTTATGATCATCTCAATAGATGAAGAAAAATAATTTTATAAAATTCAACAGCCATTCATAACAAAACCTTTTAGCAAACTATAAATACAAGAGACCTTCCTTAAACTGACTAAATAGCATTTCCCAAAAAAAAAAAAAAAAAAAAAACCAGAAAGGACATACATAATGATGACATGTTGAAAGCATTTCCTGTGAGATCAGAAATAAAATTAAAATGCCTAGCTCCCACCAACTTCTATTCATTATAGTGTTATAGATCTTATCTAGCATAGAAGGAAAGAAAATGTATAAGAATGGAAAGAACAAAACTGTCATTATTTGCAGTTATGTGATAGTCCACAGAGCGGCCACATCTGCCTGTGCACAGCAGCACACAGCCCAGGAAGTGCGTAGAGGCTGAAATGGGCCTCTGCTGTGCCCACCCATCCCCACGCCCTCCACAGGGCTGAGTCCAGCAGACACAGACCTGCAGCCCACTTGGTAAGCCTAGTGTCCATGGGTCTCTGTCTCCCCCTAAATGGCTTATTTCCCTAATTCTTATAAAAATATAGCATGAACTAGCAAGTCACCCTCACTGTCAATGTAAAAAACCCAAAAGTATTTACAAATAAATTATTTTAATTCATAAAAGGGTTTAGAGAGTTGGCTAGGAATGAATATACAAAAGTCAAGTACTGTATAATCCTAGATACCAGAACAAAAAAATAAAGTGAAATTTAGAAAGAAGACATTCGCAAGAGCAGTGACAACATATTAGGTATATAAAAATGAATCTTAACATGTACAAATCCTTTATTGAGAAAATTATGAAGTATTATGAAAAGATATTTTAAAAGGCCAAAATAAATGAAGAGGTATTTCATTTATTTAGAAAGGAAAATGTCAATTCACACAAAGCGATCTATAGATTCAATGCTATCCCAATCTAATCCCCATGAGATTTCTTTCCTAGATAGAACTTGATGAGATGAATCTGAAATGTATGACCAAGAATATTTCTGAAAAAGAAAAAGAAATGAGGAGGCCTTTTCTGCTAGATAATAAGACTTAGTTTCAAATAGTAAACACAGTATGATATTAACGCTGGAATAAACTTAGAGAATTGAATAGCGAGCTCCAAAATAGACCAAAGGAAATGGGGATACTTGATTTAAGACAGAGGTGGGGAAACTGAGGGAGACAGAGACAGAGCACACACACACACACACACACCCCAAACCAGAAGCAGAAAGTGCATTGGGTGAAGGGGGAAGTGATGCCCACTCTTGTCCCTGCTTCGTATATGAGGGGAAAGCTCCTTCTTGCCCACACGCTCCTGCCCCTCAAGCTCCCTCTTGCCTCAAAGCGAAGATCTAGTTGGTCTGAGCTAGAGAGTAAAAGCAAAGAGGGTTGCTCTAAGAGTTCCCTTCTGCAGACAGAGAAGTCCAGCCCATCTCCAGGAAAAGCAGATGAAAAGTCTCTGAAAATGAGAAAGGGAAGGTTAACTAAAAAGATCTGGTACATCATCCTTTTTAGGTGCTGCTTTGAATTCACTTTGAATGATCAAGTGAAACTTGTCCCTTGGACTCAAAGATGGTTCGAATGCAAAGTAGAGATAATACATCTTTGATTACCTGACACAGTTGTTGTAAAGACTGAAATATAATAATGGAGATGACACTGCTTTGTATTCCTATATGAGGTCATAAAAATAAGAGGGATTCTTGTTAGGCAACGTGGTCTGTGGAAATAAGAATCTCCTAAAAAAAAAACACCCAAAGAAATGAATCTATAAAGGTGGAATTTCAATCAAAGTGAAAAATGAGCCCTAAGCCAAGATAGAAATCTGGAAGTTAAGGTCCTAACCAAAATTCCTGTTGGCATAATGTAAGCAAGAAACCCGGAATGTTATAGGAGCACAGGTCCTCACGAATTGTCTTTTCCAATCCTGTAGTTTATGACAAAGGAAACTGAAGCCCCGAGAGGGCAAATGACTTGGCCAACTCACAGAGCAAATGTGTGGCTGAATCCAGACTAGAACCCAAGTTCTTCCTTTGCTCTCTCTCAGGTTCTGCCCAAAACCGGGCCGAGTTCATAATGCTACTTTGGAAAACACCACTGCCTTCCCCAGGGTATTCGCTGAGGGATGCTGAACTTGGGGGCACTTATTTTCCTGTCTATATGTTCAGTTTGCTTTGCTCACTCTCCTCCATGTGGAAATCCCTCTGCCAAGTCCAAAGCACAAGACACACAGAACGTGTTGATGAAGAGCTTAAGAACCAATTACCCATCCAGCGCCGATGCAGACCCAGGGGGCCTGAGCTGGCAGGAGTCTCAAATCCCTCTGATTGTTCAGGAAACTGTCTCCAGCTCAGCCCTGCCCACGAGGATCCTGACTGGGGGGATGGAGGGGATAGAGGCATGTCAAAGGACAATTCCATCTGAAATCCTGCTGTTAAGTCATAGACCACTGCAAACTGTGTGGGAAGAGAACAGGACTTATCCTTAAAGAAACAGCCGTCAGCTCCTTGGGAGAGCAGGGGAGTAAATAAGGGGGTTTGTAAAGTGCCTGAGGGCCCAGGCAAAGGTCTGACCGGGCACTAGACTTAAACCCTAAATAGGCATCCCAGGTGCCCAATGGAGGCTGTGAAACACCCTGGGGGCTGCTCTTCTCTCTCGAGCTGGGCAACGATGTGCTTGCAGTGGCCTCAGGCAGAGGACACGCCAGCCCCTCAGTCACACCCGTGTCCTCTCCCTCTCAGCAGGCCCCTTCCTGGCAGCAGTCCCCTTTACTCACTCACATTCATGGCCCCTACTAAGCCTTTGCCAAGGTCTGTGAGTATAATTGAGATCGAAATAGTCACAGGCCAGCCCGTGGAAGTGCATGAGGGATCCGGAGCCAGCTCTACCCCCATCCACAAGCAGCTCTGTCTGCTCCACCTCGGTCCCCTTGGAGACCAAACTAACACCAGCCTTGGTCTGGGTCAAGAGGCCGTCTGCCCTGCATCAGACCCCAGCTAGATGATAGAGAAGGAGATGAATAAAACAATGTTTTTCTTAGAACATCCTCTTCCATTGAAGGAGATACATAAATGCATAATTAAATAAAACGTATTATAGTAATTCCTCCAACATGAGTGCAAATGAGGGGCTTGACCTTTCTCTGCCACAAGTGCTCTCTATGAACTTGGACTATTTATGCCCTTTCCGGGCTTCCCATCTCCCCTCCGTAAGAGGAGAGGCTGGATTAGATGAGCTCCTACTCTGAACCTAATGTTCCTACAATCCAATGAGCCCCTCCCCAGAAGCTTCTGAAACAGTCATGCATGGCCAGTGGCCAGCTCTGACTCTTTTTCTGCTCTGCCCAGAACCCAGGCTGCTCTGTGTTCTTTGCTCAAAGACGGCTTCGAGTTACAGAAGACGTCTGGGGCTTGTTGCAGTGAAAGCCATTCATGTCACCTGCTGCTTGTGTTAGCTATTAGCACTCCCACATCACTGCATCCCAGCCCACTCTTCATCTGGGGGCGACCCCAATAGTTGCCCCAACCTCAGGGCTGATATTGGCCGTAAGGCCGAGGAGCTTACACAGGCAATTGTCTTCTTGCTGGCCTCCCAACCCCCAGCCTAGCCCTCCTAATGTTAATGTTAGTTTCTGCCTCTTAAAACACAGCTTTCATTGTAACATGTTGAAAACCTATTATGTCTCCCAGGGTCTCTCAACACAGGTCTGAAGTCCTTAGCCCGGTGCTCATCACTCTCTAGACCCTGTTTCCAGCCCACCCCACCTCATTTGGCATTACCAATCTGTACTGCCCACTATGTCCCTTTGGTTCAAGCTTCAAGGCAAGCTCCCTGCTCTTCTTCAGGACGGACTTGCTGTCCCCAGCCATCAAGATTCATCTTAAATGTGGCCCCCTCCTGCAAGTTTACTCTGACCCCCAGACCACAGGGCAGCTGGAATCCTGAGGTGCTGACACCATTCATCTTGGCCTTGCCAGGGCCTGCTGGGTTTTATAACTGACTGGTGATCCCCGGTGGGCGCTCTCGTCTACCCTGCTAGGGCCAAAGTCCCAGAAGAATGTGCCCCTATCAACTGACATCTGGCATAACGCTCTACACGTAGCAGGTAAAGACTTGTTGCAAAGCAGTGATGATAACTGGACAGATTACTGAAGGACAGAAGGAATGGATGAATAATGGTAAAGGGCATCCTCCATGGGCAGGGTTGTACAGACATAGGTAGAATAAAAAGTGAAATGGAAGGATAAATGAATAAATAAGTGAACCTGGGTCCCATCACTACCACCTCTCACCTACATGACTATAATAGGTTCCTGACTTTCTCCCCTTCCCCTCAACAATCTATTATCTTCATAGCCGCCAGAGCATTTTTTCCATGACAATAAGCTTTATCACATCCAGTAATAAATACATACAAAGATGCAAACAGTTTTAGTCATTTTCTTCCAGATAGTTGGATCAACTTACAGGAAAGGCAGACATGAAATCTGTATACAGTCTTAGGAAAACTTTCAGGAGTCCTTTTAGGTTAGGTGTGGTAAGTTGCTCTTTCTTCTGTATTTATAAATTGCGTATTTCTTAATTTGACTTCCAAGCACTAATAGTCATGCAAATGCTTAAGCAAAAAGGAAACTACATTAAGTAGGACCTTCCAGTTTCCACTCATATTACTCAAATTAAAAGCCAAATTCTCCCAATAACCTGTAAGAGCCCTCATGATCTGGTCCCCATTACTGCATTGACCTCAACTCCTTGGACTCTCGTTGCATTGCAGCCATATGGACCCTCATACTCTTCCTCCAACCTCCTCAAAGCTTTTGCCTTTATTCCCCTATTTGACTGCTCTTCCCCCAAATACCCACATAGCCTGTCCTTTCACTTCCTCCTGACTTCTGTGTAAATACCTGTATATCAGAGCGAACCTCCTGACCTGATATAAACCTTCTCCCACTCTTGGAACTCCCTTACCATTCTTCGTATTTTTCTATAGCACTCAGTACCATACTGATGATCGATGTATTTACTGTCTGTCTTCCCACACCAGAAAGCAAATTCTACAAGGGCACATGTTTTGCTCACTGTTGTAGCTGCAGTGCCTACAACAATGCATGGCGCAGAGTAGGTGCTCAGTAGATAGTGGTTGGATGTATGAGGGAGGGAGGGAACAGGTGGATGAGCCTGTAACTTAGATCCTTAGCACCTCCGGGCATTTCTCCAAGATGCTCTTATCTGATGTGGTTGCCATTGTCCTTTGTCTGCTCAGTTCCAGCCCTGTCCCATGCCGTGGCAGATGGACAGCACACATGCTGGGGGGCTTTTTGTAAATGACAAACCTTCTGGAGGAGTGGGGTCAGGATTAGTCTACCGCCTGGTTTCTAAATGCCACATTTTAAAACTCTACTCTTCCTGCCCTACCCCCAGCCTCTCTGCAAATTCCACAGGATTAAAAATGCAATCCTGGTAGAAAATGAGGAAAATGAAAACATCCTCTTTTCCACAGTAGGGCTCATAGAGAGCTGTGTTTCTCTTTCCCCTTCAGGCCTCAACCTCAAGCACCTCTGCAGAGCGCAGCGACCACCTTCTATCTATCTGATCAAGAAGCCTAATTCCTAAGCTCTCATCACCACTGAAAAAGGGGATGGGATGCTAGAAAGGCAGAAGGTGAGATAAGAGGAGTAATCACTATGGCAGAACCTGGTCTCCCTCTCATCCTGCTAACACCCTGTCATCACACAAGGCCCAGCACTCCACCAGCACAGTGACATCTCCCCACCCCATAGTCACCTCACCTGGGCTTCTGGCCTGTGGGGACCATATGAAAGAAGGATGAAGGAAGGGTACCTTGAGTTCTGCTACATGTCCACTGTAAATTTCTGTTTGTGGATGGACAGGTGGGTGTTAGATGGACGGCTGATAGTGACTGAGTGAAAGCAAAATAGATAGTTGAATGAGTGAGTGAGGAATACAAGAGTGAGTGAGCCTGAGTGACAGAGTGGACTTTCTGTCCAGTGCTCGTAGCATCTTTGCAAGGATGGCTCACTGAGCTCAGTAAGGCCTTCTCTCTGAATTCTCTTTAAGGAATTCAGAGAAATATTCAGAGGAATATTCTCTCTCTGAATTCTCTTTCTTCATCCCTTCTCTAAGTGATGAAGGTTGGGTGGGGTGGAGGAGAGGTGAGAAGGTGGTTTGAAACTCCTGACCGATATGAATCATGTAAGTAACTCTCAAGCTCCAAAGAGCCTTCATAAGCGTTTGTAAAGACCCTTCATACAAGCAGCCAAGGAGCCAAGGCAGGACCACCTAAAGGCCCCTGGGATCTCCTGTATTCACAAACCAGACAGGGCAGTAAATAAAGAAGCCACAGCTTAGGGATGCCATGTAACTTTGCTATCTCCTTCAGGGAGCTACTTAGAATCACCCAGGAATTAGATGTCACCTATCACTAGTCCCCCCAAAGCTCCTGAATGACCATCTAATTTGGTTTGCCTAAAAGATGATAAAATCCTTGGGGACATGTAGCCTACAGGCAACTCAAATGCAGCGTTTCCTAAAATGAATTATCTTCCTCTCCAAACCTACTACTTCTTTAAAATTTTTATTCTACTGAAAGATACCCCCATCTATCTCGTTGCTCAGCTGATAAAGCTTCATTCATTAATTCATTCATCCTAGAAGTATTTGTGGCATGTATCAGTAATATGCTACTTGCTAGGATAAAGTAATGAACAAAACCAGATATGGTCCCAGCCCTCCTGGAGTTCATCATCAAATAGGAAAAACAAGAACTAATTATCACATAATAATTATGAATAAATGTAAAATTGCAGCTATGCTAAAATCTTGAAGGAGGTATGTGGTGTATTAAAGCCTTATAAAACATGATCTGACCTAATCATGGAGGTTATGGATGTGACAATTGAGCTTTGAACTGAGAGATAAATAGGAATTCTATAGGCAAAGACATGGAGGAAGAGTGCTGCAGACAAAAAGACAGCAAATGCAAGAGCCTAGGGCAGGAGGGAGCCTGACAAGCCCAAGGGACTGAGACAGGTCTAATGTGAAAGAAGAGAGAGCCAGGGGAGAGCTAGGCTGGGGATGTAGGAGATGGCTGCAGGGGTCAAGCAAGACCTTGCAGGACTTATTAAAAAGTTGGTCTTTATCTTAAGATCAGTAAGAAGCAACTGAAGTATTTTTAAGGAGAGAAATGACATGATCAATTAGGTGGTGTTTTGAAATGCACGCTGGCAGTTCTGTGGAGAACAGATTGGAGGGAGCCAGTATGGATACAGATGGACCAGATAGGAGGCTCCTGTGGTACCCCAGGAAGATGCAAATGGTGCCTTGAACTCGAGTGATGCTGGGAGAGATGGTGGTGAATTTGAGAGAGATTTACGAGAGAACATCAACCAGACTTAGTAATGGATTGGACATGGGCTTTGAGCAAGAGAGGTGTTGAGGATGATTGTCAGCTCCCTCTCACTTGTGTAACTGCATAGATGAAGGAGCCAGTCAGTGAGAAACAAAACACCTGAAAAGGACCACATATGAATAGGACAGTGCCAGGGAAGAATGCAGAAATTCTGATTTGGACATGCTGAGTTTGAGAGCCCTTTGAGAGTCCTTTTGACTCCATTGTCTCCCAGATTTTCTGCATTCAGTCACCTGATTCTACCTCCTCTCCATCCTGTCTTAATTCAGGTCCTTGTAATTATATCTTGGATAATTAAAACAATCTCCAGGCTGTCTTTCCTTCCAATCCATCCATTCTACACTGCAGATCTTTCTAAATATTGCCTCTTCAAAAAGGCCCTCCTTGGCCACCCAATCTAAAGTACCCCGACCCTATTACTCTCTATTTCAGTCACCTGGGGTTTGTATTTTATAAAAACATACAATAATTTGTTATATTTTATTCTAGAAATAAATACGAATATATACATATATGTCCAGCTTTGTTTACTAAGAGGGCATATGAGCAATGACACACCAAAAGCAAGGAGCACATGTAGCCCGAGATCTCAGTTTCTAAGTACCATTCTCCACTAAAAGGATCCAGGGCTCCTTGGAGAAATGGCTAATCCCAGGGCTGAAGCAAGAAAAGAATGAAGTGAGACAGGAATATCTTGCTACAGCAGAGTGTAAGCAAATGCTCAGAGAATCATGGAGACAAGTCAAAAAAAACAGGAGTCAGTTTACAAATCTGGAACAATTTGAACATTAAAATAAAATATACTAATTGATTATAACCCATTGAATAAACTAAGAATCCATGAGTTCATAATGGAAAAGGGAAGGAAAGGGAAGGAGGGAGGAAGGCAAAAAGAGAGAGAAAGAAGAAGGAAAAGATCTTTCTTACAGTAGAATGCCAACTAATAAATATAGAAGAAATGATGGATTTAAAGTATCAATGATGATAAAATTAGTGAGTGAAAGTTTGATGAGGAACTTTACATAAGGTATCATTCCACAATTTACTTATTAATTAGAAAGGGAAAAATAGCAACTTCACAGTGGAGAAACTGGTGAACATCACCTTCAGCAAGTGAGGAAAACGTCTGTCACCCACATGGGGACAATTCCCACATCCTGTGCTTGCTGATGTGATAGCCTCACTTCAGTGGTATTTCTGCTCAAAAGGCATAGCTTGAATCTAATCATGCAGAACCATCAGATAAATCCAAATTGTGGGATTCTAAACATAATACCTGGCCAGTACTATTCAAAAACACAAAGGTCATGAAACCTAAAGCAGAGGAATTACTCTGGATTAAAGGACTGAAGAGACATGACAGCTAAACACAATATGTAGATTGGGTCCTGAAAGGGGTGAGGGAGACAGGGGAGCTATAAAGACATTACTGGGCAGAATTGTACTGTGGTAAGAATATCCGCTTTTCAGGAAGTACACATTGAAGTGTTTAGGGCTGAAGAGGCATTACATCACTAATTTACTCTTAAATTGATCAGAAATGTGAATATTTTATATGAATTTATATATACAAACATAATAAAACAGTAACTATAACAATAAATGAACAATAAAATATAAATTATAGACAATTAAAATATACGTAAGTAATAAAAACAATGTATTTTTATATTATTGGAGAAAAAAATCAATGAATGCAATAAAGTAAATGAGTGTCTTATAAACAATTAAGGAATATGGATAAAGAGGGATTTTTTTTTACCAGTCGTAAATTTTCATTAATTTGATATGATATCAAAATTAAAAGTGACATAAAAATTGTTTTTCTGTTTGTTGAATGAACGAGTCACATCTAACCATGTGACCCTCTCCTGCTTAAAATTCCTAAGTGCCTGCCCAGAACTATCACGATAAAAGTCCAAACACCTCAGCACAGCCTTCAAGGCCTGACATCCACCAATAGCTCTTTGTCATGTCCCCCATCTCGTCATTTCTCATCACTACTGACCACTCACACTACACGCTCCAGTCAGACTAACTGCTCAACGTCCCTCAAGCGTACCAGGTTAGGCAACGCTTCTGTGCCTTAGCATAGTACGTACAGCTCTCTCAACCTAGAATGACCTTTTTTTATCCTCCTGGAAACTTCCTGCTATCTTTCAAGATCCGGACCAAGAATTTTCGCTTCTGGAAGGCCTCTCTGATCGTCCAGGCTGGAGATGACACTTCCTCTTCTGATGTACCAATACATCCAGTACCTAATCCGGCCCCTCAGACAGGCCTGTCACTCTTTGTTTACAAGCCTGCCTTCCACATGATGCGATTTCTGCTTGAGGACAGGGACGTTCCTTACTCACCTGTATGCCCAGTGCTTTGCAAAGGGCCTGGCACAGCACAGGACCTCAATTAATATTGGCAGCATGAATAATTGAATAATAGTCTCTGAACTTTCTACATCTTCCAAGAGAGCGCCTGACTTGAGTCTTTTTCATTATCCTCAAAAAGTACAGAATAGTGAGGGAAATTAGTTCTTCCCTTATTTTACACACAAGGAAAGTGAGGCCCAGAGAGGGTAAGATAACCATGTACCCCAAGGCTGAGCTAGCTAGAACTGGAATCCAGACCTCTTGCCAATCAGCCCAGAAGGTGGATGGGACAAGAAGGAAGGACATGCCACTTGTGGTTCGCCTATTGTATGCCAGACACTACACTTCAAATAAACGTGCTGGTTCTATCATCACCATTGCATTATAAGGAACCCCATTTTGCAGACAAGGAAACTGAGGCTCCAAGTCAGATATGACTGCAAAGCCCATGTTCTTTTCTCTGTCCATTGCCATATGTAGGCCCACTTCTGATCCTCCATGAGAGGGCCTGAGTCAATTATCGTGTCCCTCATCGGTGTCTTTTAAACCAGCACCACACACAGGCCCACAATGTAGCCCACACCCCTAGACCACAGGCTTCATTTCATATGGTTTCCAAACCCAGGATATTTGGGTTGTAAGACAAAACCTCCATGTCTCCAGCAGAAAGCAAACACTATACACAATTACCCAGCCAAATTGCTGACTCTTACAGACACTGCATCAACGCCAAATGGGGTCTGGCCTGCCCAGAGACGTCCTCAGAGGATCCAGGACTCCCCCAGGGCTTGGCACTGAGGGGACCCTAGAGCTGGAGGAGGGGAGACCAGGCTGGCTGGATCACAGAGTCTGGGTGAAGGCTTCATTCCCAGGACAGATTGTTCCAGGGGAGAAGTGAAGCCACAGAAGCCCAGTGCTACCCACCCCAAGGGGGAAGGGGGGAACCCTACCTGGCCTAGGAGGCCTTCCCCACCCCACCCCTGCTTCCCACAGAGCAGCAGTCTCTGTGCCTCAGGCTAGAAAGGCCAATGATGCTGATAACGTTCAGGTTCTGGGGCCAGAGAAGCCAGGCTCTTAGCCCTAACCCAGTAGGCCAGGTTCTGGGGCCAGAGAAGCCAGGCTTCAAAGCCCTTACCCAGGAGGCACAAAGCAGTGAATTCTCCTGCTTTCAAGGCCTTTGAACTGGAGAATTGATCAGTGGACATTTACTACAGATTCTGGCATCAGACCTGGGATGGAATCGTTGCTGGCTCTGACCTCTGGCAAATCATTTAACCTTGTGTGCTTCACTTTCCTTATCTTTAAAAGTAGTACCTGACTCGCAGGGTTGTTCCAGAGGTTTCATGAAACAAAGGGTGCAAAGAACCTAACAAAAAGATTGGCCATAACAGATACCAAATAAATGTGAGTAACTGTGAGTAAGCCTTGCCCCACAGAAGTTCTGACAGTCCTACCCAATATGTTCTCGCTGGATTTTAAACCTATTTTCACTTGGTTGAACTTCAAGTCCAAGGAACAACCAGAATCCTCAGCAGAGATGTGATCAAGTCTTAGTTTGACCTTTTTTGAATCATATTCACCTGGGAAAGAACAAAGCCCTCACCTGCACCAACCCACCAGCACATTACTCAATGCCAGGCTTTGCGTGGGGCCTCAGGCCCATGAGTCCTCCTTCCCACTTTGTAACCAAATACTTCTGGAAGGATTAATCTTGGCCGTGGGCAATAGCCAGCAGCATGGGGTGACCTACTGCATACTGAGGAGCAGGATCATAACACCATGCCTGAAAGCCCACCATCGGAGTCCTTCTAAGTACTCTTTAGAGCTAAGCATTGGCCCCCACTGCTCCCCTTTCCATGAATAGCCTTGGGCAGGGTAAGGCCATCTCGGAGTGAATTAGAAGTTTCACCAACTGTGCAGTGTGGCTAGAGTCCTGCCCTACATTCAGATGCCCCTGGTGGCCCACATCTCTTGCAGGTAAGAGGAGACAAACGACTCACTTGGCAGACTTGAGACCCCCTCATCAGGAAGGAGAAAGGAGTGAGGACCAGCCTATGTCCTTTCTGATCTGGTCAGGGGGCAAACAAGCCCCCTCGTGTGTTCCTCCACATTCCAAATCCCCCACTCCTTGTCCTAAGCTTCTGCTACAAAAGGGCCATCCCTGATCAGAGACCATGTGGTCCAGGCTGGCGGAGGCAGAGCTAAGGTCCAAAAGACACAGACCTCCCAGCAGAGCCCTGGGCTTAGGCGGGGTCACATAAGGAAGGGGTGGCCCTGGGGCAAGGGCCAGGCTTAAGGCAAGGGTCAAACTCCTTCAGACACCCATACACTCACGCTTTTGAGAGAGGGAAGAGCTGGCAGCTGAAGAACTCAGAGCAGGGGGCATTTATCAATGGCCCGATTCATTCTCAACAATCCCCATTGTCTGAGCCAGTACAGAGATGGGCATTATCTCCCAGAGCTGCTAGGAAGAAAAGCCCAAGACATGGTCACGAATCAGAGTCCAAAGATACAGATGCCAAAATTGAGACATATGGTTTGAGAATCAGATAAAATATTTGAAATTGGAAATGTCCCCCCAAAAATCCATGCAATATGGTTCTCATCCTCAGAGACCAATAGAATGCTCAATTGTTGGTTGCTCATTCACTTATTCTGATCTCTTTCCACAAAAGATGTGGGAGTTTACAGTTATAGATATGTACACTATAAAGCTGTTAAAGCAGAAATCAAAAAAGTCAAAGCCAGCATTCTAATTAACATAGTTACTAGAATGGAGTAAGCTCTCTAGACTGAGAGCTTCCTAGCAGCCAGAGTAAAAAGAGAAACACAAAGGTTATGTAAAATGCTCAGGAGTCACACAGACTTATAGAAATCCCTTGAGCATTTCATGCTAAGCCACAATTTCCTTGTCAGAAAAAAAAATGTGCTGGGGGGGCGGTTATTAACAAAACAAAGTTGTGAAAAGTAAATTTACAAAAGCATATATTAAAGATTCAATAAATGGTGATTATTCTTTTATCATTCTTCTGTTGTCTGATTTCTCTTCTTTAAACTGGAACTATGTTAACTTAGTGGGGCTGCCCTTGATGCTCTATGATTCTTTATCGTTGCTGTGAAATTCTGATTGGCAAGAATATACATTTGATTAATTAAAAAAAAAAAAAAACGGGACAACAGCCTGAGACTGAGTCATCATGACTCCTCCCATTTTCCAGAGCCTTTCTTGAATCCTAAGGTGGCTGGGGGTCCCCACAAAAGAGAAGGTTACAGAAGGCACGCAGATTTCCTTCCCCTGCCACCTTCGCTCTGCAAGAAGGCTGCCAGGGTGACAACTGCCTGTTCTTATTTAACCGTCCCCAAGAATCAGGCCAGGGTCTAGGCCAGGGGAAGGTAGATCCCAGCCCCCACCCCCTCAGGAAATGGCTAAAGCCCACCTGCTCCGATGCATTAAGACCATAAGCTAGAGGCTTGGGCAAATCACAAGTGTGAGCTCCACCTCAGCCTGGCCTTTTCACTTGCAGGAGGGCATAAGATGCCTCTAAGTCCCAGACACTAAGGCCACAGGGTCCATGACCCTCTGTTTCAGATCAAATGGGACACCTCGAAGGCACTGTATCACCCTCTACACTGACCACCCCCAGCCAAAACCTCTGATGCAAGATATTCTCTACCAAAGACAGTTTGGGACACTTTATCCAAGGTGCCATATGTGGGCTAAAGGGGACCTAAAATGGGGGCTGCAGGCTGAGAGTGGGTCAAGCCAGGTGTGCGTGTTTGTGCATATGCATATTTTAGACATGTAGGTGCCTGTTGCATACATGTCATTGTCCACAGGTGTGCATGTTGAAAGCATGTGAGGAAATGCATTCAAGACTGGCTTGTGTGGGCAAGAATGTGTATACACGTGAGCAGCTGTGAATGTGTGGGTATGGGCGCCCTGTGAGTGTCTGTGGGTGTGTGGTCTCATGGTCCTCCTGCCTCTTCTCATGTGACAGCGAGGTCCCCCCAAACTGTCTCCCCACCCTGGCCAGCCAGCTGGAGTCACTCAGAGCCCCGTTCACTCCAGTGTTAGGCAAAGGTTCTGAGCTCCTGCCCTGTTTACAGTCCTGAGAAACCAAAGTCGCATGACCTACAGAGAAGACACCCCAGCTGGGGACAAGTCAGGTCACCCTCAAAGTCTGAGTTCAGATAACACTCCTTATGCCCCAGTTTCTGCCCTCATCAGCTCACTCACACACATCTATCCATCTACACATGCTCTCAGTCCACATGGAGCCTTCCTACTCCACACGAATGTACTTACCGGGGAGCAGACAAGGTCCACACAGAGCTGTCCAGGCCACAAAGACACACATGCCATCTATGGGAACACTCCACGCCTACCTACACGTTCGTCCCTACATACATTGACACATTCTCCTACCCTCACTCACACCCTTTGACACATGCTAGAAAGTTCCACATGCTAATACATTGGCCCTGGCATTCACACTGACACACTTACACCTACTATCCAAATCGCCCCAAACATGCTCTATTCTCCAGGCAAGCTGGCAAGTCCAGCACCGGCCCCTGAATCCAGCCAGCAGAGACTACTTACTCTGAGGAAGCGGGTGGGCTAGAGGGTGGCGGGCTAGAGAGGTGGCGTGCAGCGGCCAGAGGTGGCAGGGCGCAGCTGGGGCTCCAGAGGCCGTGCGCAAGTGGCTGAACTTGGGACGGCCCAGCCCGAGGGTCCGCCTGCTGCCCCGTGCCCCCGCCCCGCTCTGCCCCCGCCCGCCCGCTCCCGGGCCGCTGCAGGACCTTCAACAACAGCGCGCTCCCTGCCAAGCCTCTGTCCCGCGTCAGCCTCTGCTGCCTGGAGTCTCAGCCCCGCCGAGAAGCTATTTTGGTGCCCCCCGGCAGTGGAAACGTCGCACTCTGTAGGGAGTACTGGAATGGGGACGCGGTCAAGTCTAATTAGAGACCTGGCTCACCCCTGGCTGGGCGCGAGTCACCGTGGGTAAGCACCCGGGAGTCTCAGAGCAGTCCCAGCGGGGTGCCCACATGCGCCCCGCATGCCAACATCTGGAGAGGGGAAGGGAATGCGCTGTGATCGTTTCCCTTGGAGCTGAAACAAAACAAGGAGGGGTTTGGGTGCGGTTCACATGCTCAGTGGAGAGAGCCGCCAAACTTTGAGCAGCCCCCAAATGCCTGGAATGCGACTTGGTTTATTCACCACAGGTGCTTCCCTTTGGAATCTAAGTCCCCAAATAAGTTCACGGACCTCCACATCACAGACCTGTCAAAAATGGCAGAGGGTGGTGGCTGAGAGTCACCTCCAAACTAGGGGCACATCAAACTTCCCCTTTCGGGAAGTTTGTGTCGGATGGCAAAGTCTAGAGAGGAAGGCTAAGTTCTACCCAAAAGCTCAGGAATGGTACATTCTTGAACTGGAAGGAAGCTTCAAGGTCATCCCATCACACTCCCTCCTCCCTGCCATAAATGGGAGGTGGGGAAGGAGGGGATGCTGGAGGGCCTCTACTCACTCGGGGATCACATAGGACAGGCAGCCCTTAGGCTCCCTTGGGCCCTGTTCCCAAGTTTGAACCCTCTAATTGGCAGGAAGTTCTTAGCATCTAACCTGCTTCCCTTGTGTGCAAATTATATCACTATGCTCGTAGTACACATTCAAGGACAGGGAGGCCAGCTCCATCTCCATGACACAATGACTACTCCAAGGTCCAATCTCAGCCTTCGCTTCCTTGAGGCTAAGATTCCTGGTTCCCTTTTCAGGCCTTGGCTAAAAATGACTACTGCTCCCTGGCGCTGGACACAATGCAGCTCCTGACATTAACTCAACTGCTTCAGCACTCTGGGGACAACCGGCTCTGTGGGTGCCCAAATCATTCCCCTCAGACAAGCCAGCTTATACTCCATCTATCTAGGGACAGCCTGATTCTACTCCCCAGTCCCTTAAGAGGAGCTTCAGTTCCTATCTCAGCAAAGGCTGTCTCAGAGCCCAGGGACAGAGTTTGGGCCCTAGAAACCCACATGGCTGGGCATTAACACTGGAGCCACAGCCTTCCTCAAACAGGCAAAGTTTGCAGAATCTTTTCTCTGAGTCCATTTCGGGTAGGCCAGGTAATGTAATAAAAATAGTCTGGAGTTTGTCCTCAAAGAGACCTGACTTTGCTTCCTCTTTCTAGCTGTGTGTCCTTGGACAAGTCACTTAACCTCTCTGGGGCTCAGTTTTCCCATATTTACATTGGCAATCATAATAGTCCCTGTCTAGCTCATGGGTTGCTGAAAGTATGAGATAAGATCAGGACTGTAAAAGTACCTAGAAAGCTAAGATATTTTTTTAGAATGCTAGAAATGGAATAAGGCTTAGATCATACACAGGATAAACACTCACAAAAAGCCTCAGAGATCTTTTCTTTCCAGGACAAAACTCTGTGCCTGGTTTTTAGAGCAAGAGAGCGACAGACTTGGTTTGCTAGACGTTCCCTTAGGACACTTGGTGTGAATGTCCCCCACCTGCATTCCCCAATACATAAGCACACACACATACACTTTCCCAGATACGTACTGCACAGCCCAGCCTCCTCGGCTCCTGTCGGCCCCACAGGCCCCAACTGCTTATACCCTCGCTGGCCGCCTCTCCAGTCTCCGGAGGCCGCCTCATGGCTCCAGTCGTGGCTGCAGCAACTCCAAGTGTCCCTACCGAGGCCCATAGGGGCAACTCCTCTCTCCTTGCCCATCCTTCTGGGCCATGGCCCCGGGCAAGGCCTGCGACTCAAGGCAAAGGTGGCAGAGGCCTTCTCCGACGCAGTCCAGAACTGAGGCCACCCGAGGGAGCTCCGAGTTAGAGCATCATCCCCCTCGACCCCTCCTCGTGGCCTGCCTGGATTCACTGTGCTGTCCTGCTTAATTCTTAATGGAAATTCCATCCCCAGCGCTGGCCCTGGCTGGCTCAGGGAGTCCAGGCTTGGGCCAACAGCAAACTGCACCCAGAGACAGGAGGTGTGGCTGGCCGCATAAACACAGATACGCACATACACACACACATGTACAAGCACACACATGAGCAGAGAGAACTGCGCTGAGACATTCACAAACTCAGACATTCTCACCCAGACACATCATACACGGAAAGATAACAAGCCTTATCATCACTAATATTAATAGCACTGTACTAAGTACTTTTACAGATATCAACGTCCCTAATCCTTGCAACAACACTGGGTTCCAGTATTATACCCAAGTTATGCGTGAGGGAACTGAGGCACAGGGAGGCTAAGTAACTTGCGTAAGGCCTCTAGGAATAACAGCCAAACAAGTGAGCATCAGGAACTGTGCTAAGGAGCTTATGTGCATTGTTTCATTTCACCACCATAGTCGTCCGTAGAAGTTCTAATTATTGCCATTACACAGGCAAAGAAAAAGGAAGTTGAGTGGTGTAAATTACCTGCCGGTAGCCTTGTAGCTTGTGAGATGAAGGGAGACCCCACACAGCTATGCATGGGAACCCTCATAGATAAACAGAGAGACACACAGGTGGAGAGTTACATGCACACATCCACTCAGTGGCACAACCACAGATGGTTTGTTCTACCAAAGGAGAAGCCTCAGGAATGGTCTAGAGCTGCACCAGGAAAAGGTCCCCTTTAGCCTGATTTCATGTTTCTTTTTTCCTCCCAACATCTGATCCCACCTCCACCCAACTTAACACGTCACTTCAGGAAGGACACGTTCAGATCTAATTGGAGGGAAGATTTCAGGTTTAGGCAGGTCAATAGTCAACCCCCAGCCTCAGCTCCAAATCCAAAATGCCCAGCAGACCCTACATGGTCAATGAAGAAGACACAGGTGCACCCTTCTGAAGGGATCATGTAGGGGGCTCCTCGGAGACTCTGCACATTGTCGAGGGGCTGGCCAAGAAGGGTGCAGACTCCAGGCCCAGATGAAGCTGGACAAGACCCAGAAGGCAAGGCACAGCATGAAAGCCCAAGCCTCATGTAGTAGAGAGCATGTGCTGATCAACGGAGCGACAGCCATATTGCAGAACGATGGCAAGACTCTGGTAAGAGAGGGAGTGGGGAGCAGACAGGACAGGGCCATGATGGAGGCCAAGGAGCAAAATCCAGAGCCTGGGAAGTTGAGAGAACAGGCCTGCAGCAGAAGAGAGGAGAGTTTAGCAGCCCAGGAACTTGTCCGCTGCTTGACGTTTCCACACTAAGCAAGAAACCTCCGAGCAGAAGCTGTGCTGGCCCTGGGCCTCCTCTCACACGGTGCCACTAGCGAGTGCCCAGGAAGTCCTGCCATACCCAGGACCATCTCTTTTGTCTCTGTGGTTTCCTACCCCCAGCCCCATCCCGGAATTCCCTGATCGTTTCCGCTGACACAAGCCCATCTCCCCTGCAGTCTGAGGACAGCTCAGCACATCCGCCCTTTGTGGCATCTGGACTGAAAAAAGGTTTCTTGAGAGAAGACTACTTAATCCCCACAAATGAACCTGGAATCACGTTGTCGGGCAATGGCTGGGAGGGGAGAGGGCATTCTGAGTCTGAGAACTTACATTGCTAAAATACTCCCAAGTGAAAAGTGTGCCAGTGGTCTGGGAGTCGCGCTGTGAGAACCAGCGCTTTATTGCACAAGAGGAAGTCGGAGGTCGTTCCAGCTCAAATTAAATGTGCAACCTTACCTCCAGTGTGCACATGGTTTCTTCTGAAAGGTCCCTAAAGAAAGAATTGGCATTCCTGTCAGTAGTTTGTACCTTCTGCCCCCCAACTTCCATCTTCCCAGCTTCTGTGTGAGCCCTGCTGTCTGTTGATGGGTCTCCCATGGGCTCTGTGCCTCAGTACATCTCAAGTAAGAGATAGCGTCTTCTACTCTGTCCTCCATGTACTCAGAGAAGGTTATCAAGATGAGGGACCTGCACAAAAATAGCTGATGCCCAGGCAGGCTCTCAGTCCTGGGGATGGAGATCTCAGATCAGAAGTTCATGATAGCAGCTGAAAGGCCAGCCCACCCACAGAGATGAGAGATGGGCCAGGATCCCAGTGTCCACAGCTGCAAACTCATGTCCCAACCCCCTCCTACATCCCTGAGACATGCGCATCAAGACACTGCTGCCCTACCTCTAGGAGTGATGGCAGAACAGGACACTCACAGGGCACAGGGAGAGGTGAATGTGGCCCCAGGGTACCAGACAGGCTGGGGCAGACATACCATTGAGTCACTTGAGCAATGACCCATCGGTCCCTTAGGTCTTCTTCTGCAATGCCCTCCAAAGGGAAAATTTTCCCCAACTCCAGAGCCAGTGTGAGAACCTGGAATATAATTAGAATGAGGCAATGTAAGGACCAGAAAGGCCCCAAGAGATCTCTGGGTGCAGGGGTTCTCAAATGTTATTATCCACCAGAATTGCCTGAGGGTGAAATGCAAATTCTCAGGCCTCCCTCCGAGGTTCTGATTCCATAGGTAGGTGGTGAGCTGGAGCCTGGTTCATCAGTCTTCCCAACTCCATGTTCAATGACTTCACTTTGCTAGCTTGAAATTGGCTGTGGTGGGAGTATTTATTTACACCCTCAAAATTGAGCAAACACTACACATCCGGGCATTACGTTTTGTTTTATTTTGTTTTGCTCTGTTTGGGAAAGCCCATAATGGACCATTTAGCAGCACACCATGGAGCATGTAGGTCTCTATTTTCAGGCATCCCAAGAAACTATGATGCAGGCGCATTTTGAGGAAAAAAAAATCACTGATCCAAGGATGAGGTTCTAACCCAGAACAGTCATTCTACAGATAAAGAAACTGAAGCCCAAGGAGGGGAGGACTGTTGGTCATGGTTACCTCAGGAGGCTCCTTGTGTGCTCACAGCTGCTCAGGTCAGGGCAGTAGGGCCTGGGCAGGCCTGCTGCTTTTCTGCCCCCTCTCCTGCATCTTCTCCACCACACACCTGCTGCGGCTTACTGGCTAAGTGAGGGAGGGCCGGAAGGGCTTGCCCTTTGTGGGCCAATTAGATTTCCTCTCATCAGCATTTGGAATTTGAATAGGCTGGACTAGAGGTTACTAGTGGCCAGATCACCTGACCGGAGTGTGCTGGACAGCAGGTACATGAATTCCAGGTGCCGAGGGCCCCAGGGCTGCTCTGCCCTTCCCAAACCCTAACTGTTCAACTCTTCCTTGAATTCAGAGAGATTCCCGAGCATCCTACCCCAGAATTCCCTGTCTTACTTAGAGTGACAAGCTATTTTCCATTACTCACAACCAAAACCACCTTCAGTAATACAGCCACAAAGCAAGTTAGTGGAAATAACCCAAGATCCCTACCCCCTTGTCTTGTCCCTACATCCAGACCTCAGACAGGACGTAAATGAATGAGTGTGCAAATACACAGTTTCCCAGGGCAGTGGTTTTCCAAGTCATCCTCGACCAGCAGCATGAGCAACCCCTGGGATCATATAGGAAATGCAAATTCTCAAGCATCTCCCCAGAACTACTGAACCAAAACCTCCCCCAGCTAGGGTCCAGCATGCTGTGTTTTAACAAGCCTTCCAGGTGATTCTGATGCCTGCTAAACTTTGAGGATCACTTCTGTGGGAAGACCATAGCTTCTGTCTCATAACAATGAATCAAAGGCCATTGAGCTCAGGAGGAAAGGCCACCCAGGTGCCAGACCAGCACCAGCTTTGTGGCCAGTCACACTCTGTCCTGGCCAGCCCCTTAACCAAGCTTCTGCGGAATCTTGGGAGTCTGAGCAGTGGCCATGCACCCTGAGCTAAACCAGAGGCCCTCTTTCCAAAGTCTAAGGGGCAACACCTTTCCGAAAATAGCAGGACAACCACAGCAGAGACATGCCAGGGAGATGCTACTTCTGTCACTGTGTTGGTGCCCACTTGGGTGACTCAGTGGGCATTCCCTGACCATTTGGACTCTCAGGAGCTTGCTGTGGCTGGCCTGGGGAAGGCTTCAGGTGTCCTTCCAGAAGGAGGCCTGCCAAGGGCCTGGCTCTAGAAGCCACTTTGGCTTCTCCGGCATGAGTCTGTCATTTCCTCTGCTTATTGTGCTCCCAGTTTCAGGGAGAAAGATAACATTTGAGGGTAATTTAAAAAGTGAGGTTTTGAGGAAAGGCACTGTAATACAGGGTCTCTGGTCCCGCTCCCTACACAAGAACGCAGGATATGGTGAGGCCAAAAAGGAACACCAACAGAGCCATGGATAGGGGGTTCATACCACTATATTCTCACTGGTGGCTGGGTTGGAGATACAGGAAGTAGGCTCCACACGATGCACAATTCGCTGTCTGCTTCTCTGCCTGCCTGCCAACCAACCAACCAACAAACCAACCAACTCCCTAGCGTAGCCAAGGCAGTTATATTAATGGTTAATGGCTAACTGGTTACAGCTGATGGCCAACTAGTCACAGCTGATAGCCATCTACTACTTGAGCCAGCACCTTTTCACGTGAGGTCGAGAGCCTGGAAACTGCTCTTTGGGCTCTATCCCCACAGGCACAAAATAATAATAAATAGGTATTGACTTTTACATGAACAGGTATTGACTGTTTCCTGTACACCAGCCCTGTCTGTACTAAGCACTTTCTATTCCTTCCTTGACTCCTCAGGCCCTACCCCCACTTCTGCCCCTTTATTCACAAGTCACCTGTCCTCCCACTTAAGAAAAGGACCGTACCACCTCTCCCCTCCATCCCATCTAAGCCAACATCTATCTCCTTCCTCTCAGCAGCAGGTGTACTGCCCCCTGTCCAGGTGAATCTCTGCACCTGTGTTCTTGTGCGCCGGTGAAATTCACAGGGCTAGAGTCTGACAGACTTGGGTTTAACTCTCGATCTTCCATTCACTGGCTGCGTGATCCTAGGAGAGCTACTTAACCTTTCTCTGCCCCTCTTTCCTTACCTCAGAAGTGGGGGTAGTGATAAACACATCATTAGATTGTCGTGAGACATAAATGAGGTAAACCGTGGAAAGTAACCCTTTCCCATGTCTCCTCAATGCCAAGAGAAGGCCCAGCAGTTGGAGGGAGAAGCACAGGAGATAAGAATCTGAGACTTATCTCTTACCTCTGTGACGCCACATAAGTCTTTCCTTCTTAGAGTCGCAGACTTTATAGCACTTGAGATCTAGCCCAAGAGTCCTCCCAGGGGTATCTGACAAAGACTCTGAGCTCTTAAAGTAAGGAAATGGGTCGTCTTTCAGACAGAATGCGTATCTGTATACTTTTATATCCCAGAAAGGTCCCAACAGGAAAAGAAGTCAGATGGGACTTGGAAGACAATTTAATAAAGGGCTATTTGTTGTCAGGGTTAAGAGAATAACACGCGGTTTGAGTCACCCAGGGACAGACCACTGTGGCAAGCTGTTGCCACTTCTAAGTCTAGAAGGGCAAGGGGGAAATGGCTTGCTCGTGTTCTGGGGGAACCATGGAAGAGGTCATCTCAAAACCATGGCACCAAAGTGGGGAAGAAATCCCCTCATCTCTCTCTGCTCCTCCCTCTGATCTCTAGCCAGTGCTTCCACTGGCTGAACCCAACCAGAGAGCCCAGGTGATGTGAACTGAGGGCCAATTCCTCAGGACACAGAGCAGAGCAGAGAAGGGTAGAAAGGATATGAGGAAGGGTGCGCAATTACAAATTGAAAAATTGACCAGAACGCAGAGAAAAGCGAAGGCCTACCAACTATCTAAATCCTCACAGCCTCCTTGTCATTGGAACCTCTCAATCGATGAGCTGAACTCTCCAGAAAGCCACTGCATTGCCATAATGGCCTCGATAGGCCCAGCTTTACAGTGCTTGGCTAAGAGCCTGCCAAAGACAGAGGCAAGAGCTTTAGCTATGCTTGCAAGCACACAAAAGCGCTGCCACAGGAACTTCCAGAAAAGTTTCACCAGGAGATGAAAACTCTGACAATGTGAATAATTGAAAAGCCTTAATGCCTACGCCCAGATACATTATTGAGAGTGGATGGATAATTACCCAGAAAGGATTCTTCTAATAGAACCCATGCCCAGTCTAGGACTCTGTAGGAAAGGAAAAACAATTGATCTACTTTCAATTCTCTGCAATTTACACTTATAATTTAAAAGATCTGGACTCAGACACACCCATTCTTCATGGAGGGAAACTCTCCAGAATGCATCCATGCCCAAGCCACATTCGGAAAGCTGGGAGGAAGGGAGAGGACAGAGTCAATCCAGAAAACTAAGACCCTTCTAAGAGTAAGAGCATTCCCAAATAAAGAAGGTGCTACTTCAGAACACAGTGACCTCACCATTGCTGGAGGAAGTTTAGTCCAGAAAACAATGCACGAAGACCAGCCTGCGCCTGGCACTATGCACCTCACTTAGGGTAGAGCCAAGACCAAGGTAGCCTCTGACCTTGGTATGCGCACAGTCTAATGATAGAGAAAGATATAAATAGCCTATTCCCATCCATACTAGGAGATAGTAAATGAGAGTGTGTTAAAAAAAAACATCTCACTATAATTGTGGATTTCTGCTTCATATATTTTGAGGCTATATTATCAGGTGCATATCCATTTAGAATTCTTACATCGTATTAGCAAATTTTTAATTTGATTAGTATACCATGGCTCTCATTATCTCCCTAAGCCTTAAAGTCAATTTTATTCAAAATTAATATAGCATACTACCATTATTTGGTTTCTGCTTACAAGGTAAATTGTTCATTATTTTGCTTTTAACCTGTCTATATTCTGATGTTTTAGATACCTCTTGTAAAGAGCTTATAGTTAGACTGCTTCTCCTTTTTAATCCAGTCAATGTAAATTGAAGTAAAGGAGTGATGTGCTGTGCACATGGTTACCTGTGAGAAGAGCTTTCCAAGAAATGAAAACAAAGTAACGACTCTAGGGCAAAAGTGTGCCTGGTGTCTTTGAGCAAGAGCAAGGAGACTAGTGAAGTAGAGAGTATGAACAAGGCAGGGAAGGGGGGAGTGAGGAGATGAGGGCCGAGACAGACAGAACATAGCAGGAGCAATGCCCGGGAGTCGTGGAAAGGGGGTAGGATCCTGTGCACAAATGGAAGAAATGGTTCTAGCTAGGAGCACGGAAGGTTCATCTATGGCAACTAACCGGAGAAGAGTACGTGGGGGCAGATGCCAGTAGTGTACAGGAGTTTGGGGGGAGTCTGGGGAGGCTCTCTTCTGATTGATGTCATTTTATCAGTGAAGTGGGAAGAAAGGTCAGGAGCTGAGAATAAAGATGAGGTAGGAGGTGTTGAGATTTTGAGGAGGTGTGAATAATGACCTAGAAGTAAAGGAGAGAGTGAATAGACTAAGGATATATGATTTCCTGGCATCAATAAAGGCCTAATTAAGGTTAGGGTCTTAATTCATGAATTTTAAATGAGGTAATCGATCAATATGGTTGTGTGTTTTTCTCCAGGCTTTAAAGGTCCTTGCTGAAACTTTCTGCTGAACCATTCACATTCTGTTGAATGGTTATCTGGCCTTTCCTTGAACAAGTCCGGTGACAGGGAGCCTACCACTTTCTGAGAAGCCCATGCTCTCACTAGACAACTCTGACTGTCAGGAAGTGTTCCCCCATATTAAGCTGGCATTTCTCTTCCTACTTGTCCCCCTATATTTGAGCGTCTGGGTCTGTTTCTGTTGTCTATTGCTTATGTTGGTCTATATCCCCCTTGTGTCTGGTCATCCAGAAACTTGATAGCCTATCCAGTTGGTGAGGCTGATGGGAACAAAAACTCTCACACATGGTTGGTGAGAATGCAAAATGGTCCATTGCCTCTGTCTAGCAAAATTACGTATGCATTTACTCTTTGACGCTACAGTTCCACTTCTAGATACAATAAAAATGGTATCACATTAAACTAAAATTAGATTAAGATGATCCCAGATTGTACCCGTGCAAATTTCCCCTAAGAAAATAAATATAAATATTTTAGCTCCAAAGATGATTATTACAGCATTTTTACAATAATAAAAATCTGGAAACAATTTACATGTAGATAAGGGATAGATTAAATAAACTCTGGCACATTTATTCAATGGGATGTGAAATGGATATAAATTATGCAGCAGAAGAACATGAAATGGCATAGAAAGATGTACACTGGAAAAAGACAGTTTTCAAAGTAGTGATACATTGTTATAAATATGTGCATAAGACATAAAAGAAAGATTATACACCAAACTACTAATGGTGGATTTCTCTGGATGATGAAATAATTAAGAAACACACTGCCCCCTCTTTGGGGAGTGCTATCCTGTATAAATTTTCTGCATTAAGTATTTTTATTTTATAATTAGAAAAAGAAGGTATTTAATTTTTTAATTAAAAAAAGAAGCCTACCAGCCCCTTGGCATTGAATTAAAGACTAACTCCTCCATAAAACTTCCCTAATTTTGTCTTCACCCACCCTCCCTCCCCCAACTCCAGCCAGGAGATCCCTAAGCCTCCTCTAAGTTCATACAGCATTTTGAAATTTACTATTCATCTTAGTGAGGAAAGACAAGCTCAGGAAGGAGAGCGGTCCTGTGTCAAAATGAGTAGCTGTTCCTACCTTTAGTACCTCCCCGACTCCCACCACTCCTCCATCTCTGCCCCAGCCTTTGTCCTTGGAGGGAAATCAAGGAGGCAGCAGAATGAGTCTTACTATGCCTGCCCTTTCTTCAGTCCCTGGGCTTCTCGGTCAAGGATCCTCAGACAAGAGGAACATTCCAGCCTCCCTCCTCCCTGAGGACTTCCATCTGCCCCCAGAATCCTGAGTGCCCTTGGTAAGACATTGGTTCACCTCTGTGGAGGAGACCTTGTTACTCCAAATTTACAAACCAGAAAACCAAGGCTCAGAGTTGGGAAGAGTGCGAGGTGAATGTGGGATACCTGCCGGGGACCAACTGGGAGGAGAGGATCTTGGCAAAGCAAGCTGAAGTGCCTGCTTGGTGCGCCCTCTGGTGGAGAAGGGGCTACTTCGCAACCGCGGGAGGGACTGGGGAAGAGACAGGGTATGTTAAGATGCAGCTAGGCCCTTACTTTTATTTTTGACATCCTCACTCCACATCATATTAAGATAAACCTATAAGTATCATTTATACACAACTACGCAAGAGTTGAGTTGGAGTAGACCAATGGACATGTAGATATTTAAATAAACCCTTTTTTATCTGTTTTATCATTTTCGTATTTCAAAGCCAATAACATACTTTGGAAACTCGAATATTTTCATGGGCCCTTGAAAATTTTTTAGGTCCTTAGCTCATCTTTCTGGGATCTGAGTGATAAGAATGGGAATTCATCTGTAAACCCAACAGGTCTATGATATCACTGTGAAAAAATTGTATAAGACTGATTCAATATATTATAGTCATACAATTCAGGATTTCCATTCCTACTTGAGTGAGGTTTAATAGGTTCTATATTTTCTAGGAATTTATCCATTTCATCTACATTATAAAAATTATTGGCATAAAGATAGCTACAGTCATCTTTCACTATCTTGTCATCTCTCTGTATCTATAGGTACGTTCTCTTTTTTTATTCTTGACATTATTTGTGTCTGCTCTTCTTTTTTTAACCGCTCAACCTCACCAGAGGTTTGTCAACTTCATTAGTTTTTTCTAAGAACAAACTTTTGGCTTTGTTGATCCTTTTTGTTATGCCTTCATCTTATAGTTAATTTCTGTTTAAAATCTTTATTATCTACTTTTCACATTCTTTAGGTTTTCTTGTTCTAATTTCTCCAGTTAAACACCTCAATTTTGGTGTTCAATTTAAAATTTAACTCACTTAGCTCATTAAATTTTACCCATTTTTATTTTTTAATATTATTACATAGGATTATAAAATTTTCTAACATGACCACTTTCACTGCACCACCAAATTCTAATGTGAGGTATTTTCATTATCATTTAATTCTAAGGATTTAAAATTTTTCCATTATGATTTCTTCTTTGAATCATGACTTAGTTAAAAATCCTACATAACTCCAAGTATTAAAAATTATTATTATATTCTATCTTAATTGTATTACGGTAAATAATTGTGCTGACCAAGGTAAAGTAAGCCCACTACAACCTGTCTCTCACACTGATTACAACTAAAATCTCCAGACAAGATACCAAAAGTGTCTACTTGAGGACTCTCGAAAGCAATAGCATGTATACTAGGGAGGGAAAAAGAATGACAAAATGTAAGTTTCCTGGTCTGTTTGTTTTTTTCTTCTATCTTCTAAATTTAACCCAAGGGTGGTCTCAGTCATGGAACTATGCAGTGAGTACAGACAACAAAACCCCTGAAAGAATCCCCCTCTTTCCGGCCAGAGGAAGGAGAAAAGGAGCCCCTTCAATCTAGAATCACCATTGTTTATTCTTTTTATCTTTTCTTCCTGGCCTGGTTCCAATGCCAGCCCAGTGTCAGTGCTGCATTGCCATAGTGATGGCAGCAGTGCAGGCAACTAAACCCCGTATCCTTGACAAAAAACACTGTAAAAGGGGGTCTTTGAATGCCAAAGAGTGTGTGAGGAATTCCTTTTTCTCTTGTCTCTTGATGCTTTGCCCAAGGGCAATGTAAGTTCCATAAACCCAAACCCATGAACAGCATATTCTATGAACACTCTTTATTTAAATCAATGCAGAGGTAGTTATTGTTAACAAAGAAATAAAGTCTATAAAAAAGAACAAAACAGAAATTTTAAAATTGAGAAATATAGTATCTAAAACAAAAAATTTTACTGAGTGGGATCAATAAAAGAATGTTGATGACAGAAAAGAATCATTAAACTTAGGTAAGTCAATTAAATTATATAGTCTGAAGAACAAAGAAAAACAAAAATTTTAAATTGAACAGAATAAAATTGTATGACAATATTAAAAGACCTAACATTTGTTACTAGAGACCGAAAATAAAAGGAAAATATTGGCACAGAAAAATTAATGGCTAAAAACCTCTCAAAGTTGATGGAAAACATAGATTTACAGATTCAGTAAGCTCAGAGAACCTCAACCAGAAAAAAAGAAATCAAAGAAAATCATATGTAGACACATGATAATTGAACATTATAAAATAAAATGTAAAGAAAAAATTTGAAAGCAGCCAGAGAAAAACAATATATTGCATATAGAGGAAATAAGGTTCAAATGAATGCAGAGTTCTACTAAGAAACCATGGAGATCAGAAGAGAGCGAAACAAAACTTTTAAAATGCTAAAAGAAAAAACTGTCAACCCATAACCTGATATCCTGTGAAAATATCCTTCATGAATGATATGTCAGTGAAAATGGTGGAGTAAGGGCCTCCAAAAGTTTCTTCTTCCATAAAAGCAATAAAAGGAGTAACAGAAATTGTCAAAATTCACTTTTTCAAAACTCTAGCAGTGAACCCAAGGACTGCAGCAATCCAGGAAGCAATTATTCAACAGAAACAGCTGAACTGCAGAAATAACAGTGAGCTTTGTGGTATTTTAACTTGCCTTAGTCCCATGCCCTGCTCTCCAGCTCTGTGGTAGCTTTGAATACTAACAGCCCACCTTCATGGTAAAAACCATCAACATAGCAGCTACTGGCAGGGGCGAACGAGTGGCCCTCCTTGAAAACCTCATTCCCAGAGTATTGTCATTATTTGATCTCTCTGGTCATTCCTTGGAAGACCCCATTTGCAATGCTGTCTTTCTTTGATCTAGCATGGAACTTGCTCAGTGCAAAAACCCCTTTCCCCAGGGACATTTGTTGAAAATAACTACAGGCAATTACCAAAATTTGAAAATGCCTAACATGGTAGATAATACTTGGGGTAAATAATAGACTAACCAAAAATATTTAAAGGAAAAACAGGGAAATGTGATGTGTATAGGAACTTTGAAAAGCTCTAATATATTTCTGGGAATCATACGTACTTATGTACATATGTACATTGAGCTGTGTGCATGCTCAGCAAAAACCTAACAAGGCTGTGAGCTCTCACCTCTCACTGACCTTGAGGCTCTCAGAAAGCAGGAAGTCCAATCTATGACAGATTTGTCAACTGCTTGGCTGAATATTGAAGGTATGTCCCAACATGTTCAAAAAGCCCCTTGACAAAGATTAAGAGACTTATTCATTCTTGATATTCAAAAAATATTTATTCAATATTAGCTGACCACTAAGCTAACCAAACAGACTTTAGTGGCCATATGACAAAGAATACAGACTTTAAAATTGTAGCTCAGAGAAGTCACTAAACAAACAACAAAAAAACAAACAATTATAATTTAACTATCCTCAGGTTGGTGATGGAAAGAGAATATTATTTTCAAAGTTGCCACGTTCTATTATTTAAAATGTCTAATTTTCAAAATAAATTATGAGACATGCAAAGAAATAAGAAATAATAGTATTTACAGATAAGAGATACTGTTAACACAAACTGTCCTTTAAAAAGCCTAGACATTGGACTTATTAGACAAAAATTCTAAACCATATATACTCAAATAACTAAAGAAAGCCATATCTAAAGAACTAAAGGAAAGTATGAGAATGCTGTTTCACCAAATGTAGAATATCAATGAGATAGAAATTATTTTAAAGGAAGCAAAGAAATTCTGGAGTTGAAAAGTGCAATAACAGAAATGAAAAATTTACCAGAGGAACTCAACATGAATTCTGAGCAGGCAAAAGAAAAAACATCAAGCTTGAAGATATGTCCATTATAATTATCCAGCCTGAGAAAACGAAAAAAGAGTAAAGAAAAATGTATTGCCCCACTCAACTTCATTCAATAAGTTAAATAAATAAATAAATAAATAAATAAATAAATAATGTATAGGAAAAGATGATGGATCTAGACTAGTCAAAATCATTTTGGAAAAACATCAATTTTGCGGTATCCACACTACCTGATTTCCAGTCCTACTTAAACACCATACTGTGTTTAAGTACATCAAGATAGTGTAGTATTGGCAAAAGGATAGCCACATCAATTAATGATACAGAATTAAAAGTCCAGAAATACTTAGGCACAAGTATGATAATTGACTTTTGACTCAGTTGCAAAGGCAGTTAAATGGTGAAATAATAGTCTTTTCAACAAATGATGCTGGAATGATTGGACATCTACATGCAAAAAAATTAACGTCAACCTATACCACTCACCTTCCGCAAAAACTGACTTAAAACAAATCATTGATCTAAATGTAAAACATAGATCCACAAATATTTTATGAGAAAGCACCGAATAAAGTGATGGTGACCTTGGGATTGTGGATTAGTCAAAAAGTTCTTAGTTATGACACCAAAGCATAATCCATTTTTGAAATGATAAATTATACTCGGTAAATTAAAAATGTTTGCTCTGTGAAAAACCCTGCTAAGGAAATGAAAAGGTAATCCACAGATTGGGGAAAATGTTATTAAATATTGCATATCTGATACTAATTTTGTATCCATAATATGTAAAGAACTCTCAAATTTTAACAATAATAAACTAAGCAACCAACTATAAAATGAGCGAAAGATTTGAACAGATGTTCAACAAATGGGATAAACAGATGGAAAATAAGTGCAGAAAGATGATCAATGCCATTAGTCATTAGGGAAATTTAAATTAAAACCACAATGATATATTACTATATACACATTAGTGAAGTTGCTAGAACTCTCATAAATGTGTTGTGGCAATGCAAATGATACAACCACTTCAGAAAACATTCTGGCAGTTTCTTATGAAGTTAAATATATACTGGTCATAATGAGTATGGTAGATATTAATCCAACTATGAATGAAATCAAAGAATTAAATCAACGGAGAATCTGTTTTTATGACTCAATATTGTCAAGATGTAAGTTCTTTCCAAATTCATGTATAGATTCAATGCAATCACATCAAAATTCTAGCAAAATATTTTGTGGATATTAACAAACTGATTCTAAAATTTATACAGAGGCAAAAGACTGAAAATCAACACAATCTTGAAAAAGAAGAACAAAGTTGAAGAACTGATACTACTCAATTTCAAGACTTACTATTAATATATGAAATCTTGCCATTTGCAACAACATGGATGGACTAAGGGAGTATTATGTTAAGTGAAGTAAGTTGGACAGAGAAAGATAAATACCATACGATTTCACTTATATGTGGAATCCAAAATGCTAAACAAATGAACAAATAAAATGAAACAAAAACAAACTCATCGGTAGAGAGAAAAAAGTGATGGTCGCCTGAGGCAAGTGGGGGTGGAAGGTTGGGTAGAAAAGGGGAAGGGAATTAACAAGTACAAACTGCCAGTTATAAAATAAGTCATGGGTATGTAATGTACAACATAGGGAATAGAATCAATAATATCAGAATAACTATGTACAGTAACAGATGATTACTAGACTTATTGTGGTGATCACTTAGTAAGGTATATGTCAACTATAATTTTTAAAATATTTTAATTAAAAAATACAGTATACAGCTACAGTACCTTTTGTACTGTGGTGAAGGAACAGACAGTGTGGTATTATTGAAAGACTCGACAAATAGATCAACAAACCAGAATAGAGAGCCCAGAAATAAACTTCCATACATATAGTCAACTGATCTTTGACAAAGAAGCAAAAGCAATACAATGGAGTAAAGATTGTCTCTTCAACAAATGGTACTGGAACAATTGGACATCCGTATGCAAAAATATGAATCTAGACAAAAACCTTTCACAAAAATTAACTCAATATGGATCATGGACCTAAATGTAAAACACAAAACTATAAAACTCCTAGAAGATAGCATAGGAGAACCTAGATGACCTTGGGTAGGAACCTAGATGACCTTGGGTAGGGTGATGCATTTTTAGATGCCATACCATATGCATGATCCATGAAAGAAATAATTGATAAACTAAACTTCATTAAAATTAACTTTCGCTCTGCAAAAAAACATTATCAAGAGAATTAGAAGGTAAGTCACAGACTGGGAGAAAATATTTGCAAAAGGCACATCTGGTAAAGGTTTATACTCTAAAATATACCAAGAACTCTTAAAACTTAAAAAAAAAAGGGGGGGGTCAAAGACCTTAATAAGCACTTCACCAAAAATATATTCAGGTGACAAATAAGCATATAAAAAAAGATCCACATCATAAGTCATCAGAGAAATACAAATGAAAACAACAATGACATACTACTACATACCTGTTAGAATGGTCAAAACTAGACCACTACCAACACTAAATACTGGAGACAATGTGAAGCAGCAGGAACACTCATTCATTGCTGTTGGGGATGCAAAGTGGTTTCTTGTATAAACATGCCCTTACCGTGGGATCCAGGAGTTGCACCCTTCGGTATCTACCCAAAGGAACTGGAAACTTAAGATGTCTACACAAAACCCTGCACACAGATGTCCATAGCAGTTTTACTCATAATTGCCAAAGCTTGGAAGCAACCAAGGTCTTCTTTGGTAGGTGAATGGTTAAACTGCGGTCCATTCAGACAGAAGAATGTTATCTACCACTAAAAAGAAATGGGCTCTGAAGCCATGAAAAGACATGAAGGAAAGTGAAGTGCACATTACTAAGTGAAAGAAGCCAATCTGGAAAGTCTATATACTGTATGATTGCAACCATATACATTCTGGAAAAGGCAAAATCATGGACACAATAAAAAGATCAGAAGTTGTCAGTAGGGAGGGGATGGGCAAGGGTGATGAATGGCAGAGCACAGAAGAGTGTTAGCACAGTAAAATACTTTATATGATATTATAATGAGGAATATATGTCATTATACTTTTCTCCAAATCCATAGAATGTATAACACCAACAGTGAACTCTAAGGTAAACTACAGACTTTGAGTGATTATGATATGTCAATCAACGTAAGTTCATCTTTGTTAAAAATAAATATATAAATAAACCATTCTGGTGAGTGATGTTGATAATGGAGGAAGCTATACATATGTGGGGGTGGAGGGTATATGGGAAATATCTGTCTTTTCCTCTCAATTTTGTTGTAAACCTAGAACTACTCTTTAAAATCGTCTTTATTTAAAAATGCGATATAATATATACAGCATAAAACTACATAAAATATGCAGATAAAGGAAAACAATAAAAACAAATCATAGTGGTTGAAATAACCTTACTGAAATTTTTTTCATATCTTGATTTTTCAAAGTTTCTGTAATTAGGTTTTTTACTTTACTTAATTAAGCCCTACAATTATGTTTTTATATTATCTGCATTAATAAACAGAATACATAATGCTACTGGTAAGCTACATAATGCTATTATGTAATGCTACATAATAGACTGGTAAGTAAATGGACAAAGATTAGAAGGTAATTGTTTTTTTAAAAAAAAAAAGTCTTTTTAAGGGAAAAAATATATAAACTTGCCAAATAACTCAGCAATCCTACTCTAAGGTATTTATCCAAAAGAAATGAAAATGTATTGTATTATGTTTGGAGCAAAAATTAATATAAGACCTGGTCTTATTTTCAGAAAAACATGGTACTATGTTATACATTTCAAAGTTGCTAAGAGAGTAGATCTTAAAAGTTCTCATCTCACACACACACAAAAATGTAACTATTATACCCGCATGTGGTGATGGATGTTAACTAAATTTATTGTGCTGATCATTTCACTATATATACATATATCTAATCATTATGTTATACAACTAAAACTAATACAATGTTGTGTGCCAATTATATTTCAGTTTAAACAGATAAATATAAAAATAACTATAGGGACAGAGAAAATAACATTTACTATTAGGGGTTAAGTGTTGAGGGGGCAATTGACTGCAAAGGAGAAACATGGGGAATTTAGGGAGTGCAATAAAACTATTTTGTACCTTTATTGTGGTGGTGATTACATGACTCAATGTATTTGTCAAAATTCATAGAACTATACCCAAAAAGGAATTGACTTTTCTCTACGTAAATTTAAAATTTTGTGTTTGAAAAAACAACATTGGGGATTTCTGGTCAAGATGACAGAGTAGGCAAATGCTGGGCTTACCTCCTTTCACAACCACATCAAAATTACAACTAAACTACAGAATAACCATCGTTGAAAATCACCTGAAGTCTAGCTAAACCAAAGCCCTACAACTAAGGACATAAAGAAGTAGCCACCTTGAGACTGGTAGGAGGGGCAGAGACATGGAACAGGCTGGTACCACACCCATGTGTGACCATTGACAATCAGGAGAGATATCTCAGTTGCAGAGGTTCCCCCCTAAGGAGTGAGGGGCCCCAGTGCTACACCAGGCTCTCCAGCACAGGGTTTCCGTGCTGGGGACAGAAGTACGCATAAATTTTGGTTGTGAAAACCAGCAGAGATTGTGGCTGAGTGAGATGGAATGTGGCTGCAGACCCAGGCACCCCTCTTAAAAGACCCACATACAAACTTACTTGTTGACGGACTCACTCTGAACTCCAGTGTTGGAGCAGCAGCTGGAAAGGTGCCAGGGACATATGGAGAGGAACTCAGTTGTCTGGTTTCAGGGAAAGTGCTCGAGGGGCAGCTTTCTCCAAAACGGAGGAGCTGGTAGAAGCTATTGTTTCTTTGTTTAGCCCTCCCCTCCCATGCAGGTGCAAGTGGCTGCAATATATCCATCAACCTCCATCAACCTAGCTAACACCATTCCTTTGCCCTGATTCCCTGAGACATTGCCCCACCCAACTTTCAGGCCCTCCCAAGCTGACACAATGGCTTTTCCATACAAACAATCTGCCTTGGCTCATGCTGAAGACTTTCCTACAATCTCTCAAAGGTTCACAAATTCCAAACAAGCAGCATTTGGCTTTGGCATGCCCCATACCTCTGGCTGAGAAGCCCTAAGCCTGGCACTAGCAACAGCTTTGGTTCATGGCTTGGCCTCTCTAGGCACCTCCAAGCACAGCGTGGCCATCTGCAGATTACGTTGTGGCTCATGCCATGTGGCTCTGGGCAGGGTGCAGGCTGCAGCTGAATTTTGCCTGCAGAGGGTCCCATCCCAGGAGACCGCAGGGCTGACACACCCAGTGGCTACCTTCAGACTGAGCTGAAGTATCACCTGGCCACCTCCAAGGATGACACATCCAAAGGACAGACTGGGCAGAGCCCTGCTAAAGAGAATACTGCTCCACAGGGTCAGCCCCTGCACCACAGCTCCTCCACTGTAGTCACAGCCCGTCTTCACAACCAAAGAGCCTGAGAGTCAATCCTTCCCAGTGACAAGGAAATAGCAACAAAGTCTCAACTACAACAGGAGGACACACACAATTCACACAAGGTGCACACCTGGAGCACCAAGCGCTGGTGACCAGGAAGAATGTATCACTGGGCCACACAGAACACCTACTATATAAGGCCACTCTACTAAGACTGGGAGGCTAGCAGTCCTACCTAATACATAGAAACAAACACTGGAAGGCAGCCAAAATGGGAAGACAAAGAAACATATCCCAAATAAAAGAACAAAATAAAGCTACAGAAAAAGAATTACACAAAATGGAAACGAGCAGTCTACCAGACACTGGTTCAAAACACTGGTTATAAGGATGCTCAGTGATCTCAGGGAGATCTTTAACAAAGAGATAAGCAACATAAAAATGGAGATAGAAAACAAAAATGAATCAGGCAGAAATAAAGAATACAATAACAGAAATGAAGAATACATTAGGAGGAATCGACAGTAGATTAGATGAAGCAGAGGACTGAATCAACAATTTAGAAGATAAGGTAGCAGAAAACACCCACACAGAGGAGCAAAAAGAAAAAGAATTTTAGAAAACGAGGACAGTTTAAGGGGCCTCTGGAACAACATCAAGCATACCAATAGTCATGTCATAGGGGTACCAGAAAAAGGAGAGAGAAAGGAATTAAAAACCTATTTGAAGAAATAATGGAAAACTTCCCTAACCTGGTAAAGTAAATAGATATTCAAGTCCAGAAAGCACAGAGAGTTTCACATAAGATGAACCCAAAGAGGCCCACACCAAGACACATTATAATTAAAATGCCAAAGGTTAGAGGCAGAGAAAGAATCTTAAAAGCAGCAAGAGAAAAGCAGTTAGTTATGTACAAGGGAGCTCCCACAAGATTATCAAGCTGATTTGTCAACAGAAACTTTGTAGACCAGAAGGGATTTGTAGAAAATATTCAAAATGATGAAAAGTAAGGGCCTACCACCAAGATTACTCTAGCCAGTAAAGTTATCATTTAGAATGGAAGGACAGATAAAGAGCTTCCCAGACAAGAAAAAGCTAAAGGAGTTCATCACCACCAAACCAGTATTACAAGGAATCTTAAAGGGAATGTTTTAAGATGAAAAAAATTAAAAAGATCAAAGACATGAACAACAAACTGGCAATATCTACATATCTATCAGCAATTACTTTCAATGTAAGTGGATTAAATGTTCCAATCAAAAGACATAGAGTGGCTGAGTGGATAGGAAAATAAAACCCATACATATGCTGTCTACAAGAGACTCATATCAGATCAAAAGACACACAGAGACTGAAAGTAAAGGGATAGGAAAATATATTTCGTGAAAATGGGAATTAAAAAGAAAAAGAAAACTTGCAGTTGCAATATTTATATCAGACAAAATAGACTTTAAAACAAAGGCTGTAACAAGAGACAAAGAATAACCTAATAATCCCACTTCTGGGTATTTATCCAAAGAAATCAAAAATTCTACTTTGAGGAGATATATCCATATGTTCATTGCAGTATTGTTTACAATAGCCAAGATGTGAAGGCAATCCAGGTATCCCTGAATAGGTGAATGGGTAAATAAGAGGTGGTACATATATACAATGGAATATTATCCAGCCATAAAAAAGAATGAAATTTTGCCATCTGCAACAACATGGATGGACCTAGAGGGTACTGTGCTGAGTATAATAAGTCAGACAGAGAAAGACAAATGTCATATGATTTCATTTGTAAATGGAATCTAAAGAACAAAATAAACAAACGAAACAGAAACAAACTCAGATACAGAGAACATTCTGATGGTTGCTAGATGGGAGGGGGGTTGTGGGGGTAGGTGAAAAAGGGGAAGGGATTAAAAAGTACAAATTGGTTGTTACAACGTAGTCATGGGGATGTAGAGTATAGCATAAGGAACATAGTCAATAATATGGTATAACTATGTATGGTGTCTGATGGGTACTAGATTTATCGGGGGAATCACTTCTTAAATTATATAAATGTTTAACCATTATACTGTACACCTGAAATTAATATAAAATAATATTGAATGTCAACTGTAATTGAAAATTTTTAAAAAGAGGGGGAAACGGTGAAGGGGAATAAAAGGTTCAAATCTCCAGGTATAAAACAAATAAGTCATGGGGATGTAATGTACAGCATGGGGAATATAGCCAATATTGTAATAGTGTTGTATACTCGTAGTGTCAGATGGTTGCTAAACTTACTATGGTGATCACTTCTTTTTTTTTTTTTTTTTGTGATCACTTCTTTAGGTATATAAATGTTCAATAAGTGTGGTGTACATCTGTAACTAATATAACATTGTATGTTAGCTGTATTCTAATAAAAAGCTTTAAAAACAAAGACACTGGGGCTGTGACTCGGCAAACCATGTTTTCACTTTGTCAAGTTGATCTCCAGTAGGCTCTGCCAATTGTGAGTCCTGAAAAGAAGATAAGAAGGCATGGGGGCGGGGGGCAGCTTGCTCTTTGCTATTTTGATTTCTGTCTCTGTCAGCATCACCCACAGAGCTTCTTTACTTTGGACGGAAAGTTGATTCCAGTTTTCAACTCTGTTTTGTTTTGACATACTTCTAAAACAGACTTATTGCACCTTCTCAAAGATACCCTGCTTGGTGGTCGGAGAATTCTTCTCCAAGTTTCTAGATCTAATTACCCCACCTCTTCCCTTTGTTCCCCTAGCCCAGTGGATGGTAGCTGCTTCCTTCACTTTCTATCTCTGCACTACCTCTGATTCTCTTTTGCCTTTCCAATAATCTACTCAATTACTATATTATTGTGTCTGTTAAAATTACTGATGTAGTTTCTGTTTTATCGACTACAACTTGACTATCTTTTCTATGCCCTACAAACCTCTCCATGATCTGTCCTCCCCATTACTTCGCTGACCTCATCTCGTCTTTCCTCTCACTCACTCTAGATCTGATTCACAAGAAATACAGAAGATAAAGGAACATGTTAAACCTCACCACAGGGATTTAGTCATCAAAATTCAGAATGGGGGAAACTCTTTTGGACAAATAACCTAGTGTCTCCAACAAATAAGTTGCAGGAAGGAAAAAGATGGAGGAGGAACCCTCTAGATTAGAACAGTCTTAAAGAATATCAAGCAGCAGCAATGTGAAGACTTAATTTGAGCTCTGATTTTATATATATTTTATATATACATACATACATGTATATATTAAATATATTTATATATGTATAACATATATACACAAACATATATATAAGATAACTAAGGAATTTCAACCATGGCTAGATGTGAGATAGCAAAGGACTAAGAAATAACTATTAATTTTAGTTGTTAAATGAGATTATGGTTATATTTAAAGAGTACTTTCCATTTAGAGATACATGGGGAGATATTTACAAAGTACATCAATGTAATAATACGTGGGGGGGAATAGATGGCTCATAGATGTAATGACATTGACCATAAATAGATCATTGTTGAAGCCAAGTAAGTGCTTTAGTGCAGTTGGGCTGCTATAACAAAATACCACCAACTGTGTGTAGCTTATAAACAGCAAAACATTTACTTCTTACAGTTCTAGAAGGTGGGAAGTCTAAGAACAAGGCACCAGCAGATTCAGTATCTGACAGGGTGTCCACTTCCTTATTCACAGCAGTCTTCTCACTGTAGCCTCACACTGAGGAAGGAGCAAGGGAATTCTCTGGAGCCTCATTTTTAAGGGCACTAATCCCCTTGGCCAGGGGACCACCCTCATGATCTAATCACCTCCCAAAGTCCCCACCTCCTAACACCATCACTTTGGTGTTAGTTTTCAACATATAAATTTGGGGGTGGGGGACACATTCAGCCTATAGTACCAAGAAATGGGTAGAAGAGATTCATTTTATTATATAAAGACTACATTGTTTACATGTTTCATTTTTTCCGTTTGTCTTCAAAATCTGAGGATCTACCATGTGAGGCAGCTAGGTCAAAGAATGGCTCACGGGTCTCTAGAAAACAGCAGGAGCCATTGTTGAGCAACATACATAGTACAGTTGTTGCAACTATAACCTCTGGAAACCAACACCTGAGTCGGTCACCATCTGTCTGTGTGACACTGAACTTCATTTCTCAGTGTCTCTGTTTCCTCAAATGCAAAGTGGAAATAATAATGGTATCTACCCCAAAAAGTTTTCATGAAGATTAAATGAATTTATAAGTATAAAGCACTGTCTTAGAACATTGTAAGTATATATGTATTTATAGTAAGCACTCAAAAAATGTCAATTATTATTATTATTATTTAGGAAAATAAGTTGAAATAAACCACATGTATCCAAAATATGTTTTTAATCTTGATGTTCACAAATGAGACAATATTGACATCTCCTTAAACAAATTATACAGTCATGTTCTTCGACAACAAGGCATAGTAGCATCACCAATACCATGTGTCCCCAAAGGCCACAAGAGGCAGTGATTTCACGTCCCCCTACAGTTTGGCAAAGCTGCCATGATCAGCAGGACAGCTCTCAAAGAACCACTTTGCTACCAGATAAGCTGCTGAGAGATGCCATCACTTTTACTGCACAGAGCATCAAATATAAAAAGTATGCAAAACAAAATGGAATTAGCTTATTTTGCATTCAATTTCATTCCTTTTGAGTGACAAAGGTGCTTTTTTCGATATCTATTAGGATGCAAACATATATATCTTCCATGGGGCCTTCTCACCAAGTTGTTGTCAACAGAAATTAATAGAAGCGGTGAGTTCAGATTCATGGTAACCTGAGATGAGAAAAAAAATTTGAAAGAAGGAGGTGAAAGAGGAGACAGAGAAGGAGGAGGAGAAGAAGGAGGAGGAGGGGGTGGTGAGGAGAAGGAGGAGGAGGGGCGAGGAGAAAGACGTAGGAGAAGAAGAAGAAAGAGAAGGGAATAATCACCATCATTACTGCAAAGAACATGAATTTACAAAAGTGTTTCTTTAAACAGCATTTCCAAATTATGGATACGAGATGTATCCATATCAAGCAAATGATAAGACAATCCAATAGTCACTATTAACATTAGCAGTAGCATAGTTACAGCCCTCTGGACTGAACCTGTGAACACCGATCAAGAGTTGAGGACTTTCTGCACCTGGGTTCATTAATGAGGAGTGGCCCGGGCTGAGGTTTGCATGGCCTCTCTTTCTGAATCCAGCAAGCATTTCTTTCATGTCTCTTCTCAGAAAGATGGCATTGCATCTCTGCAGCCTGTCCTACTGGGCTGATCTCAAGCTGAGTTGTAGAAGGAACTCACTACCTCAGAAGGAAGAATGCAATTGGAGAGAAGGACCTGAAGAAACTACAAGGTCCAGTGGGTTTCAAAATGTGGGTGATAACCTCCAAATCCCTTCCCCTCCCGTCCTACAGTGCAAGGGCAGTCACCTTCTTCCGGAGTCTTTTAGCAGCTCACGCCTGAAGGTCCCTGCGGCGACGGCCAAAGGCTTCCGAGCCCACATTGGTGGGCACGAAGTTGCTCTTCACCACACCTCCAGATCTGCTCAGCAAGCCTGCCAGCCGATGGGTCACACAGGTGGCAGTGTTGCAGGCTCTCTTTTGGGCAGTGACACTGATTTACAGGATGGAGAAAAAGAGAAGACCTGTCAGTGATAGGTTGGGGGCAGGAGCCTACCCCATAGGACCTTCAGAAAAGGAATTGTAGCTCTTCAACATACCACTTAAGAATAAGTGTCTCCTAAATGCAGTTACTAAAGCTGTTAGGAGAACTGGCCTTACAGCCTTTGCTAGGAGACCTGCTCAAAGACCTTCATGAAAAAACCCAGTTCCAAACCACTGGGCATGTACAAAACCCTGCACTTATCATCCCTTACATATAATACCTTTGGGACCAGGAAGGTGTGCTCAGCAAAGGCCCAGCCTCACCGCCAAGACACACAAGAAGCATACAGAAGCTACACCCCAGCCATGAGCATCAACAAAACCACTTTCCATAGAAAAATGAAAATTCCTTGAAGTCTTACCTGGAAGAGGCTCCAAGAATTGGGTTTGTAGGATCCTCCGCCAGAAGTGCTTACCTGCTCCTCAGCACACCTGTTCTCGATGCTGGAGCTAGTTCCCAGGGACCACTCACCAAGCCCTCTATCCAGCTATCCTGAGGCTAAGGCTACTTTTAAACATACACCCTGGGCACTCTCAAGCATTGGACAGGGACCAGAGTAATGACTGCCACAGTGCAAATCCTTTTAGAAAATAGGTTTATTCATCAAGGATGAGGCATGAGGGATAAAGCAGGACTTGGAGGGCTCTGCCATAAAATCATCTGGGATCTCAAGAAGCTTCCCTCACTCTCTTGTATCTCTAACCTAGTCTGTGAGTCCTACTCTCTTTCATTCCATCCTGAGATCCTCAACATTCTCTGTCATGAGCAAAGTAACCAATACCAGCTTGAAGAACAATCAGAGGGAAATCTGCATGCATTACGTTCATCAATGAAAGAAAGGAAATCAGGAGGGAGTGTAAAGAGTTCAGTTGGCATCCTGGGGCACCCCAAAGTGAGGGTAGTGGTCTCTCTCCAAGCCTCTGGCTATATCCCTTTTCTTGCCAGGTGTGTCAGCCCCGAAGCCGATGCCAGAGAACGTATGAAAGTTGTTCAGGTCCTTCGAATATGTGCCCAGCACACAGGTACTCAGATTACTGCACCGCTTAGCTCTGGAGATGTCCAGGCTGCAGGGAAAAGACATTCCAGACAATATCATGCGCAGGGGGCAGTCATGCAAAAGGTTAGATCAGGGAGAGGGCACTTTGAGCCAGGGCAGGAAGGGCAGGCAGTAAGGTGGCTCCCACATCTTCCATTAGTTGAACTCAGAGGCATGCTCAGTCAGGGCGGAGTGGGGAAGGGCTGTGGTGGGGAAGGGGTGACCTTTCCTGACCTTCGTCATGCTGCTCAGTCCTTCATGCTAGGCAGAGAGGTTGTCGGGGCAGATGCAGGTATGACCCGTGACTCTGCCCGGGCAGTGCCAGGGCCAGAGCAGGGGCTGGTGTGTGCTCCTAGCTCAGGGTGCACGGGAGGCGGGCTAAGGAAGAGTGCTCTCCCCAGCCTGTGACCACATGCACGTCCCACAGATCCTACACAGCTAACAGTCCAGACCTACCTCAGGCACTGTTCTACCTGAGCCCACCCTCTGCAAGGCCTTTGGCTTCACCTTGCAAATGTGCAGTGAAGGCTCCTTGCAGGTGTGAGAGAACAACACACAGGTTAAATTTCTGAAACATCCTGAGATATATCGGGTCCATCTGCAGGCTTGACACTTACGGGTCTTAATTCATCCAATGCTGGGAGGTCTCCTCAGCAGGGCAAGACCAATTCCCAGAGTGAGGGATTCCACACCTCCTTATTCAATTTCCTAATTGCTTCCTGGAATGGATCTTTTTAATGTGTCTAACCACAGTCCCTCCAACTGCCCCTGGACCGCTACCTTCCATGCAGCCTGAGAAACGCTGGGCTCCAGGGCCTGGTGAACAACGACAGCTTTCTGGACTCCTGGCCAGATGCCATTTATCCTACCTCTCTGGGATATGTCCTCCTGGAGGTTCCAGGACTGGTGGGGAGCCTTACCTGGAGCCCTCTGTCTCCTGCTCCAGCTCCTGCTCCTGCTCCAGGTCATTGGTCTTCCTCTGCACATAGGCCTTCACCAGTGCAGCCAGTAGAAGGCGCCCTTCTTTCTCACTGAGTGCAGCCGGGTCTGGGAGGCTCTCCAAAGCTGACCTGAGGAAGGGAAGCCAATCCAATGTAGGCTCTGAGTTCTGGCCCCACCCCAGGTGAAGCAGCCAGGCTTCCTGCTCCCTGTGACTTCCCATGAGGATGTGCTGTTCTCTCCCTCCTCCCAGCCGACAGAGCTGGAGGCCAGTGTCCACCTGAGGGTGTTGATTCACTGGGAGCCTCACTGCTGTGACTTCAGAAGCACCGAACTGCGGGATCCCAGGGGCAGTGGAAGGGGAGTGCTCTAGTAGCTTCCGGCTGTCTCACCTAAGTGGTGCCGCCTGGAGGCCGCCTGCCTGGCACAGGACCAAGATGCTGAAAGCCAAGAAGGGGGAGGACGTCCCGAAGCCCATAATGCCTCTCTGTAAAGGGAGAATGACGTTACCACTACACCAAGAGCTGCACGGCCTGGAGCCTGCAGACCTACATTCCAGTCCTGCCTCTGCCACAATTGCCTTGTGACCTCAGGCAGGTTACCCCCACCTCCTCACGCCTCGGTTCATTCATTTGCCAGATGGGCTGCTGTGAATCTCAAAAGACACATTGCAGTGAATAGCTGGGCAGTGTCCTGGGGTGGGATGGGGGATTCTCTTTCTGACTGTGGAAAGCCAGAGAGAAGCTACAAACGGTGAGCGTGCACACAAACGCGCGCCTTTTGCCCTATGCAGAACCCAGGGGAGGACCCACCCCCCTGTAGACTTGATCTCCCATTGCTCCTGTATTCTCAGGGACTGGTAAATCCCAGCGCACCCTCCCTTCCGCTGAATTTACAGCTCACGCCAGGGAGAGGAAAGCGGGAAGGGTAACTTGGAAAGGAGTACTATCTCTCAGTCTGTGGGTTTGGATTTGGGGACATTTTTTAAATGCCAATTACTGGTGTCTCAGGTCTCTGCTCGCTGGGACGCAGTTTAGCAGCAGGTACTGGGCGCCAGCACCCCGAAGTGAGCCCACTGTTCTAGTCGGCTAACTGCACTGCCCCAGGTCCGTGCCAATACCCCAGGGAGGCTGGCGGGCTGGAGGCGCCTCAGAAGAAGGCTCAAGGAACCACCATCCCGGGATTGAAACGTGATCCCTGACGACACAGACAGCGCAGGCACTCCCAGACCAAACTCAAGCAGGATCCTGCACGCCGAAGGACACCAGTGCAGGGGCCGCAAACTCGAGGACCTGGGCTCGCAGAGCTTCCAGAGCCCAGGCGAAGCCCTGGGGATGCTTGGGGTTCCGCTGGTGCTAGTTAGAAGAAAATGCACTGACCGCCCCAACCGCCAGCCTTCTCCCGAGTGGGACAGAGAGCTAGGAGCACCGGGCTGCAGGTGGGCGGAGATGGGCGTGAGAGGCAAAGGAGAGGCAAGCAGGCAGGCAGATGAGCAAACTGGATGAACTAATCCAGAAGCAGGGTATCAGAAGTTGAGTGGGAAGTTCCTCACCTGGCGACTTGAGTTGCAGGAGAGAGCAAGCCGTGGGTCCACCCGGATAGACACAAAGCCTGTTGTGGGCGTCTTCCCGGCGGAGCTGTTGGCTCTTATTCCAGTGATAGTGGGAGGGGGGTCCCCAGGAGCCCTGGCGGCCAATCCAAAGTGGCCAAGACCGACCCAGCTCCGACTGCGTCATTGCTCCTGCTCCCCACACCCGTCCACTAGGGAAGGAAGCTATCCATCCTCTCAGGGCATTTTTTTTCTTTTTCTTTTTTTTTTTTTTTTGCAATGAGGTCATTGCTTGGAGAGCTTGGGGCTGGGAGAGGATGGAGAGCCCTCCACGTCCAGAAAGTAGGGACAAATCGGGGAAAGTTTGGATGTCACCAAAAAAGTGAGGAGCCAGAGCTTATCTCACTTTCTTGGCGCCTGAATTCCAGTCTCTCACCCCTCCTGCCAGGCCAGTACGTACCCCGGCCGGCCACCTGGATCCCCAGGAGGTTGAACAGTAGTTCTGGGTTCTAAAGGGTCTCAGCTGAAACAGCCCACAGCGAAAGAGGGGGGTAGTATGGGAGAGGGGCCTTGAAAAATGGGGTGCTCCTGAGATATCCTCTGCTGATCTTCCCTCCCTCCCCCCATGTCATCATGTTTCCTTTCCCTTCAAACCTCCCTAACTTCCCCCCTCCTTGCCCTGGCTCTCTGGGACCCACAAAGAAGTTTTGCTTCCAGTCTGGCAGCCAAGCCCCCTTCCCCTCACTCTTCCGGGACCAGTAGGAGCAGACGAGAGGACTGGGGAAGGGTGTAAGATGGCACTGCCTGCACAGAGGTTAAACATCCCTCTGGTACACCTGAATCCTCCACTGAGGGATTAGCATACCCCACCCTAACCCGGGGCCATCCAATTCAGAGCCAGAGTTGGTTTACGCAGCTGCACCGCACCTCTGGTTTGTTTGCCGAGCTGCTGGGCGGAACTGCCTGTATCCAGGTCTCTACCTGTCTCGCCCCACACCCAGACCCCACTTCCCCTGAAGAGCTTAATTGCTGAGTGGACCGAGGTCCAGCGCCGACCCACCGAGGAGAAGGGGTGCTGCAGGCCCAAGGGGCAGCCTTCAGACTTTTACACAGGCGCCACTCACATCTACAGGCGGCGGGTGCGCGCACTCACGCTTCCCACGCGGCTCAAGTCCTGCACTCCCACACCTGGACCCCAGCCACACGCTCTGCCTTTTGCATTCACAAGCAGGACGTCCTCGCGGATTAGCCTGCACTCGCAGCAGCAGACACGCCCTCTCACCAGGTTGCAAATGAGCGCGCGCACCAACCCAAAGCAACTTCGCCCAGATCCAAAAACAACCCCACGAGTTTCTGTTTTCGGAAATAGGCACATTTTATACGCACAGGGGTATGTGCATGCAGTGTCCCCCAAGTACGCACTCACATCCACACGCACGGACTTAGCCTCTCCCTATTTCTTAAGGAAAGCCTGGTTCTTGAGTTCACCCTGTCCGCGCTTGGGACACCCAGGTGTGTGTGGGAAGATCCCAGCTCTGGCCGAAGAGGTGTAGGGCGTGGGGGCGGGCAGGGGCAGTAGAAGTGAGGGAGCGACCCCCATCCTCCGGGCCTCAAACTAGCCCTGCGTGGAGTGGTTGCTGCGCCCTCAAATGCGCCAGCCAGCCCCTCCTGAGCTCGGGAAGCCTTGCCCAAGGGTGCGGAGCAAGGGGTCAAGTGAGAGGCTGGTGGGATGCCCGTGGCTGGGACTTATCGCCGTGCAAGTCAGAAAGGAGCTCAGGGGATGTCTGCCTAGGCCCTCCAGGTCTCATTTTCCGTGGCAGGACCCTGCTTGCCGGGCAAGGACAGGTTGCCCTCCAGCACCCAGGCTAGAGAAACGCCTAGTAACGCCCTTCAAAGAATCCCGACCGCGGAATCCGGCGACTGTGGCCGGGACTTCTACACCGGCAGGCAGAGCGCTCAGAGCTGGGGGGGCCCAGTCAACCCTACCCCTGGGAACGCTGGGCTGCAAGTAGGAAGTGGCTGCGGGCCGTGGCGGACGGGAAGCAGAGCAGGAGGACGCCCAGAACCTTGTAACCAGACACCAGGAAGCGCTGCTCCCTAAGGGGTTAATCTAGAAGAGTGGGCGGGTCTCTCGGAGCCAAAGTGTTAGACTCTCTTTGGGATGTAACGAGGAACCCCGGAGCGGCCTTTTACTAGGAGGCCCTTCCTCCCAAAGCCCTGCAAGCCCTTCTGCGCCCCTCCTCCATTTCTGACGGTGGAAAGGGGCTGCTGAATGGAAAGGTGCCGCGGGGAGGCACTCCCTGACCAGTGCCTCTGCCCTCTGTACCCTGCTTCTTCTAGGACCTCTGCCACTGTCTCTAGGTCTGACAGAGTGTGCAGCCCGCCCCAGCAGCTCCCCGCCACACCGCTCTCCACAGAGCTCTGGGGATACAGAGAAATAGCTGGGGACTGGGGGGGTAGGAGTGGGGAGCGTGGGAGTGGGGAAGGGCGGGGTGGGAAAGAAGGTCCGGAAGGTCCCAGACCCTCTAGCCTCGACGAGCGGGGAGAGCCGGCGGGGAGCGCAAAAGGAGTTGGGTTGGGGTTTGGCCTCCCCAGAGGCCCACAAATATGAATTTGGGAGGAATTTTGAACTCTTGGGGCTGAGAAGCCTCTCCAGAGACTCTGTCTGTGTCACTAGGACTTTTCTGAAGTGTTAGGACCGACAGCCACTCTGCCTCCGGGCGGGGGCACAAGCCCTGGCTGAGCCCTCTGCTCCAAAGCCGCGCGTTGGGTGGCCCACAATCCGGCGCAGAGCTCCTGTCTAGGGTAAAGTGGACAGAAGTTTCTATAAAGGCGGCGGAGACTAGGACCCTGACCTCTGACAGGCGCGCACCTGACCCGGAGACCCATCTTAACACAAATAAAACAGGTTCTGTGCTTTGAGTATCTTCTTTGATACTCCAATGGGACCTGGCTGTTTTAACTCTGAGCACACAGAATTATTTGACGGAATCTTCTTCTTCCTGTAGAGCCTTTGCACAGTGCCTGGCGCATAGTAGGTGCACAGCAAATGTTGGGTGAAGGAGGAGTGGGCGAGGTGATGAATGAACAGTTCCATGGCTTCATTACAGTAAGAGTCAGCAGTAAATTCGCAGCCAAGTTGAGTTGGGCGGCAGATCCAATTTAGATCCATTAGATGGAAAAGCAGATCGTTGATCCAAAGACGCACCTTTTTTAATTTAATAAAAGGAATCCGAGTCCTACTGAAAACATTCTGGAATCTAATGTGAGCGGAAGTACTGAGGATTTCTCTTTTCTTCTCCAGCAACATGAAAAGCAAAACAAGGCACTTTTCCTCAACCCATCCTTGTATTATATTAGTAAGTGAATGGAAGAAAAAGTAAAAAAAAAAAAAATTTACATTCTGAACTGATACAATTAGATTTTTATTTCCCTGGAACTGTTCTGAGCTTCAAGACATCCCCAATCAAACTCACATAAGAATTTACAGAGAATAGTTTCTCAGAAATATCTTTGTCTTTTAAATTGTCTCAAGTATTTTGATGCTCAGTTTAACTATTTTTTGTAATTACTTTTAAATTTTTTAAATGATAATCTTAAATTTTTTAAATAGGTTCCAGGTACCATAGCTTTTGGAGTTTCTTTTTATTTTCTTTAACTTACTGTGTTTTCTTTACAAATTTCCTAGGAGAAATATTCCTTAGTGGAACTTTCATTCATTCAACAACTATTTATTGAGTACCTACTATGTGCCAGACATTGTGCTATGCACTAGCAGTTCATAGTAAACAAAACAAACAACTCCTTCCCTCCTAAAGCTTATATTACAATGATGTCTTTAACAAGAGTCCATGTATATCACCATCCACCCAAATAAAATACAAGGAGGAACTATCCTACTCACATCCTTTCAATATAGTAATATCATCTATTGTTTGTCAAACAGATATTCAGTGTTTCTATTATTAAGACCATGTAAATATTATCCCCAGCTGAGCCACATATTATACTTTGATTACGTTTCCTTGTACATTTGTTTCATTTTTTTGCTAATAATTCCCTTTCATTTGTTTAATTTTCTTTATGCCTATCACTGGTTTATTCCTTTTCCTAGATCCTATTTGTTCTTCATTTTTGGTTTACTCCTCATTTTGGTAGAACACATTCACAATTATATGATAGATTTTCCAGAAATAAAGTTCTAGGTTGGAAATCATTTTCACTCAGAAGTTTTAAACTATTCTCCATTGTCTTCTATTTCCAGTGTGACTGTTGAGAAATCCATTTCTATCTATTCTTTATATGGTATAGGATCTCTATCTTTCTCTCCCTTTCCTTTTCTTTCAGAATCTTCTCACCAGTGTTCTAAAACATCATGATGAGGTGTATTGGTTGGACTATTTTTATTTATTGTTCCAATTACTGACGAAAACTTGCAATCTGAAAATTCATGTTCTTCACTTCAGGGAAATTTTCTTGCCTTATTTCTTTGATAATTCTCTCTCTCTCTTTCTCTCTCTCTCTCTCGTTTTTCTTTTTTAATTTTACATTATTTTTTCATTCTTTTGCTCATATTCTTAATTTCCAAGAGCCTCTTTTTTAATTCTCTGTGTTACTTTTTATGGACTCCTGTTTTATTTAAAGGGTGCAACATCTCCTTGCTCCCTGAAGCTGTTAAACATAGGTTATTTGTTTTGTTCTCATCTTAGAGGCTATCCTCACCTTTCTAGTTCTCCATGGCTGCTGATTTATATTTAAGAGGGAGGTAATAATGTGCTAACCAAGATGGGGATAGCGAAGTTGTCCATTGATGAGCCTGAATACAGAGTGTTACATAAGAAACAACCTCGCCATTTTATTGGAGGGACCCTAAACTGTGAGTAGCTGTAAGTCTTTTCTCTTTGCTTCTCTTTGCCCTCAGAAGAGTCCTCCAATCTCCTGTGTGGGACTGCAGGGTGGGGGGTGGGGCTAAGTATAAGCCCATGAGTAAGTAAAGAGGCTGATAGTTTAATCATTCATTATGGTAATCCTCCAGTCTTTTCTGGGACCTCTGAGGAATAGCCGTCTAACTGTATAGGATTTACAAGGAAATCTTGGTTTAACTACTCATTTTAAAGACCTGCAATCACTCCAATTCTCAGTTCTATAACTCCACCAACAGAGGCAACCAATTGCTCAAAGTCCTGAGCTTGTCTAGGACCCTTACTTCTTGATGGTTTCCCTGTTTTACTAGAGTTTGCACTAGAAATGTATGTCCTTACACTGCTTTCTCTTCTGCTAAAATGTGTGAGTCTGGCTGAAGGGTAGAAGATACAGACAGTCTTTGAAGAACCCACAGGACACTTGACCTCCGCTAATTCCCACTCCCTTTCACAGGCCACCTTTCTGAAGGCTTCTTTCTCCAAACCCCAGAGAACTAAAGATGCCAACATCTCAGAAGTCCCTTCTAGAGAATATTTTTAGAGTTGTCTGTGCCTGCCAGAGAATGAGCAAAGCATGATGGCCCAGGCCCAAGCTGGTCATTCTAAGAGATGGACAGACTCACTGAATGACGTCAAGGAATTACTCAGGTTGGGTTCCTCTGAGATGATTAAAATTCTCTCTTGGCTCAGACTCCCAGGACCCAAACTGACTCTCCTCCCTGTCTGAGAGCATTGTTCCATACTGCAAAGGAAGTAGAAATAAAACATTCTTGTAAAGCTAATTAGAGTAAAATCTCCTGCATTCCACACTCTCAGAAAAATGAGAGCTTTTGCTAAGGTAAATTCCCAGGTAACTAAAATATGCTTTAAATGGAAAACACACCTTTTTAACAGTCACTTTGCATGGAAATGCTTTCAAAATGCATGATATTCTCCTCTTAACTTTCTCTGGATGACTCACAACCGTCATCCAAAGAACATCAGTCATAGTGTTGCCTCCCGAGTAAGGGACTGAGTTACCTCCACACCTGCTGACCCCCCTTGTGGTGCTTTGAGCTCTTGGTTCATCATTTTCAGTTATTCTATATTCATATGAGCATATTAGTTATTCATATTTAGTTGACTATAAGATCCTCATAGTCAGGATCTCAGGATCATGTTTTTGGTTTTTGATGGTTTCTTCTGGTCTTACTGATACATCTGCCTCTAGACTGAGGCCCAACTACCTGAATTTTCACCTGCTAATTCAGTGTCATCAGGAAAACAATAGAGGTGTGATTAATAGAACTGACTGGAGCAAATCAGAAGTAAGGAGGCTTAAGAGAAGTATCTGACTATCTTTCTTACCAGTCATGCTAAAGAGCCCTAATACATTTTCTTAGCTTTTCTGGCCCTCAACTGTATCTTATGTAAAGGATGTTTCTAGATAAGTGAATATTTCTTCACTTAAGTGAAGGTTAAGTGGGGTTATAAGTGGGGTTAAGGACGTTTGAGATAGACCAAATGTTTAAAAGAGGGTTTTGTATAACTGTCCAATGGAACTTTCTACAATAATGGAAATACTCCTTATCTCTGCTGTCCGATACAATAGCCACTAACAATATGTGGCTCTCAAGCATGTGAAATACAGCTAGCGCAACCAAAAAGCTAAATTTTTAATTTAATTTATTTTTGATGAATTTAAATGTGAATAGCCACATTTAGCTAGTGGCTACTGTACCGAACGTTACAGTCCATCTATAGTATAAAGTAGGGTTAAGTGTATAGATTCTGGAGCCAGAATGCCTGTTGTTCAAATTCTGGCTGTCACACTTATTAGCTGTGTGACCATAGACAAATCACTTGAACTTTCTGCAGCTCAGTTTCTTCCTTTGTAAAATAAGGATAATAGAAGCCTGATCACTGCACTGTACACCTGAAGCTGAAACTGAACAATAATGAATGCCAACTATATTTTTATATATCTATATATGTATGTATATATATATATATATATATATATATATATATATATATATATATATATATGTATATGCTTACAAGAAGCGGAGTACAGCATTAGGAATAGAGACAGTGGAAATGTAATGGCTGTGTGCGATGTCAGAGGGATAGTGGATGGGGGAGGGGGGTTCACACATTGTGAGGGATATAAATGATAAACGTCTAAGTATTACTTTGTCTGGTGCACCTGAAACTAATAAAAAAAATCGAAATGAACATCACCAGCTATGGGACAAATTGAAATGATGTGCCACCTGATAGGACGCAACGAGAAGAACACAGTGTCACTTCTGTGATATCCTGCTAAAGATTCAAAACCCGAATCAAATCATGAGGAAATATCAGACAAAACTGAAGGGCGTTCTACTGAATAACTGGCCTGTAATCTTCAAAAATATCAGGATCATAAAAGTCAAGGAACGACTGAGGAACTGTTTGAGTCTGAAGAACACTAAGAGACACGACATAACATAGATTTTGAACTGGGTCCTTCATCTATAAAGGATGTTATTCAGACAATTGAAGAGGCATGAATGAAGTCTAAGGAGTATAATAATGTAACATGATCACTTCCTGATTTTGATGCCCCTATTGTGGTTATGTACAAAAATGTCCTTGTTTGCAGGAAACAATAAAATATTTGTTCAGGAAAACATAAAAAAAAAAGGATAATAATATTGCTTATTTCACAGGGCTGTTGTAAGGATTAAATAGGTAATAAATATAAAGTGCTTAGTACAGGGTATGGCAACTAGTAAGTGGTATATAAATGTTAGTAGTCATTGTCTTACAGTGCATTTCTCCAGAAGCAGAACCTAACACCACAAATTGAGTACAAGCCATTTTGGGGGGAGTTGTCCCAGGAAGGGAACAGGGAAACGAGACAAGGAAGAGACGATAACTATTACATAGTATGATAATAAGCAGGTTACTGCTGTAGGCAACAGGGGCTTTATCCTGTTGGAGACCGTCTGGGAGGCTGTAGAGAGAAAGCCTCAGTATTATCCCACCCAACGAATGGTAAGTTATCTGTCCATCAACTCCATTTCCTCACCAGTTGAGAGGTGTTCCCAGAGGTGCTTAACTCATCAGTACATCCAGCCAGTCCTGTATGGCCAAGTTTCTGGGACCAGAGACAATTCTGAGGCAGAGACTCATTGATGCTTGTAGTAGAAATATATAGGTGTGAATGGGAAGGGAAAACACTGGTGGGGCACTAAGACAATCTGCTATAGCTCATATTATTATTAGAAAAGTCTGCCATTGCCTAACAACCCTCCCTAGAAACAGGCAGGAATGTTTCCCAACCATAATATGTTGTGAAATGTTAGTAAACAGGCTGTGATATGCTGATGTCAGCGCATTGGCTACCCCCACACACCTGATTCCGAAAGTATTTTCTTAAAGTATCTAGAAAGCCCTTTGGTAGACCCTGAGTCCTAGAGCCAGTTATCTTCTGTGCCCCTTTCATCAGTAGGCAAACACAGAAAAATCAGTGCCCTCTATTCACTTGCAGAATAAATCAAACCTACCCAGAAGCCCTCCGCTCAAAAGCAAATATAAAGGACATGCTGCCAAAGACTCAGTAATGCTGGATGAAGGTCAGTGTGGGGAGAGAGGTTTTCAATCCTAATTTATTAGTTTTCATTAATCAATTTGTTATTTCTTGTTAAGCAGACCCTATTTTCTCAAACCTATCATCTTAGAAATTTTCTTGGCAACGAAATTACTGGAGAATTTCTTCTGTTTATTGTTGAAGATAATTATATCAGGCTTATTTTTATGTATGGTTGTTTTCAGTTTTCTACCTTGATGGTTAAAATTGAATGTTTGTGCTCAACAATAGAGGGTTATGGGAGATGGCAGAATGTCGCTTATCAATAATGTTAATTTTTAACGTTTGATGTTGTATTCATCAAGGTAATTAGTTGCATATAACAGAATCCTCTAAGCTAATTTAAACAGGACAGCATCTGTTACAGGATATTGAGTAGCTTACAGAATTTCTATAAAGGCAAGGGAATCGGGTCTGGATGCCACACGGCAAAGAATAACAGAGCCAGAAGAAACCAACTGCACCATGGAAATGTTCTAATAGGAAGTCCATTGCTACTTACCTGTAGCAATGTGAATTCCAGGTGACTACTCCAGTGACCCAGAATATCCAGTCTCCTTTCATACAGCCAACATCTTAAAATGCTCACTTTTGCCTGCCAAGTGTTCATGAATGACTCTGATTGCCTGAACCTAATTTTGTGTGGAAATCTAACTGCAAGAGGACCTGAGAAGACATGTTTTAAATTTTCTAAGCTCTACTTTTGGGTACATGGTGACAGCAGTCTAGTTTCATTCTTTTGCCCATAGCTTTCCAATTTTCCCAGCACCATTGATTGAAGAGGCTCTCTTTTCTTCATTGTATGTTTTTGGTTCCTTTGTCAAAAATTATCTGTTCATATTTATGTGGGTTTATTTCTGGGTTTTCAGTTCTATTCCATTGGTCTGTGTATCTGTTTTTCTGCCAATACCATGATGTTTTGATTATTGTTCATCTGTAGTACAAGCTGATGTCAGGGAGTGTGATACCTCCAGCATTATTCTTTTTAAAAAAAAAATGCTTTGGCTATCCAGGGTCTTTTGTGGCCCCATGCAAATGTGATGAGTTTTTGTTCTATTTCTTTAAAAAGTTCCATTGGGATTTTGATGGGGATTGCATCAAATCTGTATTTTGCTTTGGGTAATGTGGCCATTTTAGCTATGTTGATTCTTCCAATCCATAGACATGGAATATCTTTCCACTTTTTTGGTGTCTTCTTCAATTTCTTTTAAAAATGTCTTATAGTTTTCAGCATATAGGTCCTTCACATCCTTCGTTAAGTTTATTCCTAGAGATTTTATAAGGCGCTCATACAACTCAATGACAAAAAAAATCCAATTAAAAAATGGGCAGAGGACCTGAAGAGACATTTCTCCAAAAAAGACATACAGATGGCCGATAGACATATGAAAAAATACTCAACATCACTAATCATCAGAGAAATGCAAATAAAAACCACAATGAGATGTCACCTCACCCCAGTCAGAATGGCTATCATCAATAAGACAAATAATAACAAGTGTTGGAGAGGCTGTGGAGAAAAAGGAACTCTCATACACTGTTGGTGGGAATGCAGACTGGTGCAGCCGCTATGGAAGGCAGTGTGGAGGTTCCTCAAAAAGTTACGAATAGAATTACCATATGACCCAGCAATCCCTCTCCTGGGTATATACCCAAAAAATCTGAAAACATTTGTCCATAAATATATATGTGCTCTGATGTTCACTGTAGCTTTATTTACAATGGCCAAGACGTGGAAACAACCAAAGTGTCATTTGATAGATGATTGGATAAAAAAGTTTGGTATATATAGACAAATGGAATATTACTCTTCCATAAGAAAAGATAAAATAGTGCCATTTGCAACATGGATGGAGCTGAGATTATTATTCTACGTGAAATGAGTCAGACAGAAAAAGTCAAGAACCATATGACTTCACTGATATGTAGGATATAAAACTGAAAGCAACAAAGGAATAACACGACCAAATAAAGAAACAAAAACTCAGACATAGACAATAATTTAGTGGTTACCAGAAGGTAAGGGGAATGGGGGGATAGAAGAAGGTAAAGGGGATCTAAAATGTGGTGATAGAAGGAGAACTGACTCTGGGTGGTGAACACACAATGTGATATATAGATTATGTATTACAGAATTGTACACTTGAAACCTATGGAATTTTACTAACCATTGTCACCCCAATAAATTTTAATTAAAAAAACATTTTTCTAACCTCTAGAGGAAGGCTTGCAAGGAGGGGCTTGGATGGGTATTGAGTAAGCCACATTCAGCTTCATTTGTATGTCTAATAATCCTCTCTCACTCCATTGAAAGGAATTTTGGAATTGTTTTTCAATCCAAACCTCTTCCCCCAGACTTTTACTCATAATAGTAAATGGCAGCACGAATAACTCAGTGTATTAGCTCAAAATTTAGGTATCATCCTTAATTCTTCCTTTTCTTTCATCTATCTCCAATCTACCAGTAAGTCCTACTAACTTTACTCCCCGCACCCAAACACGTCCCAATTCCATTCATTTCTATCCATCTCCACTAGTGTCTCAGTCTACTCAGGTTGCTATAACAAAATAACACAAACCAGTCAGCTTATTTTAAAAAGGAATTTATTTCTCACAGTTCTGGAGGCTGCAGGCCAATATCAAGTTGCCAACATGAGCAGGGGAAAGCGCTGGGTGGCAGACTTCTATCCTCATATGGCAGAAGGGAACAAGGGAGCTCTCTTTTATATGGGCATGAATCTCATCCATGAAAGCTCTTCCCTCGTGACCTGATCACTTTTCAACATCCCCACCTTCTAATACCATTACATTGGGCATCAAGATTTCAACATATGAATTTGAGGGGACACAAACATTCAGACTATATCACCTAGAGACCGTGGTCCAAGCCTCCATTGTCTCGTGACTATATAATTCTAGCAGTCTCCTAACTAGTCTCCTGGATTTGACTGCTGTCCCTATAATTTATTCTTTACATAACTCTCTGAGTTATCTTTTAAAAGCATAGATCATATTGAATCACCTCTCACCATATATTAATTTTAATACTTTTATTAATTTCAGGTATACAAAACAATGTAATAGTTAGACATATATACCCCTCAGAAAGTAATAACCCCCCCCAAATCTACAACCTCTTTGACATCGTATATAGCTGTTACAATACCATTGACTATATTCCCCATGTCGTATTTTACATCCTGTGAATATATATATGTATATGTATACATATATATTTAATTTTAGTTGACATTCAATATTATTCTACTTCAGCTTCAGGTGTATAGTGCAGTGGTCAGGCATCTACAAAGTCTGTGAATGAATCACTGCTCTTCTTACAACTCTCTAGTATAGTTAGGATAAAAATGAAAAATGTTTTCCGTAGCTTTTAAGACTGACATGGTCTAGCTCCTACCTATCTCTCCAGTACCCTCTAATACCAGTCTCCTGTCACCATACACAAAAACTGACCTTTTGAAAAGTCCAAGAACTAACATACCAAGACCTTTCCTACCCCAGAGCCTTTACACTAGCTGGTTACTCTGTCTAGAAAAGTCTTTCTTCTCTGTCCATCTTGCCCTTCTGTCATACTGCCCAACACTCACATACCCCATCTCTCGTTTGATGACTGGGTCCTTATCACTCTTCAGTTTGAAACTTAAAAATCAAATGTCATCTACTTTTAAAAGATCTTGCCTGAACACCCTACTTAAAGAATTTAATTCAATCTCTTTATGATATTAACCTGTTTTACTTCCTTTTTAGAACTTATCACTCTCTGAAATATACTTATTTGTATATTATTTGTTTTCTTTCACTAGAATGTAAGGTCCTTGAGAATAGTCTCTTTCCATACCTTCCTCACTGCTGTATCTCCAGCACCTAGAACAGTGTCCAGCACAAAGGTTGAGCTTAAGAAAAATCTGAAGAATTATAGAAGCACCTGAATGTTTACTCTGTAACACTTAGCAGTATGCTAAGGTTTCTACTTAAATTATTTTATATAATCCTATGCATTAATCTGCATTCTCCAGAGAAATAGAATCAATGGGAGTATATATTTGGCTAACATAATTACGGAGTCTGAGAAGTCCAAGATCTACAGTCAGCACACTGAAAACCCAGGCGAGCAGATGAGAGAGTTCCAGTCTGAATCCAAGTCCAAAGACAGAAGAAGACTGATACTTCAGCTCAAAGACAGTCAGGCAGAGAGAGAGGATTCTTTCTTCTTCAGCCTTTTATTCTGTTCAGCCTTCTGTGGATTGGATGAGATCTATTCACATTAGGGAAGACAACCTGCTTTACTCAGTCTCCCAATTTAAATGTTAATATTATCCAGAAGCACCCTCACAGACATGCCCAGAAATAATGTATAACAAATAGGTGGGCACTCTGTGGTCTAGTGAAGTTAACACAAAATTAACCATCACACCTTATAACAACCCTATGTAGTAGATACTGTTATGTTTGTTTTCCAATTGAGAAAACCAAGGATAGAGAAGTTAAGTACTAGCCCAATGTCACATGTAATTTAAGTATAAGTAGTCTGACTCCAGAGCCCACATTTTAAATATTTATGTCTATTTGTCTGTCTCATAGCAATTGTAGATATTTAAGAAGAAGCAGAAAGCTTTTGATAAGTGGTCACCTAAGCTCAATCATGTCAATAGGCATGGAGAGAACAGCAAACTCTAGGCAACCCCTATAATCTCCCCAGGTGCTCAGCCATAGTCTTATAGAAGGCTCTTAGAGGACGAAATTAACTCCCTATGGGCCATCACATTCCTGGGATTGTCTCTTTTCATCTCTTCCGTATATCTATTATAAAACAATGGCAGCTCCCTAGAACTTTTCAGAAGGTAGCCTCCTGTCCCAAGATGAGAGCCCAGTCCCTCCTGGGTTAATTACTTCTCCACAGTGGGTAGATTGCATGGGTCAGGGGTGATGTTTGTCTTGAATGAATGAATGAATGAACTACTAGGTGTAAGAGCCAAAATTAACCAAAATTTTTGACTCAAGGGCAAAAAAAATGTGATATTGCCATTGACACCAGCTACCAACCCTAAGAAGGTAAAGATGCTATGCAAATTTCTGTCTAGAGATGGACAATGCTTAGAACCGTGTCTGGCACATAGTAGCCACTGAGCAAATATTTGTTAAATGAAGAATAGTGGTATAACTTTTTTTTGCTTGTTTGTTGGTTTGCTTTTGTTATTCATCATTACTACTGCTTTGTTGGAACTTTACGGGTTTGCATATCCAAGTTTGTGATCTGGAGTTAGGAAAAGTGCATTGTTCTGCATAATAGAGCATAAAAATTGAAGTTGCCTTAGGGTAGTCTGGAAGGGATGGGTAAAAGAAGAAAGAGAAGACAAATAAAGCTCCAGATCTCACAGAGATAAACAGCAAGTGAGAAACTCCCCTTGGTAGTTAGAGAATGAGGTGAAGGACAAAAAATTGAAAAGAACAGAAATGCCTAATAGGAAAATTTTGCTTATTTACCTGGCAAACTATGATGTGACTTTTCCCTTTACCTCTATATCACTGATAAAATTTTTTTTTTCTGTTTTGTTAGACTGGATATTTTTGAGAAAATCAAGGAAGGGGTTGAGTTTTATCTTAGGGCCCACATGAGGCAAAACCAAAGAGAACACATACAAAAACTGGAACCTTGAGACTATGAGGCATGAAATAAAGGTTTGAATCTACTCTATCTTGTAAAGGATTGTGAGGGGTTGGTAGAACTCAGCTCACATCCGGGCTATACCAACATCATCAAGACAGCCACTCAATGTACAAATTCTTCAAAGTTATTGCTTTCCATTCAGTAGAAATTAGAATGATCCCCTACCCTTTCCCCCTAGGTGTTGCTCATTAAAAAGTCTTCACGTCATTGTATCAACCCCCTAGAACTCACCATGCCTGCCCCTAGCTCAGCTATGACTCACAAGTACCTTGTAGCAAAAGAAATCCTGTAGAGGGCAAAGCCCTCATCTTACCTTTCTTATTAGAGCTTCAATGTTCTCATGTGTCATTTGGTAATGGAGATTGGCAATTAGTCTCCTCATCTCTGGTCCTCATTTTCCTCTCTTCCAGCTAAACTCAACCTTCAGCCTACACAATGTAAGTCAACAACATGAAACAGCTTTCTATGTGAGTCACTCTGGGTGACTCTGTTTCAGAGAGCACTGTGGGTCGAGCCGCCAGAGTCCAGGTAAGTATTTCAGCCATCCAAGAACTGGCATGATGCCCAAGAAACACTCTCACCTGATGATGAGCTAGTGGGATAAGTCCTGGAGGAAATAGTTCCCAACACCTGGAGAAAGTGTCTCTTGGCTCATGCACAGCAATGTTCTTCTCGATTAAAAATGTTGTCATCATTCACACTGCAATGAAAAATCTTTTTACACTGAGTTCACATTTCTGCATCCTTCCATCTACTCTGCTTATTAAAGACAGGACCGTTCCATGAAAAGATGACATCTCTATGTTACTGTTCTGACCAAACAGCCCCATATAATGAACAGAAAATGGTTTGCTGGCCCACAGCGGGCAAATGAAAGCAGGGACATTTCCGTGAGCTATTTTTCTTTGCTGACCACTCAGAGGGAAATTAGGAGTGGTTGGAAGAAGGCTTTGTTTTCTAAAAGACTTTTAGTTATTCCTGAGAAATCCCTCTGCTTATTCCCGGAGAGAGGTCATCTCTTAGATGCTGTCAGTCAGACAGGGATCAGCAGCCAAGGAGAGGTGCTCAGAGAGATTTCCAACTAATGCAGCCAGAGGAAAACTGCCAAAGAAGCAGGGCTCCTTAGGATAAATAAATTGAAGGATATTTGGGGGATAAAAATAAACCCTTTTTGAAAATGAAAGATGAAGGGATGCTGTATATACAAATTGCCCTGTACATCAAATTTGGAACAATGATGTCACCAGGGCTGGCCCTGCAGACCAATGACGCAAACAAAGATCTTCTCAGACATGCTTGCTGGCCCTTTCCTCCAAAGGTAGCTATACAGTTTCCATCTCACTCTCATCAGACTTGACACAGGATGCGCATAAAGATTTCACTTTGGACATAAGCCTGGTGGACGTGGTCTGGGATCTTCAGGATAGAGGACTTCTGTGTAGGGGTTGGGGGAAGGCGACCTAAATGCAGAGACTGGCAGAGAAGAGCTAGATTGTTGAACCTTGTAGTCTCTGAGAGGACACTGCCCCAGATTTTAAAGTCCAGAAGAAATCGGCACTGAGTGTCAGATCTCATTGGTGAAACACAATAATGAGAAATCCACCAGGGGAGGGACCACTCAAGAGTTGGAAATATTTTAAGTCATATAGAGTATAGATTTCACCCCAACGCCCAACCAGAAATTTGGGGGAACTAGAAGCCAAAATCCCCCTCTCCCACTGTGAAGGTGCTGAAATGGAGCAGAGAGCTAGGCAGCTGATTCACGGGGATCGATACAGGAGTGCAGTACTGAATGTTGAGTCATAAGAGAAGTAGGGAGAGTACTAATTTAGTACTAGACAATGGTTCTAAAACATTGGTTCCTAGTTATAGTGATTAGCAAAAAAAATTGATGGTCTGCAGGGAGAGGATCTTAAAGGACTCCAATGGGAGCTGAGCAGCAAGCAAGTGATCTGAGAAGCATGACAATTCCAGGCCCTCTAAGGTGGTAGGACAGACATTATTAAGATAAATTCTGCCACAGTGAGACTATTCTACTACTGAGGATTCATAATTAAAATAGGAAAACAGGAAATACAAGACAGAGGCTGACAGTGGTTTTTGTTGCAATTCTTAATGAACTGAAAGAACAAAACCCAAGACAGAGACCTGAATGACTAAAGAGCTCATGTTTGAATTTTAGATAGCTAAATAGGCAGTCAGGGGTTTCTGTAAGTTTTGTAAGTTTTGCCCACCTTCCCTCTTCTACCCCTCTCAATTATTCTGTCTGAATAATGCACTTTGGGCTTGGCAAAGTACATGCAAGTGTTCAGTACAAAACACGTAGTTCAACAGCAATGCCCGAAGACAGCCTGACTTGGTTATTTCCCAGGGCATGCAGTTTTGTTGAGGAAGGAGCACCATCATCATCATCATCATCATCATCATCATCATCATCATCATCATCACAGTGATAGAAGGCAATGTTTATTTCACAATTTCATACAACTGAACAAAGTAATAGCATTTATCTATTGTGTTCATCTTCACAGCATTTGCTATCTATTTTATTACTCTTCACAACAACCCTATGAGATACGTCTCATCCCTGGTCCTGTTTTACAGATGAGAAAACTGGGGCTAAGATACATCAAGTAATTTTCCCAAGGACACATGGCTAATCACAGGATTTGACCTAAAACACCCAACTCAACTCCTTTCTGGTATAACACCCAGCATCACAGAGGCTGCAGAAAATAGAAACTACATCACACAGACCCCCCTTGCAAATGGGGTCCATGTGCAGCCTAGGTTCCCACAAGCAACACCTAGAGGCAGAAGAGACAGCAGGAGCCTCTCTGTGCGGACATTATACCTGGTTGAGGCACATGTGCCTTCTGGAGCAGCTGTGTGGGGGGCCCAATGTCATAGGTGTGGCAGCAGTAGAGGCAGTGGGGATCCCCCTAGAATACTCCTGTGGTGTGCTTGAGCATTTCTCCAAGATGTTGTATTCTTAGCTGTGTAGTTACTCAGCTTGATTCCTTGGCCTTTGAAAAGTTTCTTTAAGCTACGTAATCTCCCGTGACAAACACTTGTTTGCTTAAGTGAGTTAGTGAATTGTGTTGTCTACTGTGAAAAACCCTGAATAATCACTGTCAGATCTAGGATTCAAACCCAAGCTCATCTAAAAAAACATTAAAGATAAAAATAAGGAAAATTTTTCCTGTCCCCATGTTATCTATCTTGCTTAGACTGCTCTATACTTTTTCTTTTTTGCAGAACACCACCTTCTAACATACCATATAATTTGCTTACTTATAATGCTTATCATTTATTGCCTGTCCCCCTCCCACCCAGTTAGAATGTAAAATCTCCAGGCAAGGATCATTGCCCCCTTTTCCAATGTTAACCAAGTTCCTAAACAGTCCCTGGCATATAGCAAGCACCTAACAAACATTTGCTGATTTTGGATGTATTGATTAATTTTTATGTGGATGACTCTTATGAAAAATAAATAAAGACTCATCTCATCTGACTTGGAGGCTAGCCTTACCCTGGCTTTTATTATGCGACAGGGTCTATCTTAAATGAAGGGGCTTCTTTCAGGAAACACTTAACCTAACTTTGTTTAATCACTTAAGCCTCCGACAACTCTAAAATGCTCCACATCTAGTTAAACCCTACACTTCCTTCCTTCACATATCACATGTCCTGCGAGGAAGCCAGCCATGATTCTCCATCCTGTTATTTAACCCAAAGGTACCATATGGTTCCGCTATCCCAGCACTCACTACTGTGATTGCTTATTTCATTGTTCATAACATCTATTAAAGTATAAGGTCTGGGAGGGCAGGATCCAGGTACATCTCACTCCCCTCTGTATTCTCAGCACCTATCAGAATGCCTGGCACAAAGTGGGCACTTAACATGTTGTATAGATGGATTGTGAAAACAACCCCACCGTGGTGGTACATGGCAAAGGGCACATATCAGACATTTGAAGGGGAGTATATCCAAAGTCCCATCTCCTGTGCTGCATAAATTTGTTGCTGATAAACCCTCTGCATTAGGAATGGAATTTTGGGCAACTGCAGACCGACAGAGGTTAGCAATAGTACCAAGAAGTAGGCAGTTGACGGGGATCAGTCTGAGGCATAGAGCACGGGGTGGCGATTCCTAACGTGGTAAATAATACAAGAAGGTCCAAACAAGGTTCAGAAAGGATCTGCTATTTTTACAATTCTGGTCAAGGGCTTTGCCAATGTCCTAATGAGAAAGTAGTCGTAATTAGCCTCAGTAAACACTGTAGCATTACCTAAATAGTATTTGTCACGTAAGACAATATTGAAAATGTACAAAACAGATGTTATTTATCAACAAGCCACATACAGTATATTATAAAGCATATATATGTAATAAACATGTAAGCACATTCTAAATAGCTTCCATTTTCATATAGTTCATCCTTGCCAAATAAAATGTTGTTGTTATTAAGAAAAATATATTTAAAAAAACATTTAAATGTTGTTAAGAAATCATGTCCGAATAAAGTAGAAGGCAGTGAGGTCTGGGTAGAAGGAAGTGAGTCAGTTAGAACACTGCACTGGTGTTCTAACTGAGTAGACTAAGCAATCATTCCCTTATAAATCCATACATATCCCCACCTCTGAGAGAATAGTGAAGATCTTTATTGAATAAGAATTATTGCAGATGATTGGTACTTTTAACTAAACCATTCCAATGAATAATTGTTTTTGTTATATTGCCATGTGAATTCTCAAAGAGTATAACTTACTGGTGTGGGGTGAATTTCACAAACTGATAATTTAAGCACCTGAAATATTGATTGAGAAAACTAATGTATCAATACACGTAAATAATCTTAATATTGTGGTTAATTGTAATGGAGTATTTTCTGGTTTTAAAAAAGAAAGAATATTAAAAACAAAACAAAAAAACCCCACCTTCCTCCATTTCCAAACACAAATCAACACAGCTCTAGTCCTCCTTGGAATCCCTCTTACCTTCTACCAACCCCCAATCCACATTCGTCCCCACCAACTAAACACAAAATGTACCTACTAAACATGTAATGGGAGCTAGTGGGTATTCCTGCTTGTTTTACATTCAAAATTAAACAGCTTTGAGTTATAAAAGGCATAAGAAATCAAATGTCCTCTCCTGACTAGGAAAAATGGTTTAAATGCCTATATGTTCAAAGAAAAAGAATAGTAAAATTTTTCAAAAAGAATAAAAATCATTTCCAGTAAGTTGAGATTTAAGTTATAGAAATGAACCAGGTAATTAAGTTAAATGTCAGAAACAGTGCTTGGGTTTTTTTTTCTTTTTACTTCCTTGCCTAATATGTATGCTTTGTGTGAAACTAATACCTTAGACTAGTGTGGTAATTTGTCTGCTGAGTCCATCAGACACTGGAGATGGCTTTGCAAGAACTATAAGGCTTCGAAAGCCAAATTGCCCAGAGCCTTTTATGTGGCAGGCACTTTGCTAGGTGCCCTAGGGAAAGCAAGAAGTATAAATGTTTTACGAGAATTCATGCTGGAAATGTATTCTTGATTACTCCTGTGGAATTTTCCAGGCAGAGAAGAGTCTAGTGGAGTATAGGTCTGGGGCAAATCACTATTTTCTGTACACACTTGTACCAGACTCAGTTTATGCGTTATCCCAGATTCTTCTGACCATACCTATTTCGCATTGTGTGTGCCCACCCTTACCCACAACCACAGCCTTCACACAGTTCCTCATGGTCACAGAGCAGGTCACTCTATCCCTCCACACAGACAGATCAACTGGACCCAGACATAGGGCTGGCTGAGAAGGGATCAGCATGAGCTCTGCCTGGAGAGTTGAAGCGACACAACCCAGAAGTACAGGAGAAGTAATGCCTCTTGGAATGGGCTGAACTAATGGGAAATGATCAGTGAGAACAAATAAATGTATCTTCCTTACCCTCTTTCTCCCTGACCTCCCACCAATCCTTGCACCATAGACTGTTTCAAAGGTGCAGTAAGAGCTTATTTGGCCTCTCTGAAGACATCTTATGAGGCCAATCAGCTGAGCTTGTTATCCATCGATGGTGGACAGCTCAGTAATACACCTCCCCTTGTATTTCCCTCCTTCCCTTGCCTTGCTTCCCATTTTCTCTTCTTTCTATAATACTTTCCTGAGATTAAATTCTCCTCTAAAATGTTAGGATGTCAGTTTCTGCCTAGACCTGTTTTCCAGGAAACCCATGCTAAGACAGATCCAGCAGTGGCCCTGTCCTCACAATGGGATGTGGTATTGGATTGTTCACTGATCTGCAGATAACAGGGACTCCATGGAGGTGGTAAGTAGGGTGGTGATGACCTATCCCACGCAGGCCATTACAGTTACTGAGGTTTTCCTCCACCTGTGATTAACTGAGGTGTAGAACAGCAGGAAATTAGGTATTGAGATTATCAAGTGTCTGCTTCACTTTATTGGTATAATCTTATGGGGTTAACTTATTTTGGGACCCAGAGAACACTCCGTATACCCTAGAAGGGGTATTTGTCCTTACCACAATTGATAATGCTATGGATATGAGTTTGCCTTCCCTGCTCACCAACATTTCTCATGGACTTAAGAATGCCTGATCTGTACATATTGTGTCCCACACGGCATTGCCTGGGACCAACATATCCACGTTATCTTAAAGAAAGTGCAGCAATTGGCTTTCCACATATACCCATCCCCAGAAGTATCCCATTTATGGAATGGTGGAATGGTTTGTTAAAGACTCAGAGAAGCTATCATCTCAGGGACAATCTGCCCAGTTGAATGCCGTCCTTCAGGATGCAACATATGTGTTAAACCAACAATTTACATGTTGTGCTGTGTCCTTATTAGCTAGGAAATGCAGCTAAGAGGTGAAAATAAGATTGGCACCCCATGACCTACGTGTAGAATTTGTGCTTTCTGTCTCTATAACCTTGGATTTTGCTGTGGATCTTGTGAAATTCTGGTGAACCACAAGGAGATATTTGGACTGTCAGAAGGACAACTAGTTAAATGACAAAAACTAACGGGTGTTGGTTGATTAACACCAAGCTGGAGAGTAATTTATAGTGATATGTCGTAAAGGCTACATGAACTTATGGGTCAATGATTTGAATATACCTACTGAACAACTTCAGCAGGGATATGTAAGTATTCAGAGGACGCTCTAGTTCTTAAACGGATGGACATTTATCACCAGATGACAGATAGTGTTAGCACCAGAATGGATTTTAGCTTGACATTTAGGGAGAGTACAGTGAGCAACCTGAGATGTGGGGCGTCAGTAAACATCCTTACATTTAAGGATATTTGGGGCACCCTCATTTTTACCTGTTTGGAAGACATATTCTTGAACTCTATCTTTTTGTGCTTGAAACACTTCACTATTCCATTATTTGAGAAATTGCTGCTTTTGGAGAGTTATTTTATGTCAATAATACATAGATAGGACATCATTGACATCTCTACTTAGAGAAAATCTATGGAAATTACACATATAATTTCCTAGCATGTCTGAAAGATGGTCTCTGGCAAGAGTTTTAAGGAAAAAGAAATACATAAATCTAGTAACAAAGGAGAACCAGTGAAGTCGTTTAAAATAAAAGGAGAATTGGAAAAGTGTTACAAGTAAACATTCACTAATAAAATATTCATAGAGACAGCTGTTCTAAGGACAATGATCTGTTTAAAGTTAAAGGATTATATTAATGCATACAGTTCAATGGAACTTGTACCCTGAAGAATTACAGAAATTCTACCCACAGCAAGATTCTATTAACAGAATAGGAAAAAATCCAAAAAGATCCAGCAAAAAAAGAGTGACTCAAGAATATCTGTATTAAATGGTTTAGTGGCCAGAAAACTACCCGGATGTCTAATCTGTAGTCTGAATGAGTGAAAACACCTTCTACTCAATCTGCCTCAAAGTTTTCAGTCAGAGCGTTCTCCCAGAACAGTTTCTAACCTCAGGGGCTATAGACTGCATTGGGAGAGACAGACCCTGTCCTGTGCATTGTTATAACTGTGTTGCGTATAAAGTCGCATTCAAAGGAGGAATACACAACTGTCTTCAAACCTTTTTAGAGCTTTCAAAAACTTTCACTGATCCTGGGCATAAAATGTGTCCCCTTAAAACTAGGGTGTTATACAGACTCTTTGGGGAGGTGGGATGTTGCATATGAAGAAATTATCAGAGACCCTGAAAATACAATTCTATTTTACGTCCTATGATATGCTGGCACAGTACCTGTGTGTGCTGCCAAATAGTCTATTCATTGGGCAGAGCTGTTCTGTTAGTTTGGAAGGGGGAGATAATGCCCTGTGTATATGAAGATAACACAATAGCTGCCAGGTGGCAACTGACATGCCCTTTCAGACTTGTCAAGTGAAAAAGCTATAGGAGACATGGACACATCGGCAATTCAAGCAAGGTCTCACTGTGGTCAGTATCTCGATATAGTTTCTAAATCCAGGCTCTAATTCCAAGCTCTAAAATCTAAAAACTCAAAATATTTTTCAGTGCACCCAGAGTTGACTAGGCTTGGAGAACTGACTGCCCCGCCCCCCAGGAATAGAATTCACTAAAGGCCGATGTATGTAATTTACAATGAAAGATATGCCTTCCTCTTTCTAAGGACGAGCATTTTTAAAATTTTTACTTGTTTTATTTATATAAGTATAGTTATCACTTTCTGGAGCTCACCCTTCCTTATTAAGATACCTGAGGAACTAAATTCGTTATCAAGAACTTTCTTAGTGAGCAGAAAAAAAATAAGATGCAAGAAATTGATAGCCAACAGGGATATTTCATCTCATCACTGGCAAAGCCTGGTAAGATCCTGCTCTACAAAAAAGGTTACTTCTTCACTGATCAGAATCCTCTGCTAGATACAGTCTTTGTGCCCCCTGTATAATGCTGAACCAATACTGATAAATTTTTATCTTCCAGTATTCCTTTTTATAGACTTCATGTGGGATAACCCTGCAAAAAACAATTTCAAACAGATTGCAAAATTTGTTTATTTATACAAATATTTAGTTATTGCAAAATTATGTTTCCTTCCCCCCAAAATTAGGGTAATATTGTCAGTCAAAATCACTATTTAGTGATGAGTAACTTGTAGTTGAGTAATATGTAAATTCTAAAATAATTCTCTGAGTACAAGGTAGAACAGGTTTTAAAATTGCTTAGAGAGGAGAAAGATAATTTAATGAGATAATCTATTAGTTTTGCAGTGGTGGGATGAACAGTCAGATTCAAGAGGTTATGTGTCTTTTGGATTGATAGCCGTATTTTCACACATTTTTGACACTGACAAATGCTATAAAGACTGAATGTTTGTGTCTCCCCCCACCTCTAACTCATATATTGAAGCCTTAACTCCTAATGTGATTGTATTTGAAGGTGGGGCCTTTGGGAGGTAACTTAGTTTAGATGAGGTCATGAGGGTGGGGCCCCCATGAAGGGATTAATGTCCCTATAAGAAGAGAGACCAGTGCGTTCTCTCGCTCTCTTTCTCTCTCTCTCCATACTAAGAAGAGGTCATGTGAGCACACAGCAAGATGGTGGTTGCCTACAAGCCAAGAGAAGAGGCTTCGGAATGAAATCTACCTTGCCAACATCTCAATCTTAAACTCCCAGACTTCAGAACTATAAGAAGTAAACTGCTATTATTTAAACCACGCAGTCTATGGCATGTTATGGCAGTCTGTACAGACTAAGACAAATGCCAACTGCAATAAGATCACACACACTGTTACAACCACCTTCCCTGAGTGGTTTTCGCAGTATGTTTTGCTGGCCCATCTGGAACAAGCAGATCAATTCTTAACCACTATATCTTGGCATGGTGAGTTGGGGGAGGGTAATGTTTAAATTCACCAATAAGTAACTGTAAGCTTCTTTAATGGCATCTTGGAAATCATCCAAGAAGAAACATAAATGCCCTGGGTTCATTTACAGGTCATAATTTGTAATTTGACTGCAGGGTTTTTAAAAAGAAGTATGTATTTATATTCAGATTGATGGTCCAGCATCTTTAACCCTGACTACATAGGTGTGGGACAATGGACAGGCTACAAAATTCCCATGGTGGATGTATTTCCTGAAAGCCTCTTTGAGCTCACCACCCTCATGGTCTTCCCGAGTAAATTACTGGGTCTATGGAAATCCGTCAAAAAGACCAGGTCACAGATAGGTCTGTGGGAACCTGGACTACAGCTGAAACATGAAATTATTGTTTCTATGATGCCATGACAGGTTTTGTCCATGTTTGTTTACTAAAATGTGCCAGGCACTTTGCAGGATTCTTTACCTACTTTAATGTTCAAAGCAAGCCTCTGCAGCAGCTATTATACTGCGTTACGGCTCAGAATATCCAGGCTATCTGACATTAACTAACTTTCCAAAGATATGCATCTAGTATGTGGTAAAGCCAAGAAGGGAGCTCTCATCCTTCCATTCCATTTCTATTCTCTTTTCACCAAATCCAGCTGTTTATTAAATCCATCAAAGATTTAAAATATTATAGAAGTAGCCAACTGAATATACACTAAAAAGGATCCATTCAGTCCAAGAGCTACCCTAGCATGACTAATTAACAGATAATCTTCCTAGAAAATAAACTTCTTCCTCCACCTACTGACATGGAACTGCTTGCAAAAGGCCCCTATAAAAAGGGTGGGGAAGTATATCTATTTCAGTGCCCAAAAGAGCCCAGCCAATAGTGCCAGAAAGAGTTGCTTGATCCTTCAACAAATGGTGAATTTATAATTGATCCTAGAAAGAGATTGAAACAGGTCTCTATATCAATTTCAAAAGTCCATTCTTTAAATTTTTAAAAATTCCTAAAGTTTTCTAAGTTATACCGAGGCTTTCAGCATGGTATAACATATGGTATAGCACATGCTGTTAATATCCTGTTTGGAGATCAAATTGTAGTCGCTGACTTTCTGCATGCCCCTCAAAAATTCAGCTCTCCCAAAATCCCTTCATCCCATCCCTATCTCAATAGCAGAAGCATATGATGTTGGTTCAGAGCGCTTTTTCAAATGTGTAGAAACATTTGGCCTGTGGACAATTCATGGGGAAACCATTAAGGATGAGCCAACATACTGAAGACTAACATTTTAAACTTTTGATTACTGTGTAACATTCATTCATAAAAATTCATGAATCTGACAACTAAGTTAGATCTACATACACACCATTTCTCCACTCCTCTTCTCTCCAGCTCCCCTCCACATTCCTTCATTCTCTTTCCCCACTAACTTGCCCCTCTCTGAAGATGGCAAATCAGCTTCCATCTTCCCAAACAGCAGTGCATAGAATATAAAATGAACTGCAAACTGTAGACAACATTTAAAATGAAAATTTTGACACAAATCAATTCCCTTATAAGCCCTGCTATACAATGTCTGACTTTGAATTCCCACTTTTATTTTCACTTATAATTTCACCTATGTAACTCATGCTTCACAGGCTCTTTATCTGCTAATGGACAATTTCCCTTGCCTCCAACAATATCTGCCCTGAGCATGGTCTTGCCGGGATTCTGGGGTGGGAGCTTTCTCATGAATGTTCACAAATAAGACCTATTAGTCACCACAGAGTACCCACCATCACTTCCCTATGGTACTCACTCAGTGATGTCTGATGCTATAGCCAGTGCCCGCAGATGAGCCTTGTCCCATGGGAACCATCACCTTTTCTCTGACCAGCAGCTTTTTGAAGAATCATCTCTGCTCCATTTTCAGTCCATATGTAGTTTGGAAAACAGACCCCACATCTTGGTTATGGAGTAGACATGCAACTCACGCTGACCAGTAGGAGTTCCAATCCCTCTTAAAACTGATTGCTTCAGAGATGGGCACGTGACTTAAGCCAAGACAATGAGAGCTACACCTGGGAGTTTGCCTGAAGCCACTGAGAAAACATGAACCATAACTGAGGACTTGCTGGAGGTTCCGTATGGACAAGACAACTCTGAGAGCTAAAACCTCCGGGGGAGCCCAGTCATGGGGGCAGTAAGGGCAATTTTGTGAGATTTACCTCCAGGAGCTCTTCCAGGCTCTCACAGTAAATAATGAAGAAAAATCCCCTTGTACTTCTGGCAGGAGGAGGGGAAACAGAACCAATTTGAAATACCCAGAGCATTCTATTTTTCTTAACAAAGACTGCCCTCAGGAGAAACCAGTTAACCAGAGCCCAATCTGCTGGGGTGTTATCAGAACCTAACTGACCCGGAGGAAGGGAAATTCCCAACTACGTTCAGCTCTAGCCATCCTCTCTCACCTAAGTTGGGAGGGGTGTAAAAACTTGAGAAACACTTGTGAAGTTCATAATCTCACTGGCTCACGAAAGGACTGAGACCTAAGTATGGGGACTGTGAAACACTTCCCCTTCCCCACACCTTACCAAAACATTACTAAAGGCTTATTTATAGAAGTTCCTTTTACCCAGTACATCATGTTCAGCTATCAAGAAAAAAATTACAAAGCATACTATAAGGCAAAAAAAAAAACATGAATACACAGAGCAAACATCAGAAGTAGACATGGAGAGATATTGGAATTATCAGACTGGAAACTTAAAACAACTATGATTAATATGCTAAGAGTTCTAATGGAGAAAGTAGTCAGCATGCAAGAAGAGATGGGCAATTAAGCAGAGAGGTGGAAATCCTAAGAAAGAACCAAAAGAAATGCTAGAGATCAAAACCTCTGTTAACAAAATGAAGAATGCCTTTAATGAACTTGTTAGTAGATTGGACATGGCAGTGGAAATCCCAGAGCTTCAGGACACGTGAACAAAAACCTACAAAACTGAAAAGCAAAGAGAACAAACTGGAAAAAAACAAAAGAGAATATTCAAGGACAGTGTGATAGCTACAAAAAGTATAACATACGCATAACGGGAATACCACAAGGAGAAGAAAAAGAAAGGAACCGAAGAAATATTTGAAAAAATAAGGACTGAGAATTTTTCCAAATTAATGTCAGACACCAAATCACAGAGCCAGGAATCTCAGAGAACACTAAGTGGAATAAATGAAGGAAAAACAAAAAACAAAAAACATCTAAACCTAAGCATATCTTTTTCAGACTACAGAAAATCAAAAATTAAAAAATATATATATTCTGAAAGAAGCCAGAGGAAAAAAACACACCTATAGAAGAACAAAGAATTACATTTGACTTCTCCTCAGAAACCATGCAAGCAAAAAGAGAGTGGAATGAAATATTTAAAATGATGAGAGAAAGAAAGCTCAACCTGTACCCTGCAACACTGAAGGAGAAATATAGAATTTCTCAAACAAAAACTGAGGGAATTCGTTGCCAGTGGACCTGCCTTACAAAAAACTTTAAAAGAAATTCTTTACAGAGAAAAAGAAAATAATATAGGTCAGCAACTCAGCTCTACATAAAGAAAAAAAGCATCAAAGCAGGAATAAATGAAGATAAAATATAACAAAACAATATATGAAGATAAAATATAACAAAACAATAAAATATAACATTGTTTTGTAACCAATTACAAAACATTTCCTAAATTATTAAAATATTAATATTATATTTTATCTAATAAGATTCTGGATACCGATCTTATAAATATCTGTTAGAAATAATATACACTATATGTGACGTGCGTGATGTGACAAAAGGTAAACTTAAGTGTTTGAATTGCCATTTAGCTATGCAACTATTGTCCACATAAGAATGGACATGAAATGGTAAAACAAGAATGCCCCCAAGTGGCAGCAGCCATGGGAGTTGGAATCTCAACCAGGAATTGACTCTTTTGACTAAAGCAAGGAGAATTGAATCCCGGTGTTGCTACTACAAGGGCAGAATGCTGAGCAGCCAGATACAGAGGATAGCGTGCTCAAATTAGAGAAGGACAGGAAGCAACAGGACCTGGCAAGTAGAGAGACAGGTCATTTCTAGGTCAATTAGAATTTATACTTTGCAAAGTATATTAGAGGTAACAATACTTAGAAGTAAAATTGATAAATACCGGATTGTAAGTGAACTTTGAATAGGTTTATAAGCAGATTAAGAATGGATGTCCTAATACAAGGAAGGAAAAACCCAGGGAAATAATACCGATAGCTAACATGTTCTGAAAGTTCTGAGGGTCCAGAATGCCTGGACTCTGGAGCCAGATTGCCTGGAATTGAACCCTAACTCTGACGCCTGCTAACTTAACCTTCCATGCCATCTGCAGGCTATTATGAGGTAATAGTGTCTGCTTCCTAGGGTTTTGTGAGTGATAAAATGAGTTAATATACATAACATTCTTAGAGGAGTGCCTGGCATAAAGTGAGGGCTACATAAGTATTAGCTACTGCTATTACAACTTTTCAAAATTTTTGTTTTGAATACTTACTTCATGTCAGGCACACGGCCAAGACCGTGAAAGGGATGAACTCATTCCATTCTCGCAACAATTCTCTGAGTTACATAATTATCTCCCATTTTACTGATGACAAAATTGAGCCATAGAAAGGTTAAATGATTGCCCTAGAGCACAGAGCTAGCAAGTCTTGGAACCAGACCTGAGCCCAGGTCATCAAACTATAGACCCAATGCTCTTCACTGCCTCCCAGTGAGAAAGTATGATTCAAGAGGGCCATAACCTGGAAAGGGAAACTCCATGCCAACTTTTCTATCTTAAATCCATACTGCCCCCCTCAGCATCTCTACATGAATGACTGATGAGTGAGTAGGTGGATACATTGATGAATGATCAATCAGTGGCTAAAGAAATGGAAATGAATATCAAAATCTCATTTTATAATAGTAATCATTGTTATAGATTAACATTAGAGTTAAGCCAAAATATCAATCAGCTTTTTAAAAAGATTGGAGGAAGTGATTTAGATCAGAGGCCAAAATAAACCTTTCTCCTGAATTGGAGATGAAGGATTAACCTGACCCATCTGTCCAGGCACAGGTGAAGAAGCCAAAACCCAGAGAGCAGAAACCTTGTCTGCTTTTCTCAGGCAGTGTCCAGCATCCTTTCCACAAGCTGACTCCTTATCAGCAAGGAGCCCAAGGGAGACAAACCTACTTTTTATTGCAATGACCCTACCCCTATTACAGTAATGTTACTATTGTTATAATTCTCCTAAGTCACATCCATCAGATATTTCAATGCTTCTGCTATGAGGAGAAAGTAGGAAAGAGAAAAGAGGGAGGTCAATGCTCCATTCCTCCTGAGAAGATGTATGGGTAATAATGAATTAAATTTAAAATAATAATAAATAATAAAAGCAAATTATCCTGAAGTCATCTGTGTAAGTAAACTCACTCCAGTTTCTCTTTCCATAATGTGGGCTTAGATATTCTCAGTTTAGTCTTTTTTATTATTCTATAATTCTGAATTAAAGAATGCTACCCTACGTTACTGTAAATAGATTTCTGGACTGGCTGGGTCCAAGTAACAATTGCAGTCAAGATTCTGCAATTGTTAAATAAGTAATAATAATAAGAAGTAATAATGAGAAGAAGATAATCCTGTACATTAATTAAACATATGCCAGGCACCACTCTAAGATCTTCATAAATCGGATCATGTAAACCTGACTTGGACTTAGAAGGTTAGGAATTTATTCAAAGACGCATAGCTACCCAGTAATGGAACATGAACTCAAGCCAATTCTGTCTGATGCCAAAGTCTGTATCAGATCATTAGATTTTAAAAACTTCACCAATGTGGCAATCTCCTGGGTGTTTATAGAGTGTTATCTCCCACCTCTGGAGCACATATGTCTTACATGGGCATTTAGAGGATGTATTATTTCCTGCTCAGGGTCAAATAACACGATGTCATCAAGACATCAAACCACTGTGATGTTTTGCAGAATGTCCAGATGATCAAAGTCCCTTTACACTACTAAGTAGATTGTGACAGAGGGCAGGTACAGACCATAGAGCAAGTTCATAAGTGTGAACTATTGTTCATCCCAAATGAATGAAAACTGCTTCTGATGCTCCTTACTTATGGGTATTGAAAAGAATGCATTTGCTAGGTCAATAGCCACATGACAAGTATCAGAACTGCCTCTCTTAATCCTTTAGAATCCACATAAAATGTATTTTGAAGAAAAAATTCCACAGCTTTAAAAATGTTGAAAAATCACTATATTGATTAAGTTTCTTAATTATACAATTAGTATCTTCTACGGGCTTTTCTTATTTATGTAAGCTGTCAAGGACTAAGATGTATTGAAGTCTGCTGCTACTATTGTGTTATCGACTGTCATTTTCTCAGAGACTCTAATTAAATAGATATGGGGAGGGAACCTAGATTTCTGTATTTTTAAATAGCTGCCTGCATAATTCTAAGGATCACTCTTTACCACTTTGCCACACAACTATGGATAAAACTGATTCATTCAACAAATATTTATTGAGTACCTACTATATCCCAGTGTTCTAGACACATTGTTTATCATTCATGTATATGTTAACAACTTACAAAAACGTAGTATATAAAAAATAGGAAATTAACATTGGTATAATATTATTTATGTCTAAAAGGTTATCTTTTTCTTCCTTTTTTTCTTACCTTAGTTTTTGTAGTAGCTTTTTCATCTCACGCTATTGTAAAATTTCCTACTTGAATCCGTTTTAATTTCCTTAAAAGCACAAAATGGTTGCAGTTAATATTCTTTGTTTCCTAGTGTAAAACTTCCCAGATGTTATTTTCATTCATCTGTTGAATAAAATGTCCCTTTAATCCGTTTGCTACAAAATGTTTATTTGTATAGTGTTTTCCCACATATTTATCTCTGAAACGTAGGTCTAATATTTGTCCCAGATTAGTATGAATAGAATCTCCTTGACTTTTGTTCCTCAAGCATATTTACTCAAACATTAGTTTCATCTTTTAATTAGCACTAGAGCTAAAGGGATGGATTTTACAGTACATGGTCTCTCTTGTACTACTTAGCTGCGTGGGGTGGTTGTGTGAGTGGGGGGGTAGGGGGCTATGCTTATGTATAACTATAGTCTGGGAAATTTGACTCTGCCTTTTCTATCTGAACTTACTAAAAATCTTTCCTTGTCATCCATTTTGTGCTATATTCTCCATTCCATGGAGGAAGGACACCCCCTACACGTGCACTTACTTTACTATTTCTGACACAGAATCTATTTTTCAATATTGAGACTTCTCTTTAAAGAGTTAGTGCACCCTTGATGTTGTGAGTCAACACTATCATTTCTGATCCACAGCTCCAATCACGATTCATCTATAGATCTCGCTACTCCTTAGCAAGTTAGGTCCGAGAAACAGAACAGTACTATTTAGCCATATACTTTCTCTTCCCGTATGGCCTCCACTCCGAAAAAGATGTGAGCCATCCTTCTTGTGATGTGAGCCACCCACTCCAACCACCAGTATCTACTCCTCAAGTTAGTTGAGAAGTACCACTGTGATTCTTCTGTGCCATCTCTGCCCACTTCCCACAGCCCAGCTTACAGCGCTCATGAGCTGGGGAATCACGTGCCCACCGTTGGCATCTTTCATTTAGACCTTGTATTATGAAGATGAAGCCTGCTCTAGTTTCAGCATTAATGAAGTTTTCTTTTTTGGTTCTTTGCTTCCTTTCAGTAAATATTAGGCATGGATAAATGTGTGCTTATACCACATCTTTCCATCAATCCCATTACTTTTATAATCAGAAACAAACAAAAAGCGTTTTGCATTTTTGAAAATGAAATCCATTACAGATATTTGACAATAATTCCAATTCCAGGAAATGAGTTTTTCTACTGAACAATATGGTTTTCTTCTGAATGTGTAATCAGTGGGTTATTATCATTTTTATCCCACCTAGATATTGTGAGATACCTGAAGCTTCTAGCTGACATGAATGTTTTGTGCTTTTAACCTTCCCTCACGTCATGTACCAAGCATTCAAAAAACAAAATGAACACCCCTAAGTGTCTTGATCCATGCAACCCACACTTTACTGGACTCCTCATCCTGTGTGTTAACTGTTTAAAATTAACAGTTATTTATAGATGTGTCATTAGATCCAACATATTTTGTCATAGCCAGAGTTAAGTTTATAGATAATCTGTTATAATCATACAACTTAAGCCAGATTTGCAACTGAGTTAAGTCTGAGAAAGATCCTCAAAACATTTTTACTCTTGTTCCTAATTGCTCCAAATTCCCCTAATCAAACCACTTAGAGTGTTAACAACAACAAAATTCCTAAAATTCACTAAAAATAAATGTTTGAAATCTGGGAGTTTTTAATTGACATCTATAAGGCACAAATGGAATTCCCAATGAGACGTATACTATATTGAATCATCTGTGTATAGATAGATAACAGTTTGGGAATTGGATTTTCATAGGTGAGGTGGAGATAAAAAAAATATCTGGACAGAAGAATCTCTTTTTAGTTTTTGTTTTGTTTTTGACAAGAAACTAACAAGAGAGACTACTCTTCCACTTTTCCAATGATCTGGCTTAAGTTTAGGTCAAAGGACCACTTTGAAAGTAATCAGAAGAGAATTTACTTGGGGTTAAGAACTAGTCGTTTAGGTAGTCTCATGAGATAACGTCATTGTCCAAGGTTGTGGTCTCCTTTTCTGATTTGATTTCATCCATGAATCCCAGCAGGTGGACCTCAAATTCCCAATAAATGATATATAAGCCAGAAGGTCAAATTTACTAATTTAGAGTAAAAAGCATGACTTTGAGGCACTGATCAGCTCTAACTCCATGGAAATATATTAATTTACAATGAAGTGTGTACCGCCACTGTGGATAGGATACTGTGTCTGCTTCTTAGCAACTGGTTAATCAAGAGGCAGATTTAGAAATTAAAAATTACTTGGCAAGCACAGAAACTTTATAAACCAGAGAGAGATTTCATTCAAATCATGATAAAACCTAATTAAAAAAATCTCTATCCTACAATAGATATAAAAGTAATGAACATTTTGGTATTTCTCCAATTTTAGTGCTTCTCCCTCAGATTCAGTCTCTCTTCATTTCCTAGACAACGCTGGATAAATGGAGCTAAAAATCTTTCTCTTTGACTCCGTATATATCATATTTCATGCTGACTTACCCTCTTTTGATACATCCTTCTTTTAAGTATATTAACACAGTCACATCATTCTTTCTTTGTTTACAGCCTAAAAGATATTCTGTCTTTTAACCTGGACTGCATAGATATTATCTATTAGATACTGATTTTATCGCTATAGCTGGGAATGCTGGAAAAAGACCTTGCTGTTACGTCCACTGTATAGCACTAAGATAGCACCGTTCACGAGTTTTCTAATGGGTCTCTCTAGTCTTGACTTCCCCTACTAGCACTGTGTAAAGGAAGGGGCAAAGAATGGAGTTCAATCTTTCCTTTTCTCTTGCTGATAACGTATGTCCTAGGATTCCCAGGTCTCTCAAGATTATTAGCAACTGCAGAATTCAAAGGACAGGTTACTGGAAGTTTTAAAATCTTCCTCTTTATGGTCTGTTCTTGTACTACTGCTATAGAACAGACACCTCATTATTTTTCAATAGATCTGTTTCATTTTAAATTAACTGCCATGAAAAAGAAGAAATTTGTGTGTGTGCGTGAACATAGCAAAATAATGTGGCTTTTAGTCAAATTTTATTCACAACCACAGGTCAGGATAAAATTCTTAAATTTTTAAATTGTCCTGGATCACATAGCTTGTAGAGTATTATTTATATTCTTATTTAATAACTTGTATATTAACTTTACATGTGAAAGTCCAGAATACCTCCCTCACACACACACACACACACACACACAAAAAAGAAAAACAGAATTGTGGATTTGCCATCTGTTCTTCTGGTAAAAGCATAAAGTAATTAAAGCCGAGTATTATTGCAAGTAGCACAAAACAGTGATTTCCAATTTTCCCAAATATTTTTTATTCAGTTCCCCCTCCCACCCCAGCTTTCAGTCCCTGAGACCTGCTGGGTCATTAATACATATTGAATGGATAAATGTTTGAATGAATGAAAATTTCAATGGTTACTTACATGATAGTAGTGACAGTAATACTATTCAATTTAAAACCATTATTGAAGCACATACAGATTCCAGAACTCTCTGAAATAATTCCTTAGCCCTTTTGAGGTCAGCAGTCCAAAGATTGGACACCACTCGTATCAAGGATGTCCTTATTCTCATATAATCTCAGAACTGGAAAGTTATCTAAATGTATCTAAATATCTACTCTCATTCAGATCTGGCCATTTTCACACACCTCAAATGAATCACATATTTCCATGATTTCTTTCCATTGATCCCGGAGAGAATTTTCTGAATTGTCTGAAGATAGAGTGTTTCAAGTTGTACTTAAATTCTCAATGAATTCCTTGACGTCATGAGGGGAGAGAAAAATCTCTCCTCATTGCTAAAACATAAGTTTCTAGTATAGTGGTTAGCATTTATTGGGTACACAGTGGCTATTCATTGAAATAGGGATTGTTCAATCCCTAGATGTCGAATCCCTCAAGAATATGTCAGATATAAGCGACCAGGCAGATATTCTAAAGAGGAGACAGACATGGAAATCATGTTAATTTTTGATAATAATTTGGGTCCTTTGAAATCATATAAAATAAATTTAACAGACATATAGCAGGCTATCATTGTCCCAGTGGAGTCTCCTGTTTTATAAATTAAATTTTCCATTCCTTCAACCTCCTTTTATTTGATGTGACTTTGAATATCTTTACCATCCAGAATCAATATAATGCTACAGTTTAGAATAAAATAAGTAGCATTTATCTTGTTGTAAATACTTGTAATAATATTGTAGGCTAAGATTGCATTAGTTCCTTTGACAACAACATTTGGTCTCTACTTTAGCTGCAAGTGATAGAAAGCCAGCTGAAGTGCGCTTAAGCAAAAAGAAATTAATTGAAAAGATAAGGGATATTTAAGGGTAAAGGAAAGGATTTTGAAAGAAGTTTGTACAGAGGACAATAACTGGGATTAAAAATCTTATTTAACTTCACAGAAAGGGCAAAAAGTCTTGAGGGACAATTAGAACAAAACCTAGTTCCTTCCAGACAGAAGCTTTCCAGGACTCTAGAGCCAGGAAATATAGGTACTAATTGGTGCCATATCTCATCTCTCAATAACAGAAACCACTAAGTCTCTTTCCATAGTTTCAGGTGACAAATCCTGGAAACAGACTGTGGCTGGCCAGTCTTTATCAAGAGCCACCGGGGCCAGCTGACTACAGGTAATTTAGTTTGGACATGCCCGACAAAGGTCTAACCATGTGTATTATTGTTCCCAGAGAGAAGAGAGGATAGTCAGATAGTCACCCTAGCTGATATCTCCTGCACTGTCACATTACCAACATATCTTAAAATCAAGAGAAATTAAAACTACTAAATATTTTTCACAATTGCATGTACAGAACCATGATACTCTGAACCTTTCTGCACATACTCATATGTACAGGTAACTTTTGGAGATCAAAATGTTACATTTATTTTTCTGAGGTTTGATATATTTAGAGGTAAATTTTCTCCCAGGCTTTTATTCATGTGCATTTTCCCCAAGGCCTGATCAAGAAACGCTAGTTCTCAAAGTGCTGAACATGAGGAAATAAATTACATTAAAATAGGAGGAAATCATTAGGTTAATGACTATATAGAGAAAAAGGCATTTTGTAAAAGGTTTAGTGTGTAAAATATATAATTATGTGCAATACGTTGTTGGGAATATTTTGGATGTTGTGTTTTATGGTAGAAATAGAATAAAGTGACTCAGTAGAAAAAGGTAATTTAACTTAAGCATGAAAAATATATCTCAGTCAGGAAGACACTTCAAGGAAAAAGCATGAGAAAAAGAGACTACACTCTTGCTACTTTTTTTATTATGAGAGAGGGAAGATTTAAGGTTGATTTTGAAAGAAGTGAATGGAAAAGATGGTGACTGGGATTTAAAAAAGAATGGTTACAATAGTCAGTAAAAGAGGATTTTAATTGATAAGAATGTCTGAGGCACGGGTGCTGACCTGTTTCTTCTTCTTACTGGTATGGTCATCGCCAACATAATAAGACAAATATTTATGAATCCTGATTGGCTTTCTTGTGCTACTACTCAGCTACTACTCAGGGCAGGGGAAATGCCATGGATTGTCTATGACAAAACATGTTTTCCAAAGAGCTTTAGTAAATAATTTGGATTCCCAGAAATGATAAAAACCTGAAACCTTAATAAAGCATCCTACTCCTTTCTGTCACTGAGGAAGATAGAACCCAAACAGAAAGGGGTAGGATGGAGAATAAACAGAAGCTAAAAATATACTACTATTTCAAGCTAAAATTCTCAAAAAATTGTTTGATATTATTTAGTGGGGGTAGAATTTTTATTCTAGTAAAAAAATAGTATGTCTATTTATGCTAAAAACTGTACTTGTAACATTTTGCTTATTTAAAGTTAAAATGTTTGCAATTGTGATTTTTCTGAAACTGACTACTTCTAGAAAGGTATTTTAAAGATACAAAAAACATAGATAAAATAAATTTTCATTCCTGGTAAAAAGCGCGACGCCATGTATTTTAGTGGTTTGGAAATATCAGTTGACTATGTGTGACAATAGACTTCAGGCAAGTCAGCTAGTTGGCTCAGGGTTAGTGGCACAGCCTACACGATGTCCATTGATGGAGATGTTCTATATCTATGCTATCCAGTACAGTAGTCGTTAGCCACATGTGGCTATTGAGCACTTCAAACCTAGCTGGTGAAACTGAGAAATAGAATTTAAAATTGTATTTAATTTATATAAAATTAAAATTAAGTAGCCACAAGTGGCTAGCGGAGAACGTAGTGATAGTCAACCAGCAAGAAAGGCATTTCGTCTTAATTTCCACTAGGGGGCACTACCTACTTCAGCAGAAGTGGGAACAATGCACATTGCGCAATTCTCTATTTGGTTGTGGAAAACAGAATGAAGTGGCGCCACATTTCCAATTGCTTCTGGATGTTTTAACCTCCTGATAGATCGGTGCTCCAAGCAACTGTCCACACCCATTTAAAAACCACCTCTTTGCTAAATGCGGTCCAGGGGGACTCATGAATCCTGAGCCCCATTGTTTCTCAGAGCTAAGTTGGGGAAGTCGATGTATGGTCTACTCTGAACCCTTCACTCCTCAGGGAGAAACGAGTTTGGTGGTTCCCATCCAATTGTGTGGTGCTGTGTCAGGGGTGAGGTTTATGGCATGAATGTGTGTCCCGCTTTTCCTACCCATTTTGATATGGATATTTTCTGTCACCCGATGTATAGGAGTCAATTAGTTGTCGGGTTTCTCTCAGAGAAAATCATCCATGGGTAGCTGTATATTCGGTGTGTCTGTGGGAAGAAGGAAAGTCAAGAGTTTCCAATTCCACCATCTTGCTGATGTTATTCTGCTGATGTGCAGTGCTTTTAAGATGACGTCACTGAGGACGCAGAACTGATGTGCCTGAAGAATAGAAATTCACACGCTAATATTATGTGGGAAATGTTTCAAGGTGAAGAAAAAAATGTATTCTGCACAAGTTTGCCCCCCCTTCAACAAAATTTAAGATTACATTTTCATTTAGATTTTTTCAATCTTTAATATACTAATGTTATCATGAATTTCCAAGTATAAGTGTAGTATTTAGAATTTTTCCAAGCTTATTTGACTACAGAATCATTATTCATGGAACATGAATTAGCATCTTCCTGAGCCAGTGTTTTCCACAAAGCAGAGTTTGAAAAGCATTGGAAGAATTTTTCCAAGATGAAATATTTATTATTACCCTTCAGACATGCTCATTGAAGACTGTTATTTGTCCACATATTTGTTGTTGAATCCATCCCATAAAACTGTACTTAGTTCATAAAGATTGTCCTCTTAAGTTATTTTTTCCTTGAATCTTTTTCCTTACATTTATTCATACATTCAGTTCAATTAGCCCATTTATCAAACACCTACTACTTGCCAAACACTATTCTAGGTGCTGGGTACATGACAGTAAACAAAACACACAATGATTTCTATCATCTTACATTCTAGTGGGGGCAGATAAATGAAAAAGTAAAACATGTGGATGTCAGGTATTGATGAGTATTATGGAAAAAATAAAGGAGGGAATAGAAAGGCACTTGCAATTTGAATATAGTGGGTCAGAGAAGGTCTCATTAGAAAGGTTTCATTTCAGCCAAGACTGAAGAAGGTGAGGGATAGACTCATGCAGATATGTGGAGGGAGAGCTTTCCAGGCAACAAGAAGGGTAAACACAAAAGTCTTGAACTGGGGGGGGGGGTGTCTTGCGTGCTTGAGAAACCTCAAGATGGCTGAGCAGAGTGAGCAAGTGAGTGTGAGTCCTGAGATGAGAAGTTAGAGATAACAGGGGTCAGATTATGTAGGGTTTTCAACCCCTTTTAAGGACTTTGACTTTCACTCAAAAATTTTAAATAGAACAATGTGACCTGATTTACGTTTTTTATGGGATCACTCTGCTGCAAATTGACTGTGTTTTGGGCTTGAGGGTGGTGTCTGAGTGGGAGCAGAAAACCCAATTAGGAAGCTGTTGTCTTTGTCCTGGTGTGAGATAGGTGGTCAGACCAGGGTGGTAGCAGAGGATGTGAAGAGAAGTGATCCTGAATTTATTTGGGGGTTTAGAACTGACAGATCCTGGATTTATTTGGGGGTTTAGAACTGGCAGAACTGCTGATCAATTGCATGTAATAGCTTTTGCTGCCCTGCTGTAGTTTTCTTTCTGTTTTAGAAATTATAGGCACATTTTTCTAACAAGGTGGATAACAAAACAGAATTTATTAATTATCTTTGCACCTGTACTCCATCTTTAAAAAGATAAAAATCTACATTTTTATTTTTTTCCCTTCTCCTCTCCAGTCTAAAGTCTGGTGTTCTAGGGTCAGAGCCTGAGGCAGGGAATCATGGGAATCATTGCAGGGAATCTTGCAGTGCTTTCTCCAGAAGGAGCATGTAAAATAGAAACCACGCACAGGCAGGACTGGGTTTGGAGACAAATATACCCAGATTTGATTTCCGCCTAAGAAACTTAGTAGTTGCCTGACTTCAGACAAATTACTTAATGTCCCATAGGCTCTGTTTTCTCATCTGCAATATGGAGATAAATAATTTTAAAAATAAAACCTACATAGATTTCCTCATAAGATTAATTACATAATGGGTTTAACACACAGCACAAGACACATAGAAAGTATCAGACACATAGAAAGTATATGAAGGAGGGGAGAATTGCTTGGTTTCCTATTGTGGTCCTGCCGCTAACTTTGGCACTCAGCTAAGTCCCTTTCTTTCTGAGATTCTTTGCCTGTACCCTACCCCTCTACCCCAGAGCTACTGACACACAGCCCCTCATTGGAGCTGGAGTTGGCCTCACACTATCTTTCTGAGGCAGGTCAAATTAAACTTGGTTTCTTCACTTGAAACGTGAGAAAGACCAGAACTAACATTCATTGAGAGCTTATTCCAGGCTAAGACCTTTTCATTTATTATTTCATTTAACAGAAGTATCTGTAAATTTTGTGTAATTATGTATTTTATTCCTATTAGAAATTGTAAACTAATTGTTACAAGTCCACATAGCTTAATACAGTGATTTTCTAACAGTTTTGCTCACTACCCTCTTTTAGGTGCTATCTAAAAAAATGCTTCTCATACGTTTAAATTGTTGTAAAATATGTACTTTCCAGTATATTATAAATATTGACATTTTAAGCTATTAAATTGCTCTTTTAAATATGTCCACTGTAACCTAAATACCATAGCAATGTATAATGACATCATCCATTTAAAAAATAAAAGAACAGGCTCTTCTTTAACTGTCAGAAATTTTATATTGTTCTTCTTCCCTTGAATTTTATAATGCATTACATTTTATGCCTTAGAGTCTTTTATTTGTTCCATTATATTCTTCTCTGAAAAAAAGAGATGAATATATTTTTTATTTCCTTTATCTATAGTACTCTAAGTATAAAATTTTCTTCTGAAATGAATTATCATTACAAATATTATTAATGTAGAATTGATTAAACATTATAAATTTGTTACATTTTTTAAAAATAATTATTAAATATGAAAAGTAAGTTTTTACTGGAAATGAATCTCTTAACAAGATGGATAGGATATTTTTTAAATCCATTCCAATATCCATGGACAATTCTTACCTATTATTAAAATGAAAAAAATGCTCAGCAGTGGTCCTATTTCTATTTTTGTACATGTTGTTTTAATGGATGTAAAAACTAAGTCACCTCATTCACATAAAAAATGAGAATGGGAATGGAAGAAATTTTGTCACAGCAATATCACAATTCTTTGAACTACTTCTGAGTTAAATGCCGAAAGCTCCTATTGATCTAGCTTTAAAAGTAATTTTTAATTATCTGTAACATAGCATCTTGGTTAGGTATCATTTCAGTTTTTTTGAAAATAAATAATTGGAAACTTTTTGACTTGACAAGGATGTTTTTTTAACAGTCTTTAGAGATTTACTTTCTCGATTCCAGACCCAACTATTCCAAACAACACTTATTGCATCCCAAAGGGTTTTACATTCTAAGAAGAATGAACCATAGTAAATAAAAGATATTCTTTGCTTCCAAAATAATTCTATCTTTCCTCAGATATGCGGGGTCCTTGTTATAGAGAGCCAATTTGGGTAGGTGGTATTTTGAAACACTTCATCCAAGTTGGAATCAACTAATCACTTTTCTATCTGATTGAATCCTGCATTTATTTTTCAAATTCTTTTCGGTTGGCCCTAGATATATCTCTAAATATATTCTAATGTGTTTTTTCTCGAGCACATAGATTTTGCTCATGCTTTATTTTGCCACAACTCTTAAGTTGTTCTAATGACAGCACAAAATAAAAAGTAGTTATATAGCTACATATTGACACGTATGTTTTATTCATCAATCTTTGTCCTTTTGATCATGTTTTTGTGATGCTCTAAGAACACTCTTTAGTTAAGTGGTATTGAGGTGATCATTTAACACTTGGTAAGAGCTTCGATAAAAAAGGATCAAACATAGTAGCCATAAAAATCAATTTCTTTCCCATGAGCTTTAGACATTTAATCATGCCCCAAACAAGCTATATCATCCATGTGGTTTATAAAGCAGTTACTTTTTCTTTAAGATTAGTTGAAAGTTGCACAGTAATCATTTGTTTATTCGCCAGGTAACAAGCTAGTTACAAGGTTGAAAGTCCTAATACTTTAAAAATTAAAAAAAAACAAAAAACAAAAAAAAAAGAAACTGATGGCACTGATAGACCTTTTGCAAGAAGGAGAAAAATTACTTCAAAATTGTAAGACTTTCTTTTTCAAATTATGGTCAGAATCATCCATGTTAATTAATGCTATAAGGGGGAAAACCAGAGGTGTGGGAGAAAGAGTAACAGAGGAGTCTTAATTTAGACTGGAAAATAAAAGAAGGCCTCTCTAAGTCGTTAACATCAAGATCAACACCCAAGGGGTAAATAGGCTTCAGAAAAGTGATGGAAGGAAATATTTAAACCTCAATCAAGAGAAAAAGAACAAAGAAAAAACAATTCTCCGATAGAATGAGAGAGTTACCAAGGAGAACTCTTTCAAAGAAAGAAAACAATCCAGAAAGTAAACAAAAATTGTCAAAGAATCCAGTCTAAAAAAAAATAACATGGCATGAGATATAGAAACAAATCACTTGCAAGTAATGAGTTTTATAGAACTACTTAGTAAACATGAAGTCAGTAAAACAAGAGCTTATAGACTAAATGGAAAATAAAGTAGCAGAATGGAAAGAAAAATAGAAATGTTAAAGCTAAAGAAATAAAAGGAGATCCAAACAGGATTACCGATAAATCAGAAACTGCAGGAACAGGATACATACAGCTAAAACTCACATATCCCATATTATACTTGCTTTAAAGATTCGATTTTCTTTCTAAGAGTTAAAAACTTTTTAAACATTTATACCACAGATCCATGCTTCTCAAATTGTCTGCTGAGGCGTCCTGGGACACTGAAGCAAACTCACAGGGGCACCATGGAGTATTTCAAATTTTCTAGGAACACATAATATTTGACATCTGTTGGCTAGTACATGAACTACCAGGTTGAGGTAGTTAATAGTTTCGACAATTAGATCATGCTCTTTTCCTTTTGTTGATGTTATATCTTAAGAAGCTGGCAGTTTTTGCGACATAAAGTAAGTATCACATTAAAAAAATCAATGTAGAATAGGCAATGAAGGTGGTGGTGTCTGATCTGATTCCAAAGTTTGAAAAGTTGCACAATACCCAACAGGTACATGCATACTAAATAATTGTGATTGTTTGACAATTAAATTACAATGTTATATTTCTTCCAATTTACATGTGTTGTTATTTCAAATGGCTACTAAGTCATGAGGACAAAAATAAGTTGTGTAGACCCAACTTTATTACACAGAGTGTTAAGCATTTCTTTTGGCCTATGGATTCCATTGGGAGAAAAAAACTTACCGAGCCAGTAAGGGCATCATGAATGGAGAAACTTTGAGAACCTCTGCCATAGAATATTACCCAGCCATTAAAATAATGAATTACATGGTTTTACAGATGACTTGGAAGAATTTCTATTAGATATTGTTAAGTGAGGAGAGCAGGATTCAAAGAAGTGTATATAAAATGAGCCCATTGTTTTTATTAGTTTTGGGTGTAAAAGCAATGTAATAGTTAGACATTTACACCCCTCACAAAGTGATAACCCCTCTCCCCCAATCTACTACCCCTCTGACATGATATGTAGCTATTACAATTCTGTTGACTCTATTCTCTATGCTCTACTCCATATCCTGTGACTACATGTGTGTGTGTGTGTGTATATATATATACATATATATATATATATATATATATATATATATATATATATATTTAATTATAGTTGACATTCAATATTATTCAGCTTCAGCCTCAGGTGTACAGCGCAGTGGTCAGGCATCTACACCATCTATGAAGTGGTCTCCCTAATGAGACAAGTGCCCATCTGACACACTAAAAAATCTTTATAATATTATTGATCATATTCCCCGAACTGTCTTTGGTATCCCCATGGCAATATTGTGGCTACCAATTCTACAATTTGTGACTTCTAATCCCCTCGCCTTCTCCTTCATCCCCACCACCCTTCCATCTAGCAACCGTCAATTTTTTTTTCTAAAAATGAGCCCATTTTTTCAAAAAATTAACAAAATCCTCCCACTTGGGTGGATTTGTATTTGATGTGATTGCCTCTTCTCCCTTTTCTAATCCTTTTAAGGAACATGAGCATGGAGCACGAAAAGAGAAGAGAAAAGAAGAGAAGAGAAGAGAAGAGAAGAGAAGAGAAGAGAAGAGAAGAGAAGAGAAGAGAAGAGAAGAGAAATGAAATGAAGTTAAACTAAAAAGGAAAACTGTGTTAAAATTAGAATTTCCTGTTACGTACAACAGGAGCTTAAGTCTTTTTCATTTGAATATTAAATAAAAGAATGACACCAAGAGCCTGGGGAATTTTGAGACGTGAGTATGGGAGTTACATTAAATATACATATATATATATATACACATATATATATACACACATATATACATATATGTATATGTATATATGTGTATATATGTATATTGTATATATACACATATATATAACCCTTTGTTTGAAAAGAATAAACAGAAATTGTGATTGACCAGTAAGGTATAAATATATGACCATATTTAAATAATCATACATAATCACATCTGCAATGTTTGATGGCTCCAGAGGGCAAATTGCTATGCCAGGAATATTGTTACATCTTCTTCCAAAGTACAGATATTACAAAAGAAAATAGATAAAATCCCTGTCATGTTCTTGAAAGTTTTTTACTTATTTCTGTAAATGACACCTCACCAGTGAGTTTAATCTGCACAAGAAATGTCTCTTAATCTCTCCTGTGTGGGTGTCTCAATATTTTTCATCACAGGACAGGAAATTAAATACTCTGTAGTCTCAGTCACCCCAGGACGTGGAAGTCCTCTTTTTACAATACAGAGATATTGCCTGAACTCTGTTTACTTTAAGACTTAAGCAGCTAGAAACTTCTGATACATCAGATTTGGTGTCCCAGGAAAGGAAGACAGAGAGTAGGAAAAAATATACCAACACAGGCACCAAATAATACCATTACCGGCACTGATGAATTTTTGATCCTGAGGCTCTATTACTCCTCGGGGGGCAAGTCCGCATACATCGTATGCCATCACTGTGCCCAGCACACAGTAATGCTCAATAAATCCCTTTTGATTGAGTGAATCAATACATTTCTCCCACTGAATGTAGAGATTGGTAAATTATCATTTCCTGTCACTTACCCATTTTTATTTAGGATGTACAGTATATCCCCACAGTGCCAAAACATTCAAGTGAAAAGAACAAAAAAATCAGCTGGAAACTTTGACTGTTTTAGTCAAGCAGCAACAAAGGTCTAGAATCCGTACTGTCCAAAACAGTACCCACTAGCCGTGTAGCAATTTATGTTTAACAACATTTACAAATAACTTGTTCAGTTACCCTACCCAATGTCCAGTGTTCAACAACTACATGTGGTCAATGGCTACGGCATCAAACAGCACAAGTACAGAACATTTACATCAATACAGAAAATTCAAAGTTCATTGGGCAGAAAGTTCTAGATGATTACCTGAAACTTTCCCATTTCATCTTGATGCTCTTTTCCCTTTATAAATATATCAGGGATTCAAAACCTTTTCTAAATATATGGTAGAGTCTCTTAAAAGAAATGATTTGGGGAGTAGTGGTGGTATGGGGCAGTAGGGGTGGGGGATAGTAAAATACATACTGAAGTAATGTTCCCTGAGGGCAGGATCCTTTTCTTCTTCGTTTCTCTATTCCCATCAGCTAAGAAATGCACTTAGTAAAGTCTGAATAATGTTAAAAATGTATGTATTTTAACAAATTACACACTCTCATTCAAACATCTTACATACCTCTCATATATGATAAATTTATTTCAGATGTCAGAGGTGTAATAAATTCTGTTGCATAGAAGCTAAAGAAAGGGCTTGCCTATCAGCAGCTTTATGTTCTTATGGGGTCTGTCTTCCTTTCTCCTTCCACTTCCAGTGCAGTCTATCCTTCCTTTCTTCTATGGTACTAGGTCTCATCCAATGATGGTTCCCTCACAGAGTTTATGCTAACTGACTATATGCCCTAGACTGATGATCTATGTATTAGGCAACAACAGAATTTATTTTCGGCAATGGTCTAAAATGTTTGTGTCCCACCCCTCAAATTCATATGTTGAAATCCTAATGCCCAATGTAATACTACTAGGTGGGGCTTTTGGAATATACTGAAGTCATGATGGAGGACCTCTCCTGAATGGGTGTATTGCCTTATAAAAAAAGATCCAGAGACATCTGTAGCCTCTTCCACCATGTGAAGACACAGCAAGAAAACAGCCATCTGTTAACCAGGAAAGGAGCCCCCACTCGACCAAGCTGGCACCTTGATCTTGAACTTCCAGACTCCAAAAACGTGAGAAATTAATTTCTGTTGATTGTAAGCTACCCAGTCTGTGGTATTTTGCTATAGCAACCCCAATGGACTAAGCATTGTCTACACTGGTATCCTTCTGAAAGTGAAAGTGGTGGTATTAATAGTTTCACTGGAACGCTATCAATTGAATGGTTGTTTTCCCCCAAAATTCATATGTTTAAACGTAGTCCCCATTGTGTTAGCATTTGGAAGTGGAGCCTTTAGGAGGCAATTCGGTCATGAGGGTAGAGCTCTCATGTGAATGGGATTAGTACCCTTATAATAGAGACCCCAGAGAGCTCTGCCATGTGAGAAGACAGCCATCTAACCAGCAAGCAGGCTCTCACCAGACACCAAACCTGCCAATACCTTGATCTTGGACTTCCCAGCCTACAGAATGATGATAAATAAACTTCTATTGTTTATAAGCCACTCAGTCTATGGTATTCTGTTATAGCAGTCTGAACAGATTGAGACATATGCCTACCTTTATCTTTAACCTTTTGACCACTAGGAGATGTCAACTTTCCTGAGTGTTTAGACCAGGGTTTCAGTGAGATTTAGGCATCCTCAGCAACACATTTCTACAAATATAGCTAGATTTGTAAACATTCATCATGCTCATCGAGCTCATGTTATTTATGTTCATGGATTAATATAGTCAATGTTTAAAATTGTCTTGGCAACAATTCATTATAGAGGCTTATAGAACAGAGGTCTACACAACAATGCCTAATGAGGATTTCTCCTCTTCCTGTCAAGACACCTAATATTCCAAGATAAGTCCTTTTTCAGGACTTTGTTAAAATGGCAAATAAAAGTCTGTGGTATGGCCACTAAAAAATTCCCATGAGAACATAGTTGAGATTGGACCTCAGGTAAAGAAGGAGACAGCAGGAAGAGGGAGATAATCCAAAAAGGATAATCCTGAGGTCATCCCTGCCTGAAATCCATGGTAGTAGACTCTAGTCTAGCCACAGTCATTGATCAGAAGAGGATCCTTGGTCCGATCATTTTTTAATTTCAAAAAAGGTTTCTTTCCATTCTGTAAATAATCTCCAGTTCATTTAAATTAAAGAGCATTACTTCTTTGGCATCCTTCTCCTGACTACATTGGCAAAAGAGAGCTGGATCCATGACTCAACCAATCTGACTAAGAGCACTGATGAGATGCCTCCTCCCCCATCTGCACAGCCCCTTGGGGGATAGGGAGTGGGGGTCCTCAAGAATCATTAAAAGTGTCTCAGAATACAGACTGTTCCTTGTCACTATTTATCATGATCTTTCAGTGCTCAGCAAAGAGAAATAGCTCACTGCATTTGCTGCTAGAGGGATAGAAAACAATCAGTGATGTTTGTCTATGGATTTGGTCATAACAGGGATGCGGCGGAACAGGAAGTGAAGGATTTCACTATTTCATGGCAGGGATCCCATCTTCATTCTGCAGGTTGGAATGGGTGCCTGGAGAAATGTGACTACCCTGTTCAGAGCCCTGACATGTCTGTTGCAGAATGGTAACAATTTCCATAGAGAACCGTGCTGCAGTACGCAAGTGAGGGCATCTTTCTTGCCCTTGGTGAACTGTCCCTCCAGGGTAGCATCAGGTGAAAGTGTCACGTGGGTTCCTTGCTAGTTCTTTGAACTGAACATTTAAAAGCTCCAAGGACCAACCATATATTTGTCTGGAAACATACTCATGTCCTGAGAGCCCTATTATCCAGGGATACAATCCTCACAAGATTGCAGCTTGCCTGGATCGCTGAGCCTTTCCCACGCCATGGACTTTGCCTCCTGAAAGAAGCTACAAAAACACCCACTTACCAGGCAGCCCTGGCCTGCAGACCTCCCTTAAATCAGACAAGGCTTGGAAGAAGTGACCAAGAAAATAGCCCCTGGATAACTGAAATAGGTATCACACCAACTCATTACAGCCATCATGACCAAGTTCTCTCTCGATGTCTGTGGCTCTTCATTCACACTTAGCTCTAACTTGATTCATTTTTTGTGTGTGTGTTTCCCAGAGCACCAGTCAGTTGAAGCCATTGTTACCAAAGGCCATGAAGTTCCTGACTATGACTCACAAATGCTCACTCTTATCTATTTGCTTTGTATTTACACACAGTTCTCACAAGTTTTGTTTCTTTTCCCTTGAGTCCAGATTAGTTTAGTAGATGTCCAAAACGACCCTTTTTTATAATTCTTGACCAGCTTGTACAGGTTTGTACTCAGTGTCTATACATAAGCTTATTGTTCCCATACCATTCTGCATGGGAGTGGGTGGGTTGTTGCAAAAGATAGGTCTAAAGATGCCAGCAAGAAGTGATAGCTGACAATTAATGTGAAGAAATGAAACAGAACAACCATAAAATTACTTAGAACTGGACCTCAAAAAGAAAGTGCAAAATCATCTAGTTTGGGGCTATTGACCCTACATGTCTTATAGCCCCTGAAAGCAGCACTATACTCATGCCAACCCATTAAGTAATATTTTTATGATCGTGTCAATGAATCCTCAAGAAAGGATTTACATTATATTCATTATAATCTTTTTTAAGGAGTACAGGAGTATGCAATGCATTTTATCTAGTTTCGCATAGAAGTTGATATAATTTGGCACTTGAAGGGGTAAGCATTTGTTATAATGATAATAATAGCCACCACACTTAAGTGCCTCCTCCATGCCAGGCAATGTGTAGGTGTTTAATATAAATTATCATTAATCCTGCTGGGCAATGACGCTGCAACATAGCCAGGCATGGATCTCCGAGGGTTTGGGGAGGCAGATTATTCATTCTGTGGTGGCCCTGGTGATTGATTTTACTTTGAGGATTAAAGACGTAGATTGCCTGCTTCTAAGAAAACAGTAGTGTGTGATGATTTCATTTAACTTACCGTATTAAGCTGATGTAATTTGGAACTTGAAGGGATAAGCATTTGTTATAATAATAAAATAGCTACTACCCTTAAGTCTCTGCTCTGTACCAAGCAATGTGTGTCTGGTCTTGAACATAAAATATTTTTACTCCTGCCAGGCAGTTATTATATCGCCATTTTACATGTTGAGAAACTCTGGCTGAGGGGGGGTTATTATCTGCTCAAGAACAATAAGTGAGCGATAGAGCCAAGACTCAAATCCAGTTGCATAAGACCCCAAAGCCATACTCTCCCCAATCCCAGGTGGACTCCAGTTATAGAGGAATCCCCTTCAATGCACCTGGTGATTCCCAGACAGTGCCCTAAGGGAGTTGTCTCTGTAAGGAGCTTTCTGGTACAGTGGGAAGGCTCCTATTTCTATCTCTGTTCTTCATGAAACACAGTTCTCAGCCAGAGAGAGGAGAGGCATTCTGGATCCTGTGAGTCTGAGCCAATGGAGAGTTTTAATCGCCTAAGAGGAACCCCTTCAGAGTAATTCCTGACGTCACAGCTGAGTCCGTCCACCTCTCTAGTAACCAACCGGGCCAATCTCCACCACATTTCATTTTTTCCTAGCAGTTAAAGACACCCTAAAGATAGCCTCTAGACTTTGGAAGGTACCTCTTCTGGTGTCTACAGCAAAGTAGGTGCTCTGTGATGGCAATAGCAGGACTCGGGGCAAGTCAAGTCCACTCTGCAGGAAAATCAGCAAGGTCCTCTCATTTTCCAAGAAAGAGAGGCCAGGAAAACCCAGGGACCTGAAATGCCATTCCTTCCTTCTGCCATAAATGCCTTTCTCTTTCCTTGTCTGACCTAAAATGCACTGATGTGGTTGGTGTCCTTGATTCTAGGCTCTAATGGCAGCTGGTGCGTCACAGTGAGGGGGCAGATAATCGTACATCAAAGCCCCACAAGCCTTCATGCCTCAGTGTGAATAATCATCACACTCTCTCGGGAGCAGGAACACATTAGAAAGTTTCCACGAGCTTGCGTGGTGGAAAGTTCTGGAACTCAAGTGCACGCCCACAATTTAACAATTCCCTATTGCCTGCTCAACCTCAGCGCAGCTTCCAAATACCAGATACAGGTTAAAAATAAACAGATAAAGTGGGTTTTTGCAGATGGGTTTTATCCCAGTGCTTACTTAATTAAAAGCCTTGCTGTTTGGTTACTGTCAAAGGAATAGCAGACGTATTTAAGGCCTGGGGCTCAAAGTCCAAGCACCGATGTTAGGGTTTAGCATCATGATAACCGGCCAAGGTCTGGTGTTATATGATGGCAAAGCATCCTTTCCCCACCCCCACTGGACTTTCACCAAATGTGACACCAGTTGGCTCAGTATCTCCATTTTTCTGTAGCATATCTGAATGGGAATGCTGAAGGACACCTAATACATTGGAATTTGGCAAGGGAGGAGCATCGTACGTATACTTGAGATTTCATGATATCTAGACACATCTAGACACAATCTAGATATCTAGATATCATTCACTGCCTGAGGCGTGAATGCAGACAGCACAGCCATATGGGTCATAAGCAGGAAGGCTCCCTTCCCAACAGAAGAGTCACAGAGGATGGTACCTGATATAAGGGGAGTTATCTTGTTTCCTCACCCACTGCCCCACATCCCATTAGAAGCACTCCCTTATCAGGGACTCTAACTTCGCCCTATTTAGCCACTTTCTGGCTCTGGCCGAGCTTCTCCCCAGAAGCTTCCTCAGTGCTGCAGCCCACAGCAACCCCTTTCAAGCCCCAGCACTTAACAGTCCTTGCCAGTTGGCCCAGCGTTGACTTCTTATGGTAGGCAGAATAATTATACACGCACACACACCGATGTCCTGATCCTAATTCTTGGAAACTGCAAATACGTGACTTTACATAGAGAAAGGGACTTTGACGATGTGATTCAGTGGGGGAACTGGAGATAGAGATGGTACTGGATAACAAGTGGAAAAAGCTAAATAGTGAGTGACCTGGTGTTATAAAAAGTATTTTGAACACTGCGTATCATGTACAGCACATATATGTATAATATCAGAATTAGAAAGGAATTTCAGAATCTCTCAATCCAATAAATTTGTTTGAAAATGGAAACAGAGGCCCAAATGATTTTCTCAAAGTCACACGCTTTGTGTTAGGGGTAGGAATTAGAACTCTTTATGTCTTCACTCCCAGCACTCTTTCCACAACCCCTCTCCCTCCACCCCACCCTAACCCCAGCCCCACTACCTTACCTGGCAAAGTGAAACACTACAAACTCCACCACAATTTCAGATAAGGTGAAACAACGAATAATGTGAAATACGAAAAGGTTAGTCATTTGAATTTGTGTTGGTTTGAACACTGAAGTACTTTAAATTTTTATTTTATGAATGTTATGAATAGATTTTGGTTTTATTCTTTAGCAATTTACCTATCTTAAATGGTAGCACCAACATTTGTTTTCTTGCTGCAATATTGTCAGTCTTCCAAGTATTGGGCCAGGAATTGGAAATGATTTATGCCGGGTCATTGAGACTCTCACTACAAATCATATTAGCCCAGCAGCAGGCAGACATGCCCATGTCTTCCTCTGAGTCTGTGCCAGGGGATCAGATGCCCTACCACACGTAGCCAGAGCGATAAGCCATGTTCAGGTATCTCAGAGCTTCATGGCACCTGGAAATCTAATCAAGTCAAGCCAAATTCCCTTACTATTTCCTTGCCTATAAAACAAAGATAATGTGCATTTTATTAAACTGTTAGGACAATGAGACATATTATATCCATAGTGAGTGGCACGCAGCTAAAATTCAATTGATGGTAGTTGTTACATGCATTTTTTTGCTTTGTTTTATATGTCTTTCCATACTAACTGCACATGCAACACCTTGCAGATAATTTTATATCTAGGTTATTAATAAAGCGTTGATAGTCTGTCCTCCAATGTTTACAGAAATCCACCTGTTTAAAGGTCTCAGCAAAATCCCCAGCAGGGTTCACTTCCTGCCTCTCCTTGGCAGCCACTTCTGTCCTCCCTCCCCCGGAGGGGCTTTATTAAACTCTAAACATGTTTTAGGGAAATGATTCAGAAGCTTTGCATCTCTTCCCACGTTCATCAGTAATATTGCTGAGGGAAATTTTTGGTTTCTGCCCTTTTTACAGAATGCAATCATATTTTTAAAAAGATTTTGTTGCTTTAGAGAAGTTTTAATGTCACAGCCAAATTGAGAGGAAAGTACAGAGCTCTGCCATATTCCCCCAGCCCTTACACATGCAGAACCTCCCCCGGCTCAACATCCCCACCAGAGTGGACATTCGTTACAACTGATGAACCTACATTGACACATCAAATCACCCAAAGTCCATAGTTTACATTAGGGTTCACTCTTGGTGTTGTGTATGCGATGGGTTTGGACAAAGGTATAATAACATGTATCCATCACTAGAGTTTCATACAGAGTATTTTTGCTGCCTTAAAAATCCTCTTTTCGGATATACAAATGGCAAATAGACATATGAAAAAATGCTCAACATCGCTAATCATCAGAGAAATGCAAATGAAAACCACAATGAGATATCACCTCACCCCAGTCAGAATGGCTTTCATCAACAAAACAAATAGTAACAAGTGTTGGAGAGGCTGTGGAGAAAAAGGAACTCTCATACACTGTTGGTGGGAATGCAGACTGGTGCAGCCGCTATGGAAGGCAGTGTGGAGGTTCCTCAAGAAATTACGAATAGAATTACCATATGACCCAGCAATCGCTCTCCTGGGTATCTACCCCAAAAATATAAAAGCATTTCTCTATAGAGACACGTGTACTCCAATGTTCATTGCAGCTTTGTTTACGGTGGCCAAGACATGGAAACAACCAAAATGTCCTTCGATAGATGAATGGATAAAGAAGTTGTGGTACATATACACAATGGAATACTATTCGGCGTTAAGGAAAGATGATATAGGAGCATTTGTGACAACATGGATGGATCTCGAGAGAATAATGCTAAGTGAAATAAGTCAGACAGAAAAAGCAGAGAACCCTATGATTTCACTGATATGTGGTATATAAACCAAAAAGAACAAGACAAACAAATGAGAAACAAAAACTCATAGACACAGACAATAATTTAGTGGTTACCAGAGGGTAAGGGGGTGGGGGTGGGTGATGAGGGTAAAGGGGATCAAATATATGGTGATGGAAGGAGAACTGACTCTGGGTGGTGAACACGCAATGGGATTTATAGACCATGTAATACAGAATTGTACACCTAAAATCTATGTAAATTTACTAACAATTGTCACCCCAATAAAATTAAAAAAAAAAAAAAATCCTCTTTTCAGGGCAGCCGGATGGCTCAGTTGGTTGGAGTGTGTTAGGTCAGCTAAGGGCATGGTCAAAGTGGCCAGGAGCCAAGTCATACCCTTCTGCCAAGTCAGACCCCTCCTCGCATGACAGAAACTGTGGCCCCTGGCATTTCCGATCTGCGCTGAGGGGGCCTGCCCATCTGCCACCTCACTCAGCCAACCCCCACCCCAAAGATCGCATATATGCTTCCCTCGCTCTGCCCTGGGCACGACTTCACCGGCCCTGTCTGCGGACGGATGAACCTCGCCCGGGAGCGCAGAATAAAGCATTCACCTTTCTCAACCCGCCTGACTCTCTTAGCTTCGTTATCTCGCCACAAGCCTTACAGAGTGCAAGCTCTGAACAGCAGGGTTGCTGGTTCGATTCCCACATGGGCCAGATCGAAGACAATGAGCTGCCGCTTAGCTGCCAGAGGGGTAGCCGAATGGCTCAGTTGGTTACAGTGTGAGCTCTTAACAAGGGTGCTGGAAACTAAGATGGAGGACGGCGACTGGACTTGGAGCTGGTCTGCGCCCTCCACAACTAGATTGAAGGACAACGACTTGGAGCTGATGGGCCCTGGAGAAGCACACTGTTCCCAAATATTCCCCAATTTAAAAAAAAATCCTCGTTTCTCCACCTGTTCATCCCTCCAACACACCAGCCCCTGGAAGTCACTTATTATTTTATTTCCTCCATAGTTTTGTCTTTTCCAGAATGTCATATAGTTATGTTTTGATAAGTTGTGTTTTTGCTTCATTTAGGTCAATACATTTTGAGGTTTCTCTTGCACACATTGACCCATGTGTTATATAAAAGTGTGTTGTTTAATCTCTACATATTTTGGAGTTTTCCAGTATCTTTCTGTTACTGATTTATAGTTTAATTCCTTGAGGTCTAAGAGTAGACACTGTATGATTTCTATTCTTTAAATTTATTAAGGTGTAATTTATGGACCAGAATGTGGTCTACCTTGGTGTTTCCTGTGAGCTGGAGAAGAATATGTAATCTGCTCTTGTTGGATGATGAAGTAGTCTATAGATGTCAATCATATCCAGTTGATTGACGCTGTTGTTGAGTTCAACTACGTCCCCACTGATTTTTTGGTCTGCTGAATCTGTCCATTTCTGATAGACAGGTGTTGAAGTCTCCAATTCTGATGGTTGGATTCATCTATTTCTACTTGCAGTTCTATAAGTTTTTGCTTCATGTATTTTGACCCTCTGTGGTTAGGTATATACACATTAAGGAGTATAATGCCTTCTTCACAAGTGCCACCTTTATCCTTATGTAACACCCTTTTTTATCCCTGATAACTTTCCTTGCTTTGAAGTCTTCTCTGTCTGAAATTAACATCGCTATTCCTGCTTTCTTTTGATTAGTGTTAGCATGGTATATATTTTTTCGATCCATTTACTTTTAACTTGCATGTGTCTTTATATTTAAAGACACTTTCTTGCAGACAGTAAATACTTAGGTCTTGATTTTTAATCCACTCTTAACAATCTCTGTCCTCTAATTGGTGCATTTAGACAATTGACATTCAAAGTGATTATCGTTATGGTTGGATTAATAGCTACCATATTTGCAACCGTTTCTATTTGTTGCACTTGCTCTTGATTCCTGTTTTTGTCTTCCACTCCTCTTCTGCCTTTTGTAGTTTTAACTGAGCATTTTATATGATTCCATTTTTTCTTTCTTAGCATATTGATTATACTCCTTTTTAAATCTTTTTTAAATGGTTGCCCTAGAGTTTGCAATATGCATTTACAACTAATCCAAGTACACTTTTAAATAACACTATACCACTTCACAAGTAGTATGAGTACTTTATAATAACAAAATAATCTTAATTCCTCTTTCTTGTCCTATATATCATTGCTGTCATTCATTTTATTTACATATATCATACTTAAGCATTTATGTATTAGTATACGATATACATAAGTGTACATTATTGAATATATCACTACTATTATTTTGAATGAATTATTATCTGTTGGATCAATTAAGGATAAGAAAAGTAAAAGTTCTTATATTATCTTCACTTAATCCTTCTTTGATGCTTTTTTTTGCTTTATATCAATCCAAGTTGCTGTCCAAGTTAGTTTTCTCTAAAGAACTTTCTTTTTTTTTTTTTTTAACATTTCTAACAAGGCAAATTTACTGGCAACAAAATCCCTCAATATTTGTTTGTTGACAAATGTTTTTCAACAGAAAAATTATTTTTCCTTCACATTTGAAGAATAATTTCACACTGTATAGATATTCGAAGTTAGTGAATTTTCTTTTCTCTCAACACTTTAAATATTTCATCCCAGTTTTCTCTTGCTTCCATGGTTTCTGAGACATTGGATGTAATTCTTATCTTTGTTTCTCTCTAGGCAAGATGTTTTGTCTTTGAACTTCTTTCAGAATATTTCTTTATCTATCATTTTCTACATTTTAAAAATGATATGCCTAGGTGTCATTTTTTGACATTCATCCTGATTGGTGTTCTCTATGCTTCCTGGATTTGCAGTTTGGTGTCTGACATTAATTTGGTAAAATGCTGAATCACTATTGTTTCAAATACTTCCTCTGTTCCCTTTTCTCTTCTCCTTCTGGCATTCCCATATGCACGTTACGTCTTTCGTAGTTGTCCCACAGTTTATTCTATGTCCCACTTGGTTATTCTGTTCTGTTTTTTGTTTTTGTCTTTGTTCTCTTTGCTTTTCAGTTTGGAGGTTTCTGTTGAAAAATCCTCTTTCCTCACCCATGTCCAGCCTACTAATTAGCCCATTGAAGTTATTCTTCATTTCTGTTACAGAGTTTTCGACCTCTAGCATTTCTTTTTGGTTCTTGCTTAGGGTTTCCATCTCTCTGCTTACAATTCCCATCTGTTCTTGCATGCTGACTGCTTTAACCATAAGAACCCTTAGCATATTAATCATGGTTGTTTTAAATTCCTAGTCTGATAACTCCAACATCTCTGCCATGCCTGGTTCTGATGCTTATTCTGTCTATTCATGTTGTGGTTTTTGTCTTTTAGTATGCCTTGTAATTTTTTTCTTGACAGCTGGACATGATGTACCAGGTAAAAGGAACGTCTGTAAATAAGCCTTTAGTGATATGGTGTTAAGGTGTGGGGGAAAGAAAAGCATTCAATAGTCCTCTAATTAGGTCTCAGTCTTCAGTGAATTTATGCCTCTGGACTGTAAACTTCACAAATGTTTCTCAGTTTTTTTCTTCCATCTTAGGTAGAAGAGGTGACTAAAGTGTGCCGGAATTGGGTATTTCCTTTCTCCCACTTGAAAGGCTAGAACTGAATGAAGTTGGCAATTAATAAAGATAAACTGGGGCTTTAAGGAAACTGATCAGGCATTGGGGGGAGGTCTATGGGAGGAGCTGGGACTTATAAAAGTTCATGAGAACACCTAGTCGAACTCTATGGTACTAACTTTCTTTTCATAAACTCTGTGGTTCTAACCTCCTGTCTCCTTGCCTTAAATACCCTCCCATTCTGGCAAACAAGCCAGAGTGGGCTTGCCATGCCTGTATGTGCTAGGTTGCAGCCCTTTTTCATTTTTATTTTTCCTTTTCCCAAATAAATCCTTTTTGGTGATGGACTTAGTCGATATTATTTTTCAGTAGACATATTGGAAGTTCATCCAGGATCCAGAGAAGAACAACCCTGACAGCTTCAGAGCAGGTGAGCAACCAGCTCCTGGCACCTCAAAAAAGCCTTTATGGCTCACTGCTTGCTCTCTCATTCAAAAACCTAGGGTAAGTTCTCTCCTTGATTCATGTTTCTGTGTTATGTGTTTTGAAGCTCTCTGGGCTTTATTTAGGAATTATTTAGAGGCTGTGTGTGTGTGTGTGTGTGTGTGTGTGTGTGTGTGTGGTATATGCATGTGTTAAACAAGGCTTGCTTGTTCGTTTCTCTGTCTGTTTTCTGTGAGTACTCAATATGGCACGTTGGCCTGCTTTCTTCAGAAAACAGGTTGTCTTTTGAGACAAAACTGGCTTTCGCCTAAAGATCCCTTTGGGGATAGAGGTTATTTCTACTGAAATTAGTCAGTTTGGCCCAGTATTAAAATGTGCAGTCTCACTGAGAGGAGTGCCACCCAGCTCAACCTATAACTGGGCTCTCTGAGGGTTGGCTATTTTCTTAGAACTAGCTTTTAGCCTTCAGCCTAGGCCTCTATGATCAGACTGTTCTAGAGGGAGGCTGGCCAGCATCTGACCTGCAGGCTGCTCAAGTTGTAAATTGTCTTTGGCCCTCTAAAAAAATGGGATATTAGCTGTATAATTTTTTTAAGACTGTCCTTCCTCTGCCAGGGACACTAGCTGAGTACATGGTTAAAAGCTGCAGGTAATTTTAATGCGCATATTTAACTAAATGGACAAATCTGACTAAAAGTAATTCAGAAAACTCAGTGGCCACTCTAGGGAACTTTTGAGATGCCCAAACTTAATTTTCTTGAAACCAAATTCGACAATAATAGCACTAAAATTGATGAAACTGAGTGGAATGCCTATTTTGAATGGTATATTGAGGCTTCCAAACAAGACCATGAATCTGAAGTTGCCTTTTTGGGAAGTAAAGTCTTGAAGTTAACAGAGGCTACTAAAAATTCAAAAAGAGAGAAAATGGCACTTGAAGCCACTTTTTTTCCCTCTGCAGCATGGTCTTGCTATCCTCCCTCTCCCCCATTGTCACAGGCTCCTTCATCGAGTCCACCCTGTTCTATGGATACTTTGTCTCAAGCTTCTTCCCCAACTCCTTTTCCTAAGCTCCACTTTCAAAGACATGTTGTCTTCCACTACTGTCTTCATTGCCTTCGGCGCCACCCGCCCCCCCTGCCATTTTCCCTTGAATCTTCTGCTTTTTTCTTCCTCTGAACTTATCAGTACTTTCCCATTTAAAATTAAACCCTCTGGGGATCTTAACAGACCCCTTTTCATATGTCCCCTGAATTAAAGTTGAGTTACGAGAGGGATATATAAATGATGAACATCTAAGTATTACCTTGTCTTGTACACCTGAAACTAATAAATAAAATAAAATAAAATAAAATAAAAAGTTGAGTTACGAGCCATTGTCAAGGAATTCCCTAAGATAACTCACAAGTTTGCTAAATAATTTTATATTGTTATTCAGGCCTATCAGTCTGGGTTTTCTGATTTGTATCAGTTAATTCATATGTTAGTTGGTGAAGGCCAGACTTGGCATTGGATGAGAATTGCCAGATGGGAACATTCTGAAAGAAACTTAAAAAGCAAACCTCCAATTATGGGGAAGAAGCTAGGGAACTTGCTCAAAGACTACACCAACCAATTTCTAAGGCTTCCCCAAAGCCTGTTGGTTAGAGCAAAATTCAGACTTGCCCACAAAAGTCTGATGAATCTGTTCATGACTATTATAATAAAATTCAGTTTGTTTTTAAGGAAAACTCTGGTCTTCCTTCAGATGTTGACTCCACATGGGGAACTCTTAATTCTTTGTCAATAGGCTGAATAGAAATCTTTCCCTCCTAGTTAAGAGGACTGGGATGGAATGTGACACTATGGCCACTCTGGATTTTGTTAATTTGGCCAATCAGTTTGCTTATACTCTAGATGAGCCATCTCAAAGTAAGATTGCCAAGATTTTTAATTCTCATCCTTGGCAAATGAGAGGCCCTATGCTAATCTGAAGCAAATTTTTTCCACTACTACAAAGAGCCAGGACACTGGAAAAGGGATTGCCATAAATTTGTGTTTCAGTTGCTGTCAGCCTTCTAAATAGCATTTTCAAGTTCTTCTAATCCCCATTCATGGGGCTCTGAGGAACTATAGAATTTTTTTCCAGTCCTTCCTCTTAATCAGCTTGGAGAAACTTCTCTTCAAATTGCTAAGGAAACTATTTCTATTCTTATTGACCCTGGTGTTATACTCAGTACTCAACCCCACTGTCATAAAACAGCCCCTGCCTCAGAATAATAAAACACTTCAAATAGTGGGGATATTAGATAAACCTCAATAGGTTCACATCTCTGAACCTATTCCTTTTTGCTTAGGCTCCTTAAGAGATTCACACTGTTTTCTCCTTAGTTCTTCTGCCTCTACCAATTTATTAGGGCAAGACTTCTTAGAGAAGTATCATGGTGGAATATCCTTTTCCCAAAAGGGAGAGATAATGTTAGAGTTTGATGGTAACTGCCAGAATGGCCAATTAGGTGAATTACATGGCTTTTCAACATTTGTTTTTGACGGTACAGTAGCTGAATCTTAGAGCACTGATCAATTGTCCATATTGGACTTACCTCCATCTTCATTATGGGCAAAATCTTCAACTGATACAGGCAGAATCCACAGTGTACCTCCTATTAAGATTCAAATTGATCCTTCAAAACCTTTGCCCAGAATTAATCAATCCTATAAGTAACGAGGCCCTTCGAGGTATAAAGCCCATAATAGACGATTACATAACTCAGGGCGTCATTATTCCTTGCACTAGTCCTTGTAACCCTATTTTACCTGTGAGAAAGCCAAAGGGATGACGGTGGAGGTTTGTCCAGGACCTTCGAGCAATAAACCACATTGTTATCTCTCAACACCCCACCATTCCTAACCCTCATATACTGCTGGCATCTATCCCAACTGGAAGTAAATTTTTACAGTAATTGATTTATGTAGTACGTTCTTTAGCATTGCAGTTGATAAAGTTAGTCAATACCTTTTTCCTTCACTTGGGAAGGAAAGCAATTTACCTGTACAGTAATACCTCAGGGTTTTACTGAAAACCCTTCTTATTTCTCACGAATTCTGAAGACTGAGTTGGATGATATAATTTTCCCTAAAGAATCCACCTTATTGCAATATGTGGATAATTTACTCTTTTGTTCTTGTCAGGTTCCCTCACAGAAAGTATAGCATCCATCTATGGGAAATTTTGGCCTTAAAGGTCTCTAAAGAAAAATTACAATTTGCCCAAACTCAGGTTTGGTATTTGAGATATCTGATATCAAAACAAGGACTACACTTGGAATCAGATAGGCTTCATGGGATCCTAAGTTTCCAAAGGCCAAATCTAAGAGCCAATTATGAGGTTTTCTAGGGTTGGTCAGCTATTGCCGAGATTGAATCCCAAATCTCTCTTATGACAAAATCTCTATATATCTTACTAAAGAATGACAATCCTGCCCCAATTTCATGGGAAGAACAGGATGACAGCCTTTAAAGCCTTAAAGGAGAGTTTAATAAACCCACCTTCTCTAGGGCATTCTAACTATCAGATTTCTTTTTTCCTTTTTGTGCATGAAAAGGAAGGAAATGCCCTTGAGGTGCTCACTCAAAAACATGGGATCAACATAGACCCCAGTCAGCAATTGGACCCTGTGGCTAGGGATACCTTCCTTGGTTAAAGCCATTGCTGCTACTACCCTCTTGATTAAGGCCACAGAGGAAATTGTTGCAGAATCCCCTCTAGCCATCTTTGTGCCTCACACAGTAGAAGCTCTCCGGAATTCTCATCACACCCAGTATCTTTCAGTCCGTCGCCTTACTTCCTATGAAATCCTTTTGTTAACCACTTCCCTTATAACTCATTCACATTGCAATAGCCTTAATCCAGCTACTATTCTCCCTTCTGAAACTGATGAAGCACCTTATGACTGCTTGACACTGACGGATCGCCTCATGACTCCTTGTGATGATTTGCAAGAAACTTCTCTGGGTGAAGCTGATTTCTCATGGTTTAAGTATGAGATGGCTCATACTTAAAAAATGAAAACGGCATGAACTGTGCTGTTATGCTGTTGTAACCCTTTTTGAAGTTATCAAGGCAGCATCCCTGCCTTTGGCTACTTCTACACAGCAGGCTGAATGATATGCTTTCACTCGAGCCTGCATTTTAGCAAAGGGTAAAACTGTCAACATTTATACTGGCAGTAGGTATGCCTTTGGAGCAGTTCATGACTTTGGAATGACATGGAAACAACATGGTTTCCTTACCTCCAATGGAGATAAAATTTAAAATGGTCCATATGTTCAGGAATTTTTGGATGCTATGCTTTTACCTGATACATTAACTATTAAGATTCCAGGACATTCTAAACTTGACTCCCTAGAAGCTAAAGGAAATCACCTTCCTGACATTTCTGTTAAGAATTGCTAACCTTAAAGGCATCAGCAGCAGCCAAACTTCTGTCATGGTCCAAAGAGATGTTTCCCCAGTGGATAAACTAGAGAAATTGGCCAGAGAAGCCCAATGATTGGCTTCAGAGGAAGAAAAACAAAATTGGAAATCCAACAGTTGTTTTGATAAGAAGAAGAAGTTCTGACTGGTACCAAATAAAAATCTAGTCTTATCAGAAACTCTAAAATTTCCACTCTTGACTACTGTGCATGCATTAAAGCATTGGTCCACTGACAAAATGATAGCATTCATGAATCAATATTGGTGGGGAGATATTAACAAGGCTGCAAAAAATGCCTACCTCAGGTGTCGCACTTGTCCAAAGTATACCCCAAGGAAGCCTATTCTCACTGCCCCTCGAAGTTTTAAGTTGCCAAATGGACCATTTGAGTTTTAGCAAATAGATTTTATATAGCTTGTCATGCAGGGTGTCATGTGGAGTCTCAGCTCCTGCTCCCCACATAAGAACGCAGGATATGGAGAGGCCAAACATGAACACCCACAGAGCCATAGATAGGGGAGTCATACCACTATTTTCTCGCTGGCGGCTGGGTTGGAGACACAGGAAGCAGGAGCTACACTATCCATAATCCACACTCTGCCCTTGCTAGCCCCCATTTCCTGCTAGTGTAGCCACAGCAGTTACATCAGTGGCCAATGGCTCACTGTTTACAACTGATGGCCAACTAGCCCCAGCTGATGGCCATCCAATTACAGTTGATGGCCATTTACTACCCGAGTGAGCACCTTTCCACGTGAGGGAACTGCACTCCTGGCTCTGTCCCCACATAGCTTCTCCCATCTCATGGATACAAATATGTTTTAGTCATATGTATGTTTTCTCACTGGATTGAAGCTTTCCCTTGCAGACAAGCTAATGCCTCTACAGTGGCTAAAGTCCTGTTAAGGAAGATGATTCCTACTTGAGGGACTCCTCTCGATCAAGGAACAGTGATCAAGGAACTCATTTCACTGGTCAGGTGCAACAACAAGTCTGTGCTATTTGGCCAGTTCTACAACATTTTCACTGTGCTTATCATCCTCAATCTTCAGGTTTAGTTGAACATACTAATGGCACTGTTAAGATTCAATTGGCAAAATTTACGAAACTATTCAAATACCTTGGCCGAAAGCATTGCCATTAGTCCTTTGAAATCTCAGGCCTACCCATTTTGGGACACACAAGCTTTCACCTTTTGAGATAATTACAGGACGCCCCATGCATTTGCCGCCTGCTTCTTTTGATCTACAATTGGTAAAAGGAGACATACTTCAATATTGTACAGGCTTAATTGCTTCTATTGAAAAGAATCATTCTTTAGTAGAAAAATCTTTTCAGAGTGCACTCCAGGGAAATGAAAAATTCAAAATCCACACTCTACAAGCTGGAGATTTTGTTTACTGGAAAGACACCTCAAAAAGGATTCCCTCCAGCCTCTCTGGAAGAGCCCTTACCAGCTACTGTTGACTAACCCCTGTGCTGCTAAACTGCAGGGAGTAGACTCTTGATACATGTGTCACACCTAAAGAAGGCACCAAACCCTGACTGGAACTGCACACAGTCTGATGACCTGAAACTAAAGCTGACAAAAAGTAAAGCAGGCTAACTCTGAAGGCGACAAATTGCCAAAACTACTGGATCAGGTCTGTACAACTCTTACTATTGATTCTTATTTCATTTTTTCTCTTTTCCTTGGAAGGAACAAGCCATTGTTTACATTAAGCTACTGTGAAAAGGGGAAATTTTCTGGTTGTTGAATCTGTCATCAAGAACTTTGACCTATCTAAGATAATGATGGTCTTTGTTTCATTATCTACAGGTTGGAGCTTCTGGTTTAAATTCATTATATAGACTATGTTACTATGTTGTTCTAATTCTGTTTTGAATTCTGCATGTTATTAAGCTCTGCAGCTGTTGCCTGTTAACTGTGGACACAAGCTATTCCCAGTCCATGCATTTTCCCTCTGATATGAGAAACAACAACCAGAAGAGATCCTCCCTAGCATCAAGGGACAAAAAAGCTGAAGTAAGAAGACCTGACTTGATCAGCAGTGCTTTCAGAGAAAGATCTCCATCAAAGGGGGGAATGATAAAGATGAACTTGGACTTTAAGGAAACACATAAGATGTAGGAGGGTGTCGCGCGGGGTGGCCTGTGGGATCGCTGGTCCCATTCCCCACATAAGAGCACAGGATATGGTGAGGCCAAAAAGGACCCACAGAGCCATAGGTAGGGGAGTCATACCACTATAGTCTTGCTGGCAGCTGGGTTGGAGACACAGGAAGCAGGAGCCACACTGTCCGCAACCCGCCATCCTAACTGCAATCCGCGCTTGCCAGCTCAGCCACCATCTTCTTGTTAGCCCCCATTTTGCTGCTAGCGTAGCCACAGCAGTTATACTAGTGGTCAATGGCTCACCGGTTACGGCTGACAGCCAACTAGCCACAGCTGATGGCCATCCAATCACAGTTGATGGCCATTTACTACCTGAGCCAGCACCTTTCCATGTGAGGCCGAGAGCTTGGAAACTGCTCTCTGGGGCTCTGTCCCCACAGAGAGTCTATGGTAGGAGCTGGGATTTGCAGAAGTTCATGAAACCACCTAGCCGAACTCTGTGGTTCTAACCTCCTGTCTCCCTTAAATACCCTCCATCTTGACACACAAGCCAGAATGTACAAGTGGCTTGCTATGTCTACATGTGCTGGGCTGCAGCCCTTTTTCCTTTTTCTTTTTCCTTTTCCAGAATACATCCACTTTGGTGATGGAATACCTAGTCAACATTATTTTTCAGTCAACAGAATTTTTCTTCCCTCAGGTTACTTAGGCTCTGATAAATGCCCCAGCAAGTTAAACTCTGGTTAACTAGTTTCTCCTGAGGCTGGCCCTATTAAGAAAAATAGAATGCTCTGGTATGTTTCAAAATGGTTCCTTGTCTCTTCTCCCTGATGGAAGCACCAGGCGATGTCCCCCCGACGCGCACACACACATTTACTGTGAGGACCTAGAAGAGCTCCTGAAGGTAAAACGAACTCACATAATGGTCCCCCCCACCACCACCTTGACTAGGTGCCTCAGGAATTTTTAACTTTCAGAGTGGTCCACACTGAGCCTCAGCAATTCGTCAGTTACAGTTCAAGTTTTCCTACCCTGGCACTGGTTCCACGTAAGGTTTGCCCTGGTGAGTGTCCGCTTTGGTAAACCATTACTCCCTGTACTCACCTGTCTTTCCAATCTTGGGCAGCAATTTGCCCTTTAGGTCCTCACCTCTCTTGGGAATCCCAGAAGAGTTGTTGATTTTCTTAGTCCATTTGTTTTTTATTTGTTATCATCACTTCTAAACTCCTTACATGTGAAACAAAGCAGAATCACTTTTCAGCTGAAATTCTCCATTTCAATTGACAGCTCCAGATTTCCCTCAGGCTGAAGGGAATAATTACATGTTGTTGTCGTTGTTGCTACAGATACTATAGTTGTTCTTGTTGTGATTTTGTTGTTGTTGAGTCTGTTATACACATATTGCATGGAAATAAAGGAGTAAGCCGTTAGGTGTTAACACTTTTAAGTGCATGAAAACTCACATAAGAATTTTCAACCAGTTCTGGGACTCTGGCACACTCAGATGAATCACCTTTTTAAATATTTAAAAAAAACAACAACCAGGAATCTAACTTAAAAGAATGAAAATAATTATTACTGTTACAGTTTATCAAAGTGTTATAAATTTTTTTTCAAACTAGATTGTTTACAACTAACCCTGATTTCCAGCTTTAAGTTATGAAATCAAATCATAAAATCAAAGGCCAAATAGTCAAATGACTATTTTAAAATCAGTATTTTCCTTAGTGACTTTCACTAGGTCACACTCTGTTTCAAGTGCTGAAGTTCAGAGACGTTTCAGGGATAGATGGAAGCAATCTAAGCAATCAGCACACGCCAAGGTCTGACAGTCCTTGAGTTAATTCAGTAAATCAGGGATGGGCTCAAAGAAGGACGGTTTTGTTTTTCACACCAAGAGACCCTAGTCTGTAGGAAGAACCCTCGAAATAATACTTTTTTCCCTATCTCATTCCTAGAAATCTCTATCAGGAAGTTGACTCTGTTGTGCTAAATAAAATGGGAGGGGTCTCATTAAAATGCTTGTTGCTCACAATTTCAAAATCCAAGCAGAGTGCTGCTCTACCTGACTAGGTCCGCATTTTCTGCATGCTGGGATTAGAGTCTTGTAATAGCAGTGAGACTGGCTGGTGAATTTGCCACAATTATTTTCCATTTATTAACAAACATTGCCTGAATGCCTACTAGTGTGCCAGATGTGGCTCTAAGTGCCAAAGAAAAGGACTTTTTAAAAAACCTTGGCTCCAGGCTCAGCAGGAGGCACTTCTAAATATTCAGAGTGCTTGAGGGATGAGTTAATGTCAGCCCCTCCCTATCTGGAGAGACCTTAAAGTAAAGCTTGAAATTGCTGCAGGCTACCCTAGCACCCTCTGGGGGCAGAAACTGATTCTCATGCCCCACACCATCAGCCCAGGGTTTGTAGCCACTTACGAATTCAAAGGAATGAGTGTTGTCTTTGAAAGCTGAAGGACACCAAGGATAGAGTTCCAAGCCCACAGAGGGACACGGCCAGGAAATTGGCTTCTAAGGTAGTAATTTCTTAACTATTTGCTGTCGTTACTACACTGGTGAAAGCTAATGTTCCTTTCTCAGGAAAACGCAGTCTACAGACACACATACTTACATGATTTCAGAAGGTTCACATGTTAGGAACCTCAGGTTTTGGAATGGAAGAAATTTCCACAAAAGTATTTGGCACCTGAGAGCACAGACTCACCTCCAAGAGCCTCAAATGGCAGGGCTCAATCTCCATGCCACACGGGGTCCACTATGTTCCCTTTGCCAATTTGGCCCTGCAACTCTGCATAGAAAACTGAACGAAGGGCTCAAAAACCAGCCTTCTAAGACCCCAAGTGGGGGACCTGGGTCTCAGCACAGGGCTGCAGGACAACTGAGCAGGCAATCTGCCACCCGGAGTCCTAGTTCTAGCTTCTTTTGCCTTTCCCTGCGTTATCTGATCACACATGTATCCTGCTGAGCAGTTCTTCCATTTCTGGTTCCTCTGCTGTTCTGCCAGTCTGCCCTGCAGAGAGCGAGTTTCAGACATCCACTTCCACAGCCCCGAGTTTTTATTCCCTGTGGCAGTGGTGCCCTACGAGTTAATGCAAATAAAAGTTGAATTAAGAACATACTGGAGGTTAGGTGTCCCCAAGCAAAGAGGCCACCAACCTGGAAGGGAAAGCAATGTACGAGGCAGGTGCGTCCTAGGAAATGCTGAGGCTTCTGGGGACTGAGGACTGGGGTGCAGACCCGTGAGCCGGGCCACTAATGCTGCCCACGGGGCTAGTTACTCTGTGCCTGGGAGAACCACCACGCTGGGGTCCTGGCCTGCCCGCCACAGCCCTTCTGCTCGCAGTACTGGGAGCCTCTGCTGTGCGCTGTGCGCTCAGACCCGGAGATCCTGGGGCGAGTGAGAAGCTGCTTTCTCCTGAGGGCAGCAAGTCAGGACGTGGGACCTTCCAGGCGGGCTTGGAGCGGGAAGCACGGGCTGAGGAGCCCCGAAACCGGCCGTGTGGGGTGTGAGAGGGTCGAGGCGCTGCACAATGGGGTGTTATGGAGCCCGCTTATTCTTGAGAGTGAGGACAGGTGCGTCGTGAACCAGTCACCGTCATGCCCGTGCAGGATGTGACCATGCCAGAGACTCCTAGGCACGCTGTGGTAGCAATTTGGCGTGAACCGGCTCGGATGTCCTTGCGCGCCAGTGTCGCTTGGCGAACGCTTCTGTTTTGGGGGAGTGGGCATGTGTTAGGAGACAGTACTGAGTTTGCACATGTGGAAGAGTGAGACTGGGAGCGACTGTCAGTATTCGTTTCTGTAGGGGCGTTTCAGCTCCGTCAATCCTGCCCTGCTCTCTAGTGGAGAACTGAAGTGCGGAACATGCGGGTACAGGACCAGAACCGCTCGCCATTGGGACGTTGGGCAAACAGCTGCCGGAAGCAGTGAGAGCTGGGCACGTGGCTCCAGCAGGCGGCTGAGTGAGAGGTGATGGTTGGACGAGTGGGAAGGGAGAGGGCTAGGGGCTGCTTGAGGCTGGGGAAGCATCTTTGCCTTGCCCCTTCCCGCTGTGGCTCTGCAGGTCATTGACCCTTTCTGCCCACGTACTGGACCACCTCGCGCGAGTCCAGGCAGCCACACGAGGTGGGGAATCCTACAGGATGAATCGCGATCTTAAGGAGTCTCCTACATGGTCCAAGAAGCTCTTCCACAGCCCAGCTTCGCTAGGGGAAGGACACAAGGCTACTAAGGACACCATCCTTTTAAGACGGGAATATGGTTCCCGTTTCAATAATGAGCATAGTTGACCATTGAACAATATGGCGATTAGGGCCGCCAACCCCCGGGCGCAGTCAGAACTCGGCGTATAACCACGGTCAGCCCTACGCACACTCATCCCCAAGCCCGGAGCTTCCCCTTAACCAATATGGGTTTGAACCGCTCGGATCCATGAAATGCGAGATCAGTTGAACCGCGGTCAGTTATACTGCTCGGGTCAACTCCACTTCGCGGGATCAATTTTAAAAACTCCAACTGTAATTGGACCTGAGCGGTTCAGACTTTCCACTAGGGCGCTGAGAAGTTACTTGCCCCATGATCTCACCGCCAAGAATTGGCGCGGCTGGAAATTGAGTGCAGTCTGACAAAGTTCTTGCTCCCACTTCCATCTCTTGCTTCCCATAATGAGCCCGGCTCCTCTGGGGATGATTCCAGCGGCCTGAAGCAGACACCCTACTTGGGTCCAAAGTCAATTAACCCTTACGCATTAACCCTGCAAGCCTCACTTCACAGGGGTCTAGTTTCAGACTTGGGGGAGCCGGGCGTCCCTGCAATCCTAGACCCTGCCCTATAAGACCACAGAGCTGGGGATGGAGTGCAGCTCACGTTCACAACCGGATGAAACCGAACAGGTGAAATTTGCTATGACGTCAAATTGTCCTCAAAATCCTGCTCACTTCGTGGGTGTTCCTCTTGGGCCCCATTACTCCCCCTTCCATCAATGACCTCAATGCAAATAACAAGTGGGATGATCCTGCTGGATGCTACAGGTTCTGGACGCAAGTGGTGACACAATCTGTCTGAGGCAGAGGATCCTTCCCCTGATTGGTTGCCCGGAGCTCCTGGACCACCCCAGACCCAGAGCAGCGGGAATAAGAGGAGTCGATTGCGCTTGAAGGCATCAGAGGCACTGCCTAGCTGAGTGTCACTGCCACTTCCACGGTGCCAACGCCTGACGCGAACGCTTCTGCCACTGCCTCTGCTCCAAGCCACCTGCTACCTGCCGCCAGGTAAGCCCCGAGATTCCTGCTTAGTCGCACGATTCTATTTATCTCTCCCTCTCCTCCCTTCCCTCTCTCTCCATTACTCTATCTCTTGGTGGATCTCCCTGCGGGTCTCAGCGTCTGTGTCCACTTCTGTCTGGATCTCTTCGTCACAGTGTCTGCTAGCCCGCGATGCATCCCAGACTCCTACCCCAGGTAACGCTCGACAGTTTCGGTCGCGAGAGTCCGTGTTCCACTCTTCCCGCGCAGAGCAGGGCTCCAGTCTCGTTGTCTCTTGCTGTACTCGTGCTGAGACCGAGCTCAGTCGCTGGAGCTCCCCAGGCACTGCGCACAAAACAGATGCAGGAGTAGCTTTCTGCAGACTGTGCGCTCACGGATCACGTCTCCCGCCTAGTGGACCCCAGGAAAACGGTTTGGAACTTGGGCCGATGCCACTGCGTGGCAAATAGGTGTAAAGACCTAGGGCGTCAGTCCTAAACTGTAAGCCTCCGTGGTGAGTTCTGGGAGCTTTTTTCCCAGTGTAAGTCCTAGGTCCCGATGTAAGGCTCTGCTAAGCTGGGTGCTTACAAGGGTCTCTTTGCTAGAGGGCGGAGTTGAATTGGGTTCTTCAGGTTCTCAGAGATTCCCATACGCCCTTTTCCCTACACGCACCACTAGGTGTGAGCAAAAGCTCCACAAAGGGAGGTCAGTTCCAAGTTGCATTATAGGAAAATGCTGCTGTGACAGGGTGCTCCCAGGCTGTCCTCGACGGAGATCTAGGGTGTGTGACTGCTGGAGAAGTGACATTATATTTTCCTTGCAGAGGCATCATGAGCTTCTGGAAGTACTCCCCCTTCCTCGCTCTTGGCATCTTGGTCCTGTACCAGGCCGGCATCCTCCAGGCAGCGCCATTCAGGTAAGGCAGCTCTGCCTGGCGCACACTCCCCTCCCGCTGCGCCAGGGATCAAAACATTGTGGGCTCTGAATTGTGGCGCGCTGAATGTTTAATAACAGCTCTTGGGGGGCGGGAGGGATGTATGTAGGTAAGCCTGCATGTGAGTTTTTATGATACAGAGATGTGTTGTACAATTTACAAATGTAAATAAGATATACAGTACTCTTTAGTGTAAATTCCATATACCTCTTTGAGCCTCACAGAACACTTTGCTTTTTACCAAATATTTGTATCTGTAGGAAATCAATTTATCTATTTCAACCACAATTTGAGAAATAAATTGCATCCTAATCTGCTAATACTTTGCCAATAAATTTGTTGTTAATAAATCTAATGTGTGATCTATGAATCTAGTTTCTCACCCTCATACAAATTATATTTATTGAACTAAATCGTTTTTCTGATTCAAACTAATTATAAGTTTTATCGTGTAATTTTTAATAATGACTATATTTCACACAAAGCTCATAAAATTCCTGAAAATCTACCCATAAGCTTTCACAAGCCTGAATGATCCAGTCCCAGGAAGCCAATTCGTGATCACACCAGATCCTGATTCCTGGCCAAACAACATTTTTGGAAAGACACTGGCCTCATGTTCTAGCCACTGATTGTTGGGGTGGCCACATGCACATGAGAAGTGGCCAAAGCCAGGATACCTGACTGCTTATCCTGAGGATGGGGTGAGCAGGGTCTCAGCCTATATTGGGTTTGCTTCCCTTCTCCAGGTCTATCTTGCAGAGCCGCATGGATGTTTCTAGACTCACTGAGGAGGAATTGTGCCTCCTACTGGCTTCAATGATGAAGGACTATCTGCAGAACAAGATGAGTGAGATGGAACTGGAGCAGGAGACTGAGGACTCTGGGTGAGTCTCCGCACCGGCCTAACACAGGGCATCCCCTCACTCCAGTGGTACACAGGGCATCCCCTCCAGTGGTACTCAGGTAGGCATATGCTGAGAGGTAGAGTCCCGTGGCTCTAAGTGACTCCTCACTGGTCTAACCTGTGAAAATGTCCGTGGAGGTGTCCATGGAGGTGCAGTAATCTGAGTACCTGTGTACTGAGTACATACATGCAGAACCACAACAAGTTTCACACATTTCCTCAGGCTGTCATTGGTGTTGGAGCACCTCTCAGCCTCTCACTGACAGGTCTTCTCTTTTTCTCTATCCTGTACATCAGCATCACTGCCCAGAAGAGGGGCTGCAACACTGCCACCTGTGTGACCGATAAGCTGGCTGGCTTGCTGAGCAGATCTGGGGGCATGTTGAAGAGCAACTTCGTGCCCACCTATGTGGGCTCCAAAGCCTTTGGCCGTCGCCGCAGGGACCTTCAGGAATGAGCAGCTAAATGATTCCAGTAAGAAGGTGACACCTTTGTACTATTGGATGGGAGGATGGATGACTGGGTATTGCAGGGGTGTAGTCCACACTCTAACTCCCCTGTGCCCATATGGGTAAAAAAAAAATCACAGGGGAAGATGCTTACACCAGTGTCTGGAGAAGGACAGAGAGTCACAGGACAGAACTGAAACCTCTACATTTTAGGTTCATTTCTCTCTGTTTTCCAGTATACTGAATTCATCTGCCAGGAAATATAGATACTGTTTATTTAAAACACTGGTCCCTGCAGTTATAATTGTGATTATTCTAGTATTTGACTTTGAAAGGTAATGAAAATATCCTTGTGGACTATACACTACAGTGTTGTGTACATCTGAAATCAGAGCATACACTCGGGGTCAAGACTGTGTGTGCCCTCTACTACCTATAGGATCATGGGCCAGTTATTTTCTTTAAGCTGCAGTTTTCTCACCTGTAAATCAAGGGCAACAATAGTATCTACCTGCTAGTATTAGTATAAAGAGTAAATGAGAGAATAGATGTGAATAGTCTCACAATTACTAAGTAACTAAATTCTGGCTATTTTGTTTTCTCCTAGATCACCATGAAGCTGAACTCTACATTTTTCATTCATAGTAAAAGCAACTTGTAGGAAAGCATGGATGACACACATACATGCATGCTCCTTCATGTCGAAATCATTCTTTCATGTTTAAAATAAATTAAAGCTGCATGAATAATAAAGCAATTGCAATGATTTTGTGTGCATCTTTTTTATATTTTATTCTATACTCAATAAATATGACAGCATGTCTCACCGGCTTATCTGGCAGCAAATCTGGGCCCCATCAGCCAACCTGTTGATGTTGGTAATTTTGCTAAACCTCAGGGAGACACGAAATTGCTGCCTCCTGGGTGTTTGGGGGACACATGTTAGTGCTGTGCCTCAATGGACTTTTTCTTTAAAGAAATCTTATCATTTATGAATTTCACCAAGATAAAAAAAATTAATTCAATACACTTAAAAGGAGTCCCTGCTGCTATTCATACTGTTTTCCCCAGGAGAGCCTCAGGGACCTGTGAACACTTTGTTGACCAGCTGACTCAAATGAGGCAAAGGCAACATGCTGGGTGGGGGTGGGTCCTCAGTGTCCTGTACCCTCAGTTTGTCGTGAAACGTTCCTAATGGAATTAGAACCCTGTGCATCTCAGAGAGACAATTCATATTTATATTCAGAGTGTCCTGGTCCCCAGCTCCAAAGGATATCTGCTCACTTCTCCTTAACTCACATTTGCCCTTACTCATCCCTGTTTTTTTCCCCCATAAGCACCCTTCATATACCCATAACCTGCTAAGCCTTTTAGAAACAGTGGTTTATAGTTTCAAATGGAATCACAGACTGGCAGACCTAGAAAGGTCATCAGATGCCATCCAATGCAACTCTTTTATTCTCTGACATGCAGAGAAGAAAAGTACATTCCCTTTTAGCCTGGGTTCTAAAATGAGAAGTTGGACCTAAACCTGATCTGCAGCCTGGATCCATGTGCAACCAGCACCAGCTGAGATCATTTTCCCTACCACACACCCATGAGCAAGAAAAAGAAATAGATGTTTTTGAGATTTTGAGGTTGTTTTTCTGTAACATTGTTGTGGTAATAGTTAACGGTATACATGATTTGAGAGTGTTATAGAGTGAATGATTCACATATTGAAGTCTTAATATGAATCCCCAAATATTAAAGGCTTAACCCCCAATGTGACTGTTTGGGGATGGGACCCTTAGGGAGGTAGTTAAGGTTAAATGAGGTTGTAAGGGATGGGCCATAAAGTGATCAGACCGGTATTCATCTGAAAAGAGGAAGAGATACCAGGGATCTCTCTTTTCTCTGGCCATGCACTTGCAGAGAGGAGGCCAGGTGAGAACACGGTGAATAGACAGACATTTGTAAGACAAGAAAGGAACTTACCACACAGCAACACGGATGGGACTTTGATCTTGTACTTCCAGCATCTGAAATGGAGAGAAAATAAATTTCTGTTGTTTAAGCCATCAGCCTGTGGTATTCTGTTACAGTTGTCAGAGCAGACTAACTTAGGGGGCATTAGTTGATGGAATTATTTTTGCTACTATAACTTGTTTTTTCTCTTATTGAGATTTTGGGTTTAAATCAATTTGCTCAATGGCCAATGTATCAAATGTATTCATTTTTTTTAATGAATCCATTTACATTTTGTTTCCCTGATGCCATCTTAAGGAATGTTTATTTTGTCTCAATTTTAGTCTCCCTCTGCTGAACCTGGATTATGTATCCTAAATAAATTAATTGTGTCTTATGTCTAGAATGGATATGTGCAACATATTGCAAAACAGTGAACATAAACATACAAGTGTATCAACCTGGATAAATCTCACATATAATGTTGACTGCAAAATAAAACAAGTTGCAGAGTATATATACCAGATGATACCATTTGTATTAAATGTAAAACAGGCATAATATTACTATACATAATTTAGGGATATGTACATATGTAGTAAAAATATACAGTTATATGTAAGGGGAATAAACTGGACATTAAGAAAAGTGATTAACTTTGAGGGTATGGGAAGGAGATCGCATGAAGACGATTATATAGTCAGCATCTACCAAGGTTTTGTTTCCTTAGGTATCATTTTCTAAGCTTGGTAGTTGGTACATATGTATGGTCATTATATTCATGTTTAGTATGAATGAATGTCATAAGTATGGGTATTTTATGTTAAGGCAACTACCAAAAATTAAGAAAGAATGTATACATTTAATATACCAAAGGGAATCTGTTCTGTTCAAAAACACCCTCAAAATATAAAGTAAATGCACCATTTGATAAAAGATGGCAGTAGTAAAAACTCACATAGCTTTAAAATAATTGTAAATTAGTTAAAGGCACCGCTGAAAAGACTAGAACTATCAGGTTGCATTTTTCAAAAAGTATCCAGAAATGTTTTTCCTACAAGAGGAAACTTTAGAACAAAAGGATTCAGAATCAATGAAAATAAATGGGTAGTCGTTGAGTATTTAATGGATGAGGAAACTGAGCTACAGAGAGATTAAATAAGTTGGACAAAGCCATGCAGCTGTCAGACTCATCTCAAGACGCAAACCGCTGCAAGGTGACCTGGCTCCAGACTCTGCTCTTTTAAATCACTATACTGCTTCTCGACAAACTCGACTTGGTAAGAGAATATGTATTAAAATATACTTCCAGATTCAATTGGCTTATGATTTATTTAAGATTTTGTACTACCAATTTATGTTTACTGTTAGAACTATGTCAATATTATCAAATAATTTGGCAAACTTTTGAGATATTTCTGTTTTAAATCAGTATAAATAACATGGAATCTATTTGTGCCTTGAGCTGCATGTATCATAATTCACCTGTAAAATTGTCTCACAGAGTTCCTTTTATAACATAATTCTTTTTTTTTTTTTTAAAGATTTTATTGGGGAAGGGGAACAGGACTTTATTGGGGAACAGTGTGTACTTCCAGGCCTTTTTTCCAAGTCAAGTTGTTGTCCTTTCAGTCTTAGTTGTAGAGGGCGCAGCTCAGCTCCAGGTCCAGTTGCTGTTTTCTACTTGCGGGGGGCACAGCCCACCACCCCTTGCGGGAGTCGAACCAGCAACCTTGTGGTTGAGAGCCCACTGGCCCATATGGGAATCGAATCGGCAGCCTTCAGAGTTAGGAGCATAGAGCTCCAACCGCCTGAGCCACCAGGCTGGCCCCCTAACATAATGCTTAACATTTTCAATTTCTACTTTGGTTATTTTATTCTATAATACTATATTCTATTTCTTTATTCTATCTATTGTTAATTTACACATTTTTGTGAAACTTATTTTAATTTTTTGCATGTATTGGCAAACTGTACTTTTTCATTATAATTTAAAATCTGATATTTGTGGTTACATCTTCTTTTTCACTCTTGACATAGTGTATCGTATTTTATCTTCTCCCTTTCCTCATTCTCTTTACCAAAAATCTCTATTTTACTGGACTTTTCAAACACTAAGCTTTAATATTTACTTTTCAACTCAACTCTTTCTGGTTTTTAATTCACTAATTTTTTTCCTGCCCACTGAATTATCTTCTCCCAGATGATTGTTGAAAAGTTAGTTTAGCTGGTCTCTTTCTAGATTTCTAAGTTGAATTATTAAAATAAATGGCTCATATTCCTCTCTCTCTCTCTCTCTCTCTCTCTCTCTCTCTCCTCTCTCTCTCTCTCTCTCTCTCTCTCTCCTTGTATCTTCTTCCCACATCCACTCATTCCATCCTGATCCAAGTCTCCATCATGTTTTACCTGGACTATTACAACCTCCCAACTCATCTCCCTGCTTCTACCAGTTTTGCTATATAGACAATTCTGGAGCTATCCTTTGAAAACATTACATCATATTGTGTTTATCTTCTGCTTAAAACCTCCCACAAGCTCTTCATTTTATTCAGAGTGAAAGTTAGTCCTTGTGGTAGCCAAAGAGGTGCTACATGGTCTCACTCTATATAATTTCTCTGATCTTCTTGCCAACTAACCTATTCCTAGCTCCACTCCCAGACTCCTCAGAGCCTTTGCACTTACTGTTTTCTCTGCCTGGCATTCTAATCCCCCAACATCTGCATGGCTGACTCCCTCCCTTCATTCAGAACTCTGCTGAAGTGTCACCTTCTCCGAGAATGCGTCTCTAACTACTATATACAAAATGGCATCCCTTCTTTAGTCACTCTCTATCCACTTTATTTAGTTTTATTTTATCCACAGAACTTATTACTATCTGAAATATTATATGTTTATAGGGATTTTTGGTCAATGTACTTCCACAAGCATGTAACTCTATAAAGAAAGTTATATGATTTGTTATCTATAACCCTGGAGCACAGAAAAATTTCTAGAACATGGTAGCCCTTCAATAAATATTTGTTGAGTTAATAAATACATTGTAAAACTCTGTAAGTTTCTGACTTTTTTCTCTAAGTTCATCTTTAATCATGTATCAGGTTAGAGATATAAAGTTTTGAGATATAAAGTTGTTATTTTTAAAAGTCTTTATTTTTTTTAATATTTACTTCAACTCAAAAGTTATTTAGTAGAGAAATTTCATAATTAAAAAGCTTTTTAAATTATTTTTCAGTTACTTAGTTCCAGGTTTTTTGTATTGAGGTTTAATAAAATGATATGTATAATTTTTTTGCTTGGCAAATGTATTGAGATTTTTCTATGTGGCTTATTATGTGATCTTTTCCCAAAAGTGTCTTAAAGATAGCAGAAAATAAAATCTTTTCCCTGAGTAAAAACTTTTTTATCGATGTCAATAAAAAGTAAAAACTTTTATATTATAGCTATTATATATAGGTAGGTAGATGATTAGATGATAGATAGATAGATAGATAGATAGATAGATGTAATTAATGTGACTAATTATATTATTTTTATATATTACTTTGTGTCTTGGTAGTTGATCTTGCAAAGACTAAGAGAGGGCAAAAAAGTTTCCAAGTGTTATTTCATTTCTGTGAATTAACCCTCATGTTTCTAAAAATTTTAGTTTACATTTTAGAGAGTTTTTTCTTTCTTTTAAAATCAGCTTTCATAAGGTATAAATTCTATAATATAAAATTCTATGAGAATTATATTTCCATGAGTTTTACCAAAAGTATACCATAAAACCTACATAACCATCACCACAATAAATGATATAGAATATTTCCATCATCCCAGAATGTTTCTCATTCCACTTTGAAGTCAATATTCCCCAAACCCCTGCCTCACACAATCACTGATGTGATTTCTATCAGTGTGGATTCATTGTTTTCCACAGGTATATGATATGTACTGTCTTGTATCAAGTTTCTTTTATTCAGCATAATGTTTGGGAGATGTACTTACATTGTTGCATATGCAGTGTATATTTTTAAGGGATTAATCGGATATTAAGTGCATATTAATTCTCAAGGATTGAGGAGAGTTAAATAGCATTCCAATGTATACTAAATTTGTTGGATGGACACATATATTGTTTCTAGTTTGGGTTATTATGTATGACACTCAGGTACAAATGTTTCTGTAAACAGTTGAGAAAATTTCTCTTTGATAAATATTATAGGTAGAAACTGTATAGTAAATGTCTGTATAAGTAAATTGACTTTGCCAGTTTACAAGTGGCTATGCCATTTTACACTCACAGCAGAAATATATGTTCATTCACCTTGCTCCACACATCCTTGACAATGCTTGGTATTTTCAGACTTTATAATTTTAGGCATTCTTATGATTCTGTAGCAGATTCCCATTGTGAGTTTTAATTTACCTAATGATTAGTGACAATGAATATTTTCTCACGTGCTTATTGGTCATTTGTTTATCTTCTTTTGTGAAATTCCTATTCCACTATTTTGCCAGCTTTTGATTAGGCACATTATCCTCTTATTATTCAGTTGTGGTAGATTTTAATATATTCTAGATAACTAGTTCTGCTTTTGTTTGGGACACTATTTCACTCACTCACTCACTCACTCACTCACTCACTTACTCACTCACATTTCTCTCCTTGAATCATTTCTGTGGGAAACCAAATGCTGTGAAATGAGGCACTCAAGTTAGCTATGGAGGGGTCCATGTGTCAAGGAATGGGGGTCTCTGACCAATAACCAGTGAGGAATGTAGGCCTGTCAGTGACCAAATGAGTGATCTTAAAAGTGAATTTTCTAGTCCAAGTCGAGCCTATAGATGACTGTAGACCCAGCTGAGAACTGGACTGCAATCTCAGTAGAGACCCTGAAAAAGAACTAGCCAGCTGAGCCTCTCCCAGATAGTCTACTCTCAGAATCTTGTGTGAGATAATAAATATTTGTTCTTTTGAGCTGCTAAGTTTTTAGGTAATTTGCTACAAAACAATAGATAACAAATAGCCACCCAAACCATGGTAAGTAACTCCAGTTGAATCTCCAAATCTGAAAAGCATACTCAGTAAAGTTGGCTTGATGTGCAGACTTGAGTTCAAGTTGGAAGCCACAGTCCCAGAAAGGGACTTTACCCTGATCAGGTCTCTTTACCCTGCTTCCCGAGCCCAGATCAGATTATGTGCAATGGTATAAAATGCTTCCATTCCCATCAAAATTAAGCCCTCTCTTCTTCCTCATTATTGAGTTCTTTATACTAGTACCAGCACTTCTGTGTGTGTGGGGGGGGGGGGCGGGGGGGTTTTGAATGCCCTTCATCTTATAGCTACTCTTTCACATCATTCTTTCTGCCTCTAAGATTCTCACGGTGGGAAGAAATTTTTAAGGCTATGTAGACCAACCCTCATGCATATATCTCCTCTATAACATACCCCAAGTGATTCTAGCTTATTTTTGAAATTTTTATATCACTATCTCCTGAGGTAGCTCATTCTATCTTTGGATCACTCTGTTAGAAAATTCTTCCAGTAGTGAGCAGAACTCATTTTCTCTTCTCCCCTGCTTCACTTGGTTCTCAGGAGATTCTTTTTGGGTAGACTTTCCAGGGATAACTGGCTCTGACTGAGACATACCTCTGAAGCAAGGACTGGTTATTAATTGTTAGGGATTTAAAACAAATCGTATATACATATTTTACTATGAAGTCCCTGGGTGGACTTGGTTTTCTATGAGCTATCTCATTAGCTGAATCCATCCAAGATGATTATCCATTCATTCTCAAGAACATATCTGGGATACAGGGTTAGGCTCTTCAATTTTGGATCCTCAGATATTTCTGCTGTTGATGAAATTTTTCTGGATATTCCTGTAGGTAACAAAAGTCGCCCTTGTCTGTGTTAGGGCCCTGAGCCAAGTGCTATAAACCTGGGCCTCATGTCTCCTACTCAGGCTTGCCAGGATGATGATAAGATTAATTGTTTCCGTAAAGGAGGGTACTCTAGAGACTTCCTGGAGAGCTTGGCTCGTGTGTAGATCTAAGAAGGTTGAAGGAGTGGTTTCTTGCCTTCATAACAATAGTCAACAATCTTCCAGGTACTGTACAAAACCCTTTACATAGTCCACAAAGTTACATATGATGTGGCACCTAACTTGTATCAGCCTCATTTCTCACTATGTTTTCCATTCCACTCTGAGTTCCAGTTACACCGGCACTTTCAATTTGTCAGAATCTGTATGATTAACTCAAAATGAATGGGTTTAGCATTTTAACTACATATGCAAAATCCCTTTACTTTTGTCATCGATAGTAACCTAATCATTAGAGTGATATCCATCATATTCATACTCGTATGTCCCTCTCATTATTAAATAGAAGGGATTTGCAGTGGGGGTACACTAAATGGTTGGAATCTGCTGAGGGTACTCAAATACACACACACACACACACACACACACACAAGGGCTGACAACTAAGTTCGCAAACTCATTCCAGAAAAAGTGCTGCATACTTCACTGCTGAATATCACTACTGTCACTTTCGAAGCACTTCCTTTGGGAAGCTATGCACTGATGTCAGCACCTAGTCCACCCTTCAAAGCAATTTTGGAACTCTTTTTCTGGAATGGCTATCAGAGTTATCGTATTACTCTTGATGTCCTGTATGTCATCAAAATGTCTTCCTTTCAATGTTCCCTTTATCTTAGGGTAAAGAAAGAATTCATTGGGGACCAGGTCAGGTGAGCAGGGAGGCTGTTCCTATACAGTTATTTGTTTAGTGGCTAAAAACTCCCTCACAGGCAGTGCTGTGTGAGCTGGTGCATTGTCGTGATGCAAGAGCCGTGAATTGTTGGCGAAAAGTTCAGGTTGTCTAACTTTTTCACCCAGCCTTTTTAGCACTTCTAAATAGTAAACGTGGTTAACTCTTTGTCCAGTTGGTACAAATTCATAATAAATAATCCCTCTGATATTAAAAAAAAGGTTAGCAACATCATTGCAACAAGTTCTCGAACTTAATTGTCAGGGGAAAAAATATATATGCTTAAAACATGTATAAACATGTATTCGTCTTTTATTATCAATATATATTGAGTATTACAATTTTAGAACAGTTTCTTTTTCTTAAAATGTGTATACCTTTTTTGGCACCCTCTGCATATATATATATATATATATATATATATATATATATATATATATATACTTTTTTTTTCAGGGGTGCCAAAAAAATTTACACAAGTCGACACTTTGGTCAACATTGCTCAAGCAGTAGTTCGTTGTAATCAGAAGTGTCCGGACACTGATGGTAACCACTTTGAGCACCTCTTGTAGTTTCAGAAGTAAAATGTGACTTGTAGTCATCTTTTGTTATCAGTATACAGTGAGTATTACAATTTTAATACAGTTTTCCTTTCTTAAAATGTGAACATTTTTTGGCCACATATATATATATATATATATATATATATATATATATATGCATATATCAACATTAATCAGTGTTGGAAACTAATGTGTTATCCTCTAGTAAGTCATTATATATAGGTCATTATATATAGGTCATTACTTGATTCATTTGAAGGAGAGGCTTCTCTGAGTATAAAGGTAACTTTACATCTGGGTGTGAAGAGAGGGCAGGCAGAGACCCACAGGTAGATTTTCCAACAAGATGTTCCAATGTACCTCATAACATTAAAATTGAAGTAAAACATTGTCATTAAAATTTTGAAAGTTTGAATTTGCAGGTCATACATCTTTCATCTTTTTCTTGGAGGCACTGAACTCTTCCTAGCCTAGATTCTTTTCATGATTCATAAAGGGAAATAGCTTGCCAAGTATACCCTCCGTATGTGATTTATAAAACATGATATATATCCAAATTCTCTCTACATTAAAGTTATTCAATTTACTCTAATGGCCCTTATATTAGAGTTATGTCTATTCATAGCAGACAACACCTGTAAGTCATTAGCTTGAAATATAGTGCTTGCTGATTTTCATCATTAAAGACTTGGATTTAGGGAGGAAGACCTCTGAATTTTGCAAATCTATCTTAAAATGGCTGTCTCTCATATTAGAAAATTATAAACTTAGAAAATTATAAGGATAGACAAAATACTTACTTATTAGGAAAAAAGGAAAGGAGTGAGCCGATCATGAGTGATGGCTCCATATTGCTCCGCCTCTACCTCCTGATCGCCTTTCCCTAGCCCTATCACTATTTATTGGTCTCAAGGATACCTGCATGAAAAACAACATTTTTTGTGTAAACTCACTCATTAATACTATGATACTGAGGTTTCCCAAACTATAGCCACTTTAGAATGCCAGATTAAAAGAAGGTAGTTTTGGCTAAAAGATGGTCTTCAGTCTGCCCATGAGCATTTCCTTTTCTCCTAATTTAAGGAAAACTAGCACTTGTCCTACCATGCTGGTTTACAACCTGCTTCTGGGACTACACTGACTGAAGGGAGCTTGTGAGTGAGCCTCTCTGAGCACCCCTAGTTGGGAGCTCACCCTAACAGAGAGTGGGTTCTCTGTACCCCGTTTCCTGCCTCTGTCTCCATTCCTCTTGAACTTTCTCAATAGCATGGTCATGGTATTCTGCTTCTGCAATGAAATATCAAACTGTTGTGTCTTCATAAAGATGTCATATCTCTTTGAGGTAATTTAGAAATACAATGCAACTTCACAGGGTTTTTCTATTATAATAAACAGAGGGGATCTAAAGTTCATTTTGTAAATAAGTGGTCAAGAAACCTAAAAGAAGAACCCTGTGGTATAGATCAAGTCTAACAACTATTAGAACATATTTTTTTAAATAATTGTTAAATACTGTGATTCTGATATAGGAGTTGATAGAAATGTGTATCTGAGGAACTGAATGAAAAGGCAAGAAGTAGATCCAACTATTCAGATAGATAAATAGAAATATAGAAAAATGAGAGAGAGAGAGCGAGAGAGAGAGAGAGAGAGAGAGAGAATTGGTGCTAAGGGGTGGCTTTGGGACAGGGTTGACTCATCCATTAGACACAATAGGCACAAATTACTGACCCACAAAAATATTTTAATTAAGATATTTTAAAATAAGAAAAAAGAAAATAATTAATAATAATAATAATAATAAAATAAATCTAGCCTAGATTATATTCCCCCTTAAAACAAAATAAAAAAAAGTTGTAAAATATAATTTTTAATATTTTTTATGAAGGAAGGATCCCCCCCAAAGGCAAAAGTACCTAGAGCCCACAAAAATTATAATGGGGTCCTGGCTTGAGGAGATTTGACCTATCTCTATTCATAATCTGCTTCGTGGTCACCAGTATCATACAGATACTGAATAATATGCAGTGTCAGTAAAAATAATGTGCTTGCTATAGAAATGCAGCTTCAAGACAAATAGCCTGCCCTCCCTTTAAACAAAATTGCTCCCAAAGTCTCTCACATGTAGACTCTAAGCTGCGACTAGATTACCAGTTTGAAGAAACATCAAGTTATAGCCAAAATTTATACTTAAAAATTAGTAATTTATTAAATAACTTAATGGTCAAAAATTGCACAAAATAAAATTGAGAGTTTTTATATGTTTATTTAGATTACAGTGTCTGATCTTTGCAAGAATTCGTAAAGAAAAAGATCAATACCTAACTTCAGTACAAGAACCAACAAATCACAATGAAAATGAAAACAGCAGGAAAAGTATTTGTCTCATATGTAAGAGAAATGGATCTTATGTGTAATATAGTAAAAGTTTATTCTAACATATATACATATCATACATAGCCCCTTACTGGCAAATGACTGTGGTTGAAAGAGGGGTTCTACAGAAAGTAACCTCACAGGGTGTTCTGATCATAAATCCCTAACTAGACAGGTCATGATAGGTAGTCATGCCCCAGGCATATGACATTTTTAGCAAAAGTTTTATCTTTGCCTTAAGCAAGCCCTGTCTGTCTTTCTTATGCCTCTAGGTTAACACACCTTTGAAATAACCACACTCAAGAGAGCACATAATCTTATTAACTATCCTGTAATCCATTCCCCATCTTGCTTTCTCTCACCTTCATGTAATCTGCCTTACATTCTCTCCTTAATTTCAAATGCATAAAAGAAACTGAAAATCTCTCATTCTTGGGAGCATCTGAGATCTTGCTTCCCGACAGTTGTCATCAATTTGGCTCAAATAAACTCTTATAAAAATTCTCTACAGGTTTGAACATTCTTATATTGACACGACATAAACAGAACAAAATGTAGATAGTAAGCAAACAGGGGGAAATGTTTAGGCTGCAAGAAAATTCAAATTAAAACAAATGAAGTATGTTTTAATATCCATTAACTTGACAAGGAAGATATAATAATAATACTAGCTCCATTGTTTACAGTGAAATTGATGAATACTTATCAGGATATAAAACAGGAACATGCCAGTATTTATTGAGAACCATAAACAATGTTCACATCCTTTAACTCAATAATTTCATTCATTATAAATTAATCTGAGGAAATAATTCAAAAGGAGGGCAAATCCCGATGTATACGACTCTATTGTAGCATTCTCTAAAATAGCAGACATTGAAAACAACCTACATGTCCAACAGTAGGGAGAGTAAAAACAGTGAAATAAATTAACTGGATGGAATATTCTGTAGCTCTCACAATAATAATTATGAAGAATATGAGATAGTATAAAGAGTTATGCAAAACACCATTTGGTAAAACAAAATATCTAATTATATAAATGCTTTGATTATAGCCATATAAAATATACTAGTCTATAGACATGAACTACAGAAGAGGAAAGAAAAATACATTGTGTTTGCTCCTGTTCCGTGTCTTCAAAACAGACCGCATGTGGTGGGGCCCCGCCCACCATTCCAGGTTCAACTCCTGCTATTCCCCACTGTATTCACTGCGCTCTAGACACACTGGCTTGCTTTCTTCTCTGCTATACTGACTACAACCTTCTTTTTGCGATTTCCATCTTCTCCACTGGACTGCATGAGCCTACATCATTCTGTGTAATCTCATCTTTTCTTGTGGTGTCAATGATCACAATTAACATGAACAGCAGCGAAATAAGCAGTGACTGGTCAGTACAGAATTTCTAAAAAAAGAACACATATGGAATTGTGACTTAAAAGGAAGGAGAGTTACAGACAAGATGATGACGGGAGTATAAAGTGAAAAACTTGATTTTGACATGTAAGACTCTTGAGCATTGTTATGTCTCTGGGGAAGGAGCCAGAAAGAGGGAAACGTGTGATACCAAGGAAAGTGGAGTAACTAAAGAAACAAATTCCTTGCGTACGTTTTAAATGCACAATCCCTTTAAAGAGATAGAATACGTGACTCCTCAGGATTCTGGTTCCCAATTAGCTTCCTTCTTTTTTCTGCCACTGTGAACTTCTATGCTATATTGCAAATACCTCTTTCTCTATCTGGGTGTAAACTGTGAGCTCAAGGAACAGAGGAGAGAGGTCTATAATCATTATACCCCAGTGCTGAATACAAAATAAAGGCTCCACAATTAATGAATAAATATATCTGTTGACTTCCTTTCTACGTGACATGGGTGCCCTGGAGCAACACGAATGCCATCAATAAATGGGTTAAGAAGGAGCGATGACAAACAGGGAACAATGCTGGTAGAGGATGCCAAAAAGGAACTTTACCAAAAAAAGTAATGTCTGGGGAGCAGGAAGCCAGAGGCAAGGCTCAGACTGGGCCAGAAGCAGAGAGAGGTGCTCTCAGAGTATTAGAGCCACAAGAACTCTTAAGTCGGTCTAGTTCCAATGCCCCATTTATCAGGTGAGAAGACAGAGGTCCAGAGAGCAAGAGTGAGTGACACACACAGGGTCACATGGACTATCACTGGCAAAGACAAGCCACAGAAGCACATTTTCCTGAGACTAGTCTGTACTTGGAGAGGTGAAAAGACTCTCAGGGCTTGTCTCCTCAGCTAAATTTCGGCTGAACTCTCCTCTGTCCTGAGGTTGCTGGGCTTGCTACTGTATTTCTATCTGAAATTACAAGGTTTTCAGTTTTAATACCTGCCCCCATAATAAGGGATGCTGCAATTGCTGGAGGGGATGGAATGCAGAAAAGAGAAGATGCTAGTACTGTCAAGGCTATACCCCTTGTGCTCAGGCCACGAGCCAGGCCAATTTAATCAGAATCTGGAGAAGGTGGTGAAACCCAGGTATCAGCATTTTGTGAAGGTCTCAGGAGATTCCTGAGCATCAGAGGTTGAGAACCTATGGGTTAGAAGTCTCTGAGAGGCAAGCATGCGAGCCACCCAGATCTACCTTGCCCTGCTCCTCTCTCCTTATTCTTCATTGCCTGCCCCCAGGTGCCTCCACCTGTCCTAGGGCCACTGCTGACGCTGCAGTCAGGACACACCCCACACACACACACAGCTTTCCGCAATATTTACTGCCATCCCCATCCCCTCTGACAACCAGAAAGGATTCTGCAGATTGAACAATGCTGGTGATCTCAGGATCACCCAGCTGCCCTACGATTGGCTGATGACTGTCAGACATCAGCAGAAGGCGCCCTTGCTTCTTCTGGTTCTAATGGAATAATTTACTGTAAATAGCCTCCCTTTCCTCCAGAGCCCAGGTTCCTTAGCCAAATGGAAGTGAGCAAGGACAGCCTTTAATGGGATGCAGGAGCAGAAATGAGCTGTCCAAATGGAGTGGCTGTCAAGGCAGCTGCTGAATTAAGACAGAAACACTTAAGACTTCATGTCCTTCTTATGAACTAGCCACTCCTGGTGGGGAAGACGCAGCCAGGAGTTCTGTGAAAACACAGCTGCAGGCTCCAGCGTGGGATGTCCAATTAGGGAGGGCCTCGGGTGGTGATGGAGGGGTTCCTTCTTCCCTGCTCACTTCCTATAAGCTTCTTCCGCTTCCTTTTTCTCCCCTCCTCTTCCCCCACAGTTACCCCTCTCTGCCCTAGTGTCCTAAAGGAACTCCATTACTTTTCAGTTTAAGAGAGTTCTCACTGTTCCAAACTCTTGCTGAGGCCTCAGGTCTCCTCCATCAGTCTATAGAAGGATCGGAGGTTAAGATGCCTGAGATCGACGCCCACTGGTACCTTCCTGGGATCCAGGACCCTGAGAGGAGAAGGGGATTCATCCACCCAGGGAACCTTTTCCACGTCCCTAAATTTTTCCATCCACAAATGCTGTACAGGGTTATCTTATTGATTTATCCATTAGTAATTCAATACATACTTATTTTCACTATAAACAAGGTGAATCCCATTTCTTTACAAATTGTGTACAGCCTAGCAGCAGAGCCAAATATTGCACGTGGCAGGACACCACTATAGCCACAGAGGTATCACCCTTCCCTTGCCAATATGCTCGAGTTTGTGTTGATTTCATCATTGGAGGCCACATCAACTGCAGTATGCCTAGAGGAAGCTTCTGGTCATTCCCCTGGTTGATTTTGGACATCATCCAAACACATTTGATGGACTGGGGCTGTCCTGGTTAAGGCTGGGAAGCAAGAACAGCCACGGCAATGAGAATGGAATGTGAGCACCCCGGACGGGGCTGAACCCCATGGAGTTGGCCAGGAGGAAGAAACATTGCTTCTGGGACCAGTGTGCTGCTGGAACCAGGAAAGCCCTAAACTAGCAGTATATGTGCACACTGGGGGAATGAGGGAGGGGGTTTGTTAGTAGAACTCAGAGCTGTTACAGGAGCACCTTAAGACCGAATCTCAGAGCAGAAACTCTCCCTTGCACTTAGGAACAAGACATCAGGGGCTCCTTATCGCTGAGAACTGAGGTAAAAGTACAGCAGCCCCACTCCCCCACAGGAGGGAGCACATAGCCCCTCTCGGACATATTACTCATGCCCAACCTTTAAGTTGAGAAAAACAACCATGGTGACTCACTTTTAAATCATGTTTACTAATACATCAGAATCATTATGTTGTCATAGAAAACGGGGTGAGGACCACAAGCCTAAAAAATAAAGTCCACTTGATGAGCCAATATAGCCACTTATCACCACTTTCAATCTACATTTTGGCCTCCTCTCCAGCCTCTAGCCAGTTTTCTTTCAAGTGTCTATTCTGTTGGACATTACGTGCATTATGCCTCGAGAGAAGGGAGCAAGAGAGAGTGGCGAGAAATGAGGCTGGAGACCTGGGAATGCACCCGTTCCCAAGCTCCTTAAAGTCAGGTAAAGTTTTGGACATTATTCCAAGAGCATTGGAGAGCCATAGAAGGCTGTTAAGCCAATAAGTGACCAGACAGGGTCTCTCGGCTGCAGTGGAGAGGTCGGATGGGTCAGAAGGGAATAAGGCATTGACCTCTGTGTCGCTTAGTTTCCTTCCACAAGATTAGGATGAGGATTAAACAAGGGATCACATACAAATTCCCTGGAGTAATGTTTGGCATATGAGAGGCAATCAGGACATTTTAGCACCTTCCTCAGTCCCACAATTCTAATTCTTTTTCATCTAATCTCATTTTTCTTTTCACTTCCCTGAAAGTATTTTGGAAAGAAAATACCATTTAAGCTTTTTGCTATGGGGGTGGCCAGATGGCTAAGTTGGTTAGAGCGCGAGCTGTCAACAACAAGGTAGCCAGTTCAATTCCCGCACGGGATGGTGGGCTGCGTCCCCTGCAACTAAGATTGAAAATAGTGACTGAACTTGGAGCTGGGCTGCGCCCTCCACAACTAGATGAAAGGACAACGACTGACTTGGAGCTGATGGGCCCTGGGGAACACACTGTTCCCCAATATTCCTCAATAAAAAAATTTTTTTAAAAACACAACTTTTTGCTGCAATTAAAATTGCTTACTGTGCTGGACACAGTCAACAATATGAATAAGACCTGGGTTCTTCCTTAAGACAGATTTGCAATGAGCCACAACATGACGTAATAGGAATTACACTAACGACAAGAGCCAAAGCTCTCAGAGGGCAAGAAATGCATCCTTCACCCCTCTGTCCTCAATTTCGGACAAAATATGTGGCACAGTGGACTTCAGCACAGACTTCTCGCCAAAATGATGTGTGTTCTGGGAGTTCAGAGGATTGAGCAGGAGGCTTGGCTGCACTGAAAGTTCAATATCTTAGGATTTAATACAGGCTCAGTGAGAACTGTAGCTTTCTTTCTGTATGTTTTGTTGTTCATTATTTGGGGTTAATTGTTAGTATGCTTTATATTTTATTCTTTATTTTTCATGAATTTTTCTTCTGAGTGATTAAACGCATTTTCAAACACTGTATAATAACATGAAGACATCAAATTTATACTGAGATGTTTGGTTCAATAGTATTAAATTCCTAATTAGCTGTAGTATTTCCATGTGAGTCACAGATCATATGGGGTAAATTTCATTCTCTATGAATGAAATTCATATGGCTGCTTTTTTCCCATCACCTACCTGCACCTAGGCCACCTAACCTAACCCCAAGCTGACATGTGTTTAGAAAATCAGAGTAATTTTGCCCTTAGCCTGAGCAATACACCAGCGAACTGGTATGAGAATCCTATAATTTCAGATAAATTAAGCGACAGTGGAGTCATAACTAACACTCTTCCCTCTATTAACGTGTCATTCTCCCAATTTCTATGCTGATGTATTTTATTTCTGTGGCAAGTTGACAAATAAGGTAAGTAATCATATTGGCTGTGGGAATACTAAGTATTATTGTGGGAAAGTTGAGGCAAAGCTGTTTTATTTCTATGTGTATGGTTCTTCAGATTCATATAGTGAAACTGAACTTGGTCAAATTGCTTCTTTTTCTTAGAGTTTGACTATTCCAGATGAAAGCCATGGCTGCATTAGAGTTGGTGGCTCTGTGTGTGACAGCTGTCATGCACTGATATCACTCAGGAAAGACAAATGCATTTCTAATATCTAAAAATGACCCTCAGGTAAGAAATATCATTTAAAGAAAACTCAAAAAGTAATTCTGATAGTTTATAGCAAAACTGTACTATTTTTATGCATTTGAAAGTATTTTTTATTATAAAACTCAAAAACAGTAAAAAATTCAAAAGTACAGAGATTGTAGTAAAGAAAATAGAAGTTCCTATTTCCTAATTCAATTCCATAGTCACATACCCCAAAGGTGTATTGGACCTCCTTTCAGAATATTTCTCTTTATACTAGATAAATTAAGTGTCTATTACATATTTTAACACAAATAAGATCATCACATACAGTTTTGTATTTTTCATTTTTCACTTATAATTAGGTAGGTACATATAGATTTAATCTTCTTTTTAGTGCCTGCACAGCATTACATAAAGATGTACCATTATTTATTTTACCTATTAATAATCATTTACATTTTTCTTCTTTTTCCTTGCTATTAGAAATAGCATGGTAATAAACATTATTCAACATATATTTTTTTCAAAGTTAAGCAAATATGTCCATTAAGTAAATTCCAAGCAAGAATCCTAACACTTCTTTGAATAGCATTCTTCAGCTGAATTAGATGCTCAAATACTCCATGCTAACACCCCATGGGGTATTTGAAGAAATGGTGGCATGTGGTAATGATATAACATGTTCTACTGAATTAGGCATTGTTTTAGTAATTTATTACTACATAACAAACTACTCCAAAACTTAGTGGTTTGTAACAAAAACATTCATTTATTTAGCTCAGAAAACTGCAACTAGTTCAGGGTTGGGCAAGGGAAGACCTGTGTCTTCTCTACACAGTATCGAGTGAGGGAGCTTGACTGAGGGCTAGAGGACCCATTTCCTAGATGGATCACTCAAATTGTTGGAGCTGGCTTTCAGCTGGGAGCTGAGCTAGGCCTGATGGCTGAGAACCCTGGGTTTCTCGCTGTATGGATCATTCCATGTAACTTAGACTTTCTCGTGACACGATACCTGGATTCCAGGGGCAAGAATCCTGAGAGAGCGAGGCAGAAGCTGTACTCTTATTATGACCTGAAAGTCTCATAGTGTCCATCTGCTATACTGTATTGAGATAATCACAAAGTTCCATCCAGTTTAAGAGGAGGAACATAAACTCATCTCTTGATGGAAATGTGACAAGGTTCTTAAAAAAGCAGGTAGGATGGGAAATATTATTGCAGCCACTGATGAAAAATACAATCTGCCACAGTCAGAATATACCTTCTTTGACTTTAGATAAATAGTTCAAAAGATTATACGTTGATTTTTGAAACATTATATCCAAGTTGTATTGTTTTTCCTCTGGTCTGATTCTGAAAAAGTATTTTACTAGAACCATCAGATTGTTTTCTTTCTGGAGATGTAACACTCATGCCAGTCCCCGTTATGATTAAAACCTGTGGTAATTGCATGATCACCAACTTTTCTTTAATTGATGAGAAACAATTTATTTTGTTTCTCCATTCTCCTCCATTCAGCATAGCTCCTAATGATAATAATAATAATAATAATAATTTATTATTAATAAATATAATTAATAATAATTATTCCATATAAGAGTTCGTATCTTCATTTACTGATGATGAAATCTAGATGTGGAAAGGTGAGGCAACTTTTCTAAAAATCTCATTAATGTTGTAGGTGGGATTTGAACCTATGACTGTTCTAAGCCTAGGTTCTTACTGTTAATTAAATTTTCTAAAGTTTTGGGTCAAGAGTTGTGCTATGTAAAACTTGTCAGTACGAAAGTCTTTACTCATAGCTCAACCCAAGTGAACTGTGACGGTCTCCCAGAAACTGAAATCTTCCCTAAAATATCATAGGATCTTTCTTGCCAGGTGAGTTACGTACAGATTTGCATTTGAATATTACTATGTCTGTTGTTCTATGTGAGAGAGTACTTGAACTAATATAACAAAACAGAAACTAAAATATTGTGCTGCTTCATCTCCATTCTTCTCACAAGTCAATTACATGGTTCTATAAGACAGCACACTCTGATTAAAATCATATTAAGATAAGGAGTCAGTATACAAAAGGAAGCACAGAAATTTTGCTTGGAGGTAAAAGAAATCACAGAAAGCTTCCTGAAGGAAGCTGACCTTGGCCAGTGACATTAAGGAAAAGAAAGCTGTGTTGTAAAGACTGAGGTTAGAGTTAGTTCCCAAAACAGGCCGTGCATGAGAATCACTCGGGAATTTAGTAACTATTCAATGCTCAGACTCAAGCCCTGGAGATTGAGATTCATTTGGCATAAGATGGGGTCATCATCAGTACCCAGAAGATGCTGATGTAATAAGCCTTCAAACCTCTTTTGGAAACCATGGGTTTAGGGCACAGCCAAGGAGGATTTTTTTTCAAAACTTCCTATCATTAGCTTTTTAAAAAAAGTTTTAATATTTTTCTTGTTTGATATTTTTCTGGCTTCCTGTTTTATTTTTTATTTTGGAATACCTAAAAGGTAATGTCTGCTCTTTAATAGAAGCCAAGATTCTGATTCATTCTTTTGTTATTATATTAGGTTATTGTAACTATCTTTTGTGCTGAATCAGATGAAGCTCTATTTTCATGTTTTCATTGGAATGAAAATGGACAAGTCTCCTAGACTACGTGATTGTGGGCTACTTGACATATTAAATTTATATTTTTTAAAATATCAATGTGTTGCTACTGAACTAGACCAGTTGCATTTGGTAGTCTTTCTTTTTAGTATAGAAATGACTGCCTCATAGATCAGCTTTCTTTCAATGTTTGCTATCCCTTTGAAAACTTGATGGATACTCCAGTGATTTATCAAAAGGATGATTTCTCCAACGAGAGAATGGTTACTATTTGACATTCATCAGAACTTCCTCGGAGCATCTAGAAGGCTTTGAGCTTCTTCTTTCTTCAGTCCTAATTGTGCACTGAGCAGTGTTCCCCATAGCTGTATTGAAGATTTTTATATTGGGTCTCATGTATTTTAGTCTCGATAGGAAATTTATTTGTTCATTCAACAGCTATTTTTAGCATATACTATATTCTAGACACTAGAAAATACAAAGGTGAACAAAATACAGACACCATTTCTGCTTCAATGGTGCTTACAGTCTGATGTGAAGAAAAACAGATAATTGCATAATCTGGCACTATAGTAATTGTAGCAGGCAGAATTCCACCAGAGAAACAGAACTAGTAAGATATATATGTTTACAGATAGATAGATAGATAGATAGATAGATAGATAGATAGATAGGTAGGTAGATAGATAGATAGATAGATAGACAGACAGATATCGTAAGAGATTGGCTTATACTTCTGTAGGTTGGCTAGGAAAGTCCAAAATCTACAGGACAAGCCATCAGGAAGGGAAGGCTAGAATCTTTTAGGCTTGAATTGACTTTGCTGCTCACAGGTAGAAATTCTTCCCCAGGTAAACTTCAGTTCTGCCCTCAAGGCTTTCAACTACTTGGATTAGACCCACCCAATCTTGGAGGATAATCTTTTGTTCTCCTAATTGTAGGTGTTGACCACATCTACAAAATGCCTTCCTAACACCTAGACTAGTGTTTGATTGAATAACTCAGTTACTATAGCCTAGCCAAGGTGATACATAAAACTGACCATGTTTGCAAAATGCTATGATACGGAAAGTACAAAGTGCCAAGGACCCATATCTTAGAGCATCTATCTTAGTCTAAGTGAAGTCAAGTATTTCCTGGAAGAGATGACAATTAACATAAGACCTGAAAAATGAGTAGGAATTAGCTAGATAAAGAGATGGATGGAGAATATTCTTGAATGTGGAAATAGCATAAACAAAAGCCAGAGAGAGAGCATTAAGATCACCTCTCATCAGATTTCTTTTTCTTTTCTGGCTTTCTCTTTTCAGAATACCTATGAGGTGATGGTTGTTCTTTAATAAAAGCCAAGATTTGATTTTGATTTCTCTTTTTCTTCCTTTCTTTTTTTTTTTTTTTGCTAATCATTACATTAGCTTATTGTAATCCTTAGTGCTGAATCAAATGAAACTCTATTTTCCTGTTTTAAGTATCATTTTCAATTACTGGTGAAATGAAGCACCTTTTCATATGTTTATTTGACATTCCGGTTTCCTCCTCTATAGATTGCATGTTTGTAAAATAATAATCTTTGCACAGTATTTTATTGGGTACAATTAATTTCCTATTGATTATATATGATTTGAATATTACTAGAAATTGTTTGTTTGTGTATGCATTGCAGATATATTCTCCCAGAAAACATCAGTCCATACTAGGAGGAGCTTTGTAGACTATTGTTTGCAGGTGAGTACAAGGGGATCTTGTTAAATCAGAGAGTGCTGGGGTAATCTCAATTACATACCTAAATCTCACTTCTAGGAAAAAGCCTCCATATTGAGCAGGAACAATAGAGGCAAAGGAAAGAAAAGGAGAAGAAGCCAGCACATCTCCCAAAGCACAGAATGTTTACTCTTTATATAAATGACAGAAGATGGAGCACTTGAATCTTGAAGCTAGGAAACCTACACTGGCTGTCATCCTTTCTAGTACGGGCAAACTCATGTCACTGAAATATAAGCAGTTGGAAAGAAAAGTAGTCAAACCCATTGAAAATTATTATCAGAAAAAAACAAAAATTAGGAGCAAAATTGCATTATTTCAAGCAATGAAAACAGGACAGAAAGACATTTCCACAAAATAAAGGAAAACTATATTCTAATGGTCTAAACAAACAAGCTCAAAGAAATTTAGAAAATAATAGAAGTTATAAAAGAACAACTTAAATTAGAATTAAAATAACACACAAGTAATATTATTGAAGAAACAAAAAAAGAACAAGAAGATCTGAAAATGGAGCCTACAAAACCAAAGAATATATTAGAAATAGAAGAAACAATATTTTAGAAATTGAAACTAAACTGGAAGTGATATGAGCCAAATGAAGGGGCTTCTCACTACAGAAGCTCTAAGTTTTCTTTCTTTAGTGTTTTAATTCCATTAGTTTCTTAATCGTGAATAATAGATTGTTTTTAACCTGAATCATAGAAATCTCCTACCCCTTGCTTTAGATAATTGCCCTGAAACTTGTGATTTATGCTTCTTGATTGTAATCATTGAAGCCTAATGTTCTCTCCTACCCGTTCTGGGCCTAACTCCTGGACAATTAACGACACCTGAATAATCGGTTAAGTGGCCACAGGCCCTACAGAGTTGACAGATTTTCCATCACGTCGCCGCCTCACGTTAATAGCTTGAGCTCTGCTCTTTAAGCCAGAACTTTTAAATTTATTAATTAAAATCTGTTTTTCCTCATTCAGGGGCCTTGGGCATACAGATGGTACCCCAACAAGATTACCAGTCCCAACTGAAGAGGCCACCGCAGTCTTCCAGGGGGATCTCGGAGACCTCTTCCTCTCATCTGGATCACATAGGGTGAGAGTTCCAGGTATCCTCAAATAGGTAGGGACAGCTTTATGCCCTTGCCCAGCAGGAAGCAGATACAGAAGAAAAGACTTCTGTCCCTCAACTTCCCATAGAGATTTTATGGGGATCATGTCTCTCAAGGGGAAAACCAGGCAGGCAGTTAGAGATAGGCATCGGGTCTCTGCATTCCTGCACAGTTCACAGAAAGCCACTGACCAAAAGACCTCTCCTCTCCACCCAAAACTTCCCCTTTTCATTGTAATTATCTACCCCTATGAGGAACAAATGGGTACAAAATATCCAACTAGATTAAACCGGCCACTCACACCTGCACAGTAAAGGCCACAATGACCTTCATTTCACCTGGGCCTTATACCATCATTATAATATCATACATATGCCCAGAAGTTCATTAATATTATTATAACAGACTGAATTCTGGGAAGGAACATGCGGCAGTCTAAAAAGATGAGGTAATAGCCTGTTGTCAATCACAGGTGTCAATCAAGTGATCCCACACCCGGGAAAGGAACAGCCCATTCTAGAGAAAAAAGGGATAAAAACTCCAAGTCCTTGCCAGTTAGGGCCTTTTGAGCCTCTTCTTTTGCTCGGCCCTCTCCAAACTCTTTGGAATGTACTTTTTCTCCTAATAATGCCACCTTGGGCCCTTGAGCCAATCTCTGCTGCTCGGGTTCCCTCCTATTTCTTTGGAGTGTACTATCTCTTCTGATAAACTACTCTTTCATGACTTTATTTTTGTGTCTTATTGAATTCTTTGCTCGAGATGCCAAGAACCTGAACACCGCGCCGAAAAGAGCCCACCCTCCGGTAACAGAAGTACTAGAGCAAATAAATACCATGGGTTATACATAAAGAGAAATAGAAAATGTAAAGGAGGAATATTTTAAATTAAAAAATATGAAAAAATTAAAAAGGGTTTAAGAGAATATGATATAAAACACCAGCCAAAGTGTGTGTGCATATAAAATTCCTGAAGGAGAAAAAGCAACTGAACAGAATAGAACAAATGCTAAGAAACGATCATTGAAGAAAACCATTGTGAAATAAAAAGGTAATTTGAAATTACATATTGAGAAGATACACTATATACTTTGGAAAATCAACCAAGGCATATTGTAGTAAAACAATTAGAAATTTAAGAAAGAAAAAAAAAAACACTACAAATACTGTTTCCCCAAAAATAAGATCTAGCCAGACCATCAGCTCTAATCTGTCTTTTGGAGCAAAAATTAATATAAGACCCAGTCTTATTTTAATATAATTTTATATTAATATTATATATAATATAATTATATTTTATATTAAAATAAGACTGGGCCAAACAAAATTAGATATTAATTTTGTTATTATATCTAATAAATTAATTTTAATAAATTTATTAAATATTAATTTTATTATAGTTAATAAAATTTATTATATCTAATAAATTAAAATTAATTTATATCTAATTTTGCTATTAGATAGAAAACAAAAATTCACTTTTTTGTTTTATATCTAATAAAAGATTTTAAATCTCTTTCAGCTAGAAAGTTTAAAATGATGCTATTAAACAATTCTTAGATCAAAGCAGAAATGCAAATTTAATTAAAGATTTTTAAAAATAATTAGTAATGAAAATACATATCAGAATCTGTAGGATATAGCTATAGTAACTTTCAGTGTAAAGCTTATAGCATAAAATATCTATATCAATTCAAATGAAAGTGAATTGAACACCTAACGTATTGGAAATTTTGGCCAATGCAATTAGAGGCATAAGAATTGTAAAGGAAGAGATAAACATATCTCTATTTGCAGATGATAAAACTAAATGTCTGAAAATCCAAACGGAACGTAAAAAAAGAATGAAATCTTCCCATTTGCAACAACGTGGATAGACCTAGAGATATTATGCTAAGTGAAATAAGTCAGACTGAGAAAGACAAATACCATATGATCTCACTTATATATAGAATTTAAAGACCAGAATAAATAAGCAAACAAAACAAAAATAGAGTCAGAGATACAGAAAAAAAACTGATGGCTGCTAGATGGGAGGGGGTTTGAGGATGGGGGAAAAAGTGAAGGGATTAGAAAATACAAATTGGTAATTACAAAATAGTTATGGGGATGTGAAATACAGTATGAGGAATATAATCAAGACTATTGTAAAGATCATGTCGGGTGCCAGATGGTTACTGGACTTATCAGGGGGATCACTTCTTAGATTGTGTAGGTGCCTGACTACTGCACTGTACACCTGAAGCTGATGTAGAATAATATCGAATGTCAACTATAATTACATATATATATACATATATATACACATATATATGGAATATAGTCAATAGTATAGTAATAGCTATATAAATGTCAGAGGGGTAGTACATTGGGAGGGGGGTTATCACTTTGTGAGGGGGTATCAATGTCTAATCATTATGTTGTTTTATACACCTGAAACTAATAATAAAAAAGTTAAAAAAAATAAAAATAAAATAAATAAAAATATTAAAAAGTTCTTAAAATAGGTCAATTCAACAGTAAGAAAAAAAGTCCTAAATTTTAAATTCTCCTAATAGCATAGCGTCAAAATATATGCAGCAAAAATTAATTAAATTAAAAGGGGAAATAGACAAATTCATAAATGGAGAATTTAACACATTTATCTCAGTATCTGACAGAAAAAAACAGTTTAAAAATGTGGTGTTTGTAAGTCCAAAAAAAAAAAAATATGTGGTGTATATGAGATTTGAACAACACAATTAAGCAACTTGACCTAATTTACCTACATACAATGCTATATTCAACAACTGCAGAATACACAATCTTTTAAAGTTCATATGGCATATTTACCAAATAGACCATATGTTAAACATAAAGCAATTCTCAACAAATTTCCAAAAATTAGAATCATAGAATGTTTCTCTGACCATTGTCAAAATAAATTAGCAATAGTAGCGGAAAAAAATTTCCAAAAATTTGGAAATTAAGCAATGTACTTCTAAATAACCCATATATCAAAAAAAAAAGACAAAATGAAAATAGAAAATATTTTGAACTGAAAATGAAACTATGGCATAGCAAAATGTATGGCTACAGCTAAAAATAATTATAGAAAAATTTCTAGTTTTAAACATATATATTTAAAAAATAGACGATTGAGAATCAGTTTCCTCAGCTTCCATCTAAGAAACTAGGGGGCAAAGAACACATTTTTTTTTCCTGGAGTGCCCAACTGCTCATATCTGAAGTTCCCTGAAATTCCAAAGACCTCGGAGCCCAGGTTGGTAGGCAGGAGGTTGCTTTTCACCACACTCTCCGATTTGCTTAGCAATCTGCCAGCTGATAGGTCATGCAGATGGCAGTGTCACAGGCTCTGACCTGGGCAGTGATACTGATTGGCAGGATGAAGAAGAGAAAGGGCTATGAGTTTCTGAAGTTAGGAGAGTCCAGTGTAGACGAGCCCATAAAAAGAACTAATGTTCTGGGTCGCATCATTTAACCAATTAAGTGTTTTTCCTAAACATAATTATCAAGACAGAAGCTCACACGATCCATTAGGGGGAATTATCATGCCAATCTATGCTAGGAACCCTTCCCAAAGAATGTCACAGAAAACCCAGAACCCACTGAGATTTGTTTCCCCGACTGAGGGGTACATGCTGAAAACCACCTCTTCCAGCCTCTTCCAGTCAGTCCCTTCGGTACCAGCCAGAGGTGATCGACAAAGGCCAGAAGGACAAGAGTAAATGTGGGGGTTACTCCCAGCCCCACTCTGAGGCACAAAGGGAGTCTCTAGAGACCACACACCCAACATCAAAGACACCTCCACAGGAAAATAAAAAATCCCCAAAGTTCTACCTTAGAGAGAGACCCAGAAAACAGTTTGCATCATCCTCTTTCTGAAGTGCTTACCTGTTCCTCAGCACTCTTTTTCCTGTTGCTTGAGCTGGTCACAGGAACCATCGGCCACGTACTGGATGGAGTCATCCAGGACTAACACTACGAAGAATTCCCTCAAGGCCTGGAATCTGGGCCAGAGCAAAGACCACCGCCTTTCACAGCCTCTTAGACCCCCTCAGCAAAGTAAGAGGGCGCCCTCTTGAGGCCTCTTTTCTCTGCACCAATAGGCTACCTTGAAGTTCTAAAGTACATGGGAATGTAAATAGCTTTGAAGCTCCAAAGAAAGAGCAGAGAAAGGGTTTATTAACCAAATGACCAGAAATTAGATATGTGCTTACTGGCATTCAGAAGCTGCCCTGGCTCTCTCTAATCTCTATCCTTAGTCTTAGTCCTGCTCTCTCTTGTCCTGCCCTGAGATGCCTGGTATTCTGTCACAGGCAAAGTCTCCGATACCAGCCTAAAGAGCAAGCAAAAAGGAACCACATGTATCAAGTTATAAGAAGGAAGCAAGAAAGGAAATTAGGAGAGGGAGGGGTTTAGAAGGCATCCTGGGGCATGCCAACACAAGGAACAACCTGGACTTGCGATTGGCATTTGAAAGATAGAATGGGCAGAGAACGTTCTTGGAGGACTGAGCCCTTAATCCGTGGGATCGGATGCTCCTTCCAAGAAGACAGTATCAGAACTGAGTTGAATTTTAGGACATCCAGCTGCTGTGGGAGAATTGCTTGGTGCAGGGGCAAATCTCCACACACGCTGGCATTGTGATCAGAATTGTAGCATGCTCACCTTAATTTAGTCCCTGTTTACCAGCTTTATAAGTGCCAACTCTTCTTCCAAAGTTGAAATAATATGTGTGATTAATTTCTTTTTGGAAGGGTTTGCCACCCTTTTGATTCAGTATACCTGGTTTGCCTTGAGAGTTCCGCTCTCTGGTGGGCTCAAAAGATGATTTTATAGGTTATCCATGTACTCCTCGTTGTTAGAATTGGAATGACACTCTTTTATTGCTTTCTAAATCCTACGCAGGAGCAGAACTTTTTTTTAATTACCATTTTAACCATTTGTAATTGTATAATTCAGTGTCACTAAGTTTATTCACAATGTTGGGTAACCATCACCATTATCCATTTCCAAATAGAAACTCTACATCCAGTAAACAGTAACTCCCCATTCTCTCCTTCCTACAGCCCACCAACTCTATTATACCCTCTGTCTCTATGAGTTTGCCTATTCTAGGTATGTACTTCATAAAAGTGGAACCACACAATATTTGTCCTTTTGTGTTTGACTTATTTCGCTTAGCATAACGTCTTCAAGATTTATCCATGTTGTAGCTTGTGACAGGATTTCATTTCTTTTTAAGACTGATTCATATTCCACTGTGTGTACAGACCACATGTTGTTGATCCATTCCTATTCTTATATAATTGCTGTATTTCCTTCTTGGACTTGATCCCCATTTATTTTTGTTTTCTTTAGCAATAGTGTTATTATGTCAGGTTCCCTAGGAAGCTGACTCTCCGTTGGACATTTGTGTGCAGGAAGTGGATGGTGGCATGCCCCTAGATCAGCACCTGTCAGGGCGTGTAGGAAGTGAATTGGGCAGAGAGAAGTTGAACTGCATAAAGGAAGCTGATCCCCCGGGGAGCATGAGAGCCTGGTCAGGAGTTCAGACTGGTAGCTCCTTCAGGCAAGGAGCCTGGACCTTTATACTTCCCTGGAATAGTGCAGCTTTGATGGCATACAACCTGTGCAATTACACAGGGTCCCCACATTCAGAAGAACCTCATGTCTTGGTTTAATTATATGCTGTGACTGTCACTTGTCACCTGTCACTTTCTTAATAATATTTGAACAAGGATCCCCGTATTTTTATTTTTTGTTGGGATCTACAAATTATGTAGCTAGTCCTGTCCTCAACCATACATTCGGATGAGTTATTCCCAGGGACGGACCCAGACTTTGACCTAAGCCACTTCATGTAGCTTAGAGTCCTGCTCAGAAAGTGACTCATCTGGGAAGCATCAGACACCCATACTCCAGGGAGGTAGGACATAGCAGGCCTCAGTCCTGATGGTGAGATTTGGATGGTACATGACCAGCATCCACTACAAACAGCTTCAGATATGTAACAATTTTAAGTGTACATAATTATGGTGCATATACTGTACACATTTGTTGTCTACTTTGCACCTATCCTATCAAAGATATTTTCAGTGAAACCCCATTGTCTTCGTAGCTATTCTTTTTAACTCTATGTAATGTTTCAAGAGTAGATATATTTTACTTAATGATTTTATTTCCCTCAGCAGTTACTATTTCTGTATCTATTTTGCTATTTTATTTTATATCACTTTTTTCTCCAGCTTCTCAAATTTTCTGTGGAAATAATGGAATACAAACAAATTTACTCATATGGATTTATTGTCGGTCAGTTAGGTTTCCAAATTATTGCCCTATAAATAATATTGTAATGAACATCTACTTTTATACAGGATTTTTCATGTCTGAGATAATTTCTTTCGTGTAGATTTCTACATGTAGAATTAGTAGATGACATAGGCCAATTTATGGCTTTTGATACAAATTACCAAGTTGTTTTCTAAAAAAATTATATCAATTACACACGCACAGACAAGAGAGTACCAATGTCATAGCATCATGGGCATTATTGTGTAACATTTTTAAAAGTATTTTGTGGCTCATATTTTTAAAAAACATTTAAAAATATTTTCGCTCATTTAATAGGTAAAATAGTATTTACTTCAGAGTTGTTTTAGTCAACAGTTTTCTAAGAAAAATTAAAACATATAGAAAAGTTGAAAGAAGTGTAGAACTGATACACATGTCCCCAATACCTAGACTTTGTCATTAACATTTTGCTATATTTGCTTTATTGTATATGTAGATATCTATCTGTCCCTTTATCTATCCATCAATACATATTATTTTTAATGTATCTCAAACCCTGAAGCACTTTAGTATGCATATCACTAAACAGGGTTCAATATTTGTTTACTGGTCATGTCTATGTAAAATTTAAATACAGTGAAATGCATAAATCTTACATGTATTATCAGATGAATTTTGTCAAACACATACACCTAGGAAACACAAACTTCTATTATGTCAAAATGTTGCTTCATGCCTCTTTTTATCAAACCGTGCCCTCCTCCCAGAGGCAGTCACTGTTTTCAATATTTTAAATCATAGTTTACTTGAGCCAGTTCCAGAACTTTATATCAAAGGAATCATACAGTATGTACTATTTGGGATCCTTCTTTCACTGACCATAACGTTGTGAAGATTCCTTCCTGTTGTTTCATGTACCAGCAGGTTTTCATCTCCCTTATTATTGTTGAGCTGTATTCCACTACATGAATATACCACAGGTATTTCTTGATTCTCCTGTTGATGGACACCTGGGCTGTCTGGTTTTTGTCTTTTTTTGAATGAAGCCACTATGAGTTTCAGGGATGCTTTATTTTGCATTTATTATTATGAGTGAGCTTGTGCATTTTCATTAAATTTATTTACCAGTTATAATTCCTCTTAAATTAATTATGTATTTATTCATGTCCCTTGCTTAGTATAATAATTTCATGGAGTTTTAAATATTTTCTGAAACAAATTTAAGAGCTCTTTAAACAAAGGTATTTCCTCTGTCTTTATCTTACTTGTAATTTAGTATTTAACTGTTTTCATAACTTTTACTTGGGTGGTAATGGCCAATTTCCAATTTTATTTTTAGTTAAAAAATAGACATTCTATTTTATAATATATTCTAAAATAATCTGAGAAGATTAACTATATATTTATGTTAAACACATTTTTATTCTCTTGGAAATTTAATACCACTATCACAGAAATACACACACACCACACACACACTTGCGAAACTTTACAGAGACAAAATTAGTGGTTTAAATTTGATTTTAAATTTGTGTGTAAGTTCTAAGTTATCACCATATACAGCTGAGATTATTATGAAGTTCTGAAATTTAGTAATAAGAAGCCTCTGATTCTGATCACCAATTCCAATACGTGAGGGATTTTTCCATGCCACCAAGGAATTGTCTAACACCAGCTGGTGTAACTATGCACCTACAGCTGAGCCCTCTCCTTTAATTGCTGCCACCTCTCCCTTTATAATTAATTGGACCTTAGTTTCTTTAATCTTTGTTCTGTTGTAAGTACAAGTTGCTTAATATCCTAACCATAAGACTCAATAAGTTTGCAACATGTTCTCAATAACCTGTGACCTGTCACTCAACAATCTTAGGGAAACATCTTAACATAATGTCTTTGTTCTTCCCCACACAAAAAAAAGTAAACAGAAAAAGATCATGTGATAATGATTTACATGTTTGCTTTGCAAAAAAGAATGAGAGCCAAGACCACCCCCAGATGCAGGTGATCTTTCAATGGCATCTCCAAGTCTGCACATTGAGATATTATCAAGGAACTGGAAACTATACAAATTGACCCTGACTCCTCCTCCCATTCTCTTTTTCAAGTTTAGAAACCCCTGATTCAGTCCACTGAGCAAGATAGATTTGAAGCATTTCTAAGTCTCCCATCTTCTTGGTTGGCACCATCTCAGTCAATAAACCTTTCTTTGCTCCAATCTCTTGACATTTCAGATTTTGGCTTTATGAAGCATTGGACACATGAACCGGAGTTCAGTAATACTGGCTATCCTACAATTTAACCCAACTCTGACATTATCTACCTGGAGGTAGCATTAGATCCCACAGGTGAAGGGTTCAGTTCCACAAAACAACCCCTCTACCACTTCATACGCCAATAGCAAGCCCAGGTTATAAATGAAGTTCGTTGCAACGATGTTGCTAATATTTTTTGATATCAGATGAATTATTCATTATGAATTTGTATCAACTGGACAAACAGTAAACAAAGCTTACTGTTTGGAAGTGCTGTAAAGGCTGCGTGAAAAGTTAGATGACTTGAACTTTTTGCCAACGATTCATGGCTCTTGCATCACGACAATGCACCAGCTCACACGGCACTGTCTGTGAGGGAGTTTTCAGCCAGCAAACAAATAACTGTATTGGAACACCCTCCCTACTCACCTGATCTGGCCTCCAGTGACTTCTTTCTTTACCCTGAAATAAAGGAAATATTGAAAGGAAGACATTTTGATGACATTCAGGACATCAAGTGTAATACAACAGCTCTGATGTCCATTCCAGAAAAAGAGTTCCAAAATTGCCTTGAAGGCTGGACTAGGTGCTGGCATCGGTGCATAGCTTCCCAAGGGGAGTACTTCAAAGGTGACGATTGTGATACCTTGTTTCCCCGAAAATAAGACCTAGCAGGACCATCAGCTCTAATGCATCTTTTGGAGCAAAAATTAATATAAGACCAGATATTATATTATATTACATTACATTACATTATACTATATTATAAGACCTGGTCTTATATTATAGTAAAATAAGACAGGGTTTTATATTAATTTTTGCTCCAAAAGACACATTAGAGCTGATTAGGCTAGGTCTTATTTCCAGGGAAATAGGGTATTCAGCAATGAGGTATATAGCTTTTTCTAGGATGAGTTCCCGAACTTAATGGTCTGGCCTCGTAGAACAGAGGTTTCCACAACCTCCTCCAGGAATTCGATTAGTTTGCTGGAGTGGTTCACAGAACCCAGAGAAATATTTTACCTATTATATTACCAGTTTATCATAAAAGAATATGACTCCAGATCAGCCAGATGGAAGAGATTCACAGGGCAAGGCATGAGCAAAGGGTGCAGAGCTTCCATGCCCTCTCCAGGCAAATGCACCACTTTCCCCACTTATCTACAGTGTTCACCAACCTTGGAAGTCTCTGAACGCTGTCCTTTTTGGTTTTTATGATGGCTTCCTTAAGAAAGCATGATTAAATCATTGGCCATTGGTGATTGAACTTAAATCTCCCTCTTTTCTCCCCTCCCAAGAGGTAAGGGATGGGGGTGAAAGTTTCAATTCTCTAATCACAGAGTTGGCTCCACTGGCAACCTGCCCCTATCCTTCGATGTTTTCCAAAAGTCACCTCATTAACATAACAAGAGACACCTTTATCGCTCTCATCACTTACAAAATTCCAAGGATTTTAGGAGCTCTGTGCCCAAATGGAGACAAAGACCAAAAATACAGTTTTCCTTATAATCACAACATTACACAGCCAAAATGATTTTTTTTTCAAATTTTTTTTTTACATTTCCCTTGGGAAAATAGATAATGAAAAATTGTATTTCAGGGCTTAGGTTAAAATAGTGCTTTGGGGTACATCATGTGTTAGTAAGACAATATTTTTTTAAGCCTGGCCCTTCCTCTATCTTGGCAGGGCTTAAATATCTCTAGTTAACTGGAGTGTTCCAAACTGTACTGATATTATGGTTTTCAAAGGAGAGAGCCAAAAGCCTTCTGTCAAAGAACATGAAATGGTTGCTAGCCTGATGTATATTAAAGTATTATCAGACAACAGTGGCACTTGTCTTTGGGCAGCAGACAAATTCAGGTGTCAGCATACCCAAATTGTAAGTATTACTGGCCCTCCATCTCCTGCAGGCCCAGAAAACAATCCACTTCCTACTTCACACTCAAAATGCTGGTCTCCCAATCCAAAGATAAATTAGCCTTCGGTGCCAGTAGCCACCTACAAATGTCCCTTCTGAAGACTAGAAGATATTTTTTAATTTGTTGGGAGAAAATGAGCCAAACATGACAGCCCGAGATGCAGTGGGATAGACCAGGTTGGTCACTGTGAGAAGTAGACAAGTTCCATAAAAGACATCAAAGAATTGCTCAAGTTATGCTCCTCAATGATTAAAATTATCTTTCGACTCAGAAGCAAAGGCCAGATAACTCTCTTCTTGTGTCCTCTGAGAGTACCGACCTATAAAATCAAGGAGAGAAGGGCCAGGCACGCACACTGCATCAACAAGTCACTGCCATGTGGCTTCATGCCATCATATTGTCCCTCATCTTACTGTCAGGAAATCAGAGCTTCAGAAGGACATTTTCTAGATAAGTGAAGTCAGTCCTTCGAGTACAAGGTGCTTTTTCTTTGTGTTTTAGAAACTCAGTCAACCTTCCAAAAATACACTATACACTTCCCCTATACTATTAAGTTAGAATGTTCTTAAAATCTTATTTGATGAGCATGTTCAATTAAGTCAATGAAGAACATGACTTATTGTACTCTGCTGTCCTACAGGTGATGTTCTCAGGCTTTGAGAAGTGTGGGATTGATATTCCCCACCCTAAATGATCCCAGATACTGTGCTTTTTGGTTTCTTACATCTATATTTCATAACTATCATTTCCTTTTTCATATTCAGATTATCCGATGTCATTTCTGGCATGGTTGTTGTTATCTCTAATAATAATCTACTGTTTGCTTCTTCAAAGTTACCGTTGTCAGGAGCCCAATATAAAAATGTTTATGAAGATCATTTGCAAGGCAAGAGTAAGAATCCTTAAAATTTGGACTAAAGTGGCTCACTGAGTGATATTCACAAACTTTAGAGAATAGATTTTGTTACCTCCACTTTCCTTTTCCTTCCTACTCAGCACTCAGTGTCCCATAGAGGACCAGCAGCTTGAGAAGAATTCCAGTAAAACTGGCATTGAGCATGATCCTGGGGAAGATAAGTCCCTGGGTAAAAGCTGGTTCTATGGCTCAGACTGCAAGTTCTGACCCTCAACACTGGTCACATTACCTGTGTTATACATGTTTATAGAACGCTTCTTTACTTCAGTAAACAACTGCTTGTAATGATATATCGATTTGTGATTATTTGATTGATATTTGCATCCCCCAATAGACTGCAAATCCCAGGAAAGTGGGGGCCACGCCTGGTTTAGCTACCACCACACCCGCGGCACCTGGTCTAGTAGGTGCTGAATAATTTTGTGATGAGGGACTGAAAGAACACCTGACAAGTCCAGAGCCCAGATTGCTGGCTCCGCTGGTGCTGTCTTGTGTGATCTTGGACAGAGCATTATACCTCCTCTGAGTCTGGTGCCACATTTGGAAGAGGATCTTCCACAAGATGGCCACAAAGTGTTCTTCCACATTAGGCCTCTACTCTATTTAAATATGGGGAAAGGATAGAAGACGTCATGATTAGAGGATGGTCCAGTAGGGAGCTGGAGGAGAGGAAGTGGCTGGGGTGGTCACTGAGCATCCCCAGCAAATGTCAGGAATGACACCTGGGAGAAATGTGATCTCTCTGCAGCCATCTAGACTTTGGAAAAATTGTGAAGGGAAAGAAGTTTTTTTTGCCTGAGAATGGGTTCTTGGTTACACAGCAGGAAAGAATTCAAAGGTGCACAGAATAAACCCAGCAAGCAGTGAATTTATTGAAAGAAAATAGGTAAGACAGTGCACTCCCAGAGTGGTGAGAGTGGGCAAGCTGGGAGAATAGCCACTGCACCGCAGAGGACTGGGTGGGGCTTGGGAATTTTTATTATTTTCTAAATAAGGGCACAAAATATTTAAGACTTAGTGGTGGCGCTATAGGCATTCACAGGCTGGGTCTTTGCTGACCACTCCTTCCTGTAGGGAAGAGGGATTATTTTTTTTGTCCTTATTTGGCGCTTATCAAACGTGTCTTGATGACACAGGGGGTAGAGATTTACCCTCCTTGTAATGCTAATATTGTAATCCATTACAATTAGTTAAAGTTCACCTTGAAGTGTAAGATGGCATCCTGGCTCTGCTTCGGGCAGTGAAATAGAGTCCTAGCCGGTCTGGTAGCTGCACTTTTTCTTAAGAACATCTCATCTCTGCCCTCTTTTGTTTTCCCTTCCTCCTTCCCTTCCTTCCCCCCACCGTCACCTCTCCCCACATCCCTATTAGTTCTGCCTACAGTAATAGTGTCTCCTTGAAATCCTCCTTTTTCTTCCTGCATCCCTTTCTCAAATCTCCCATGCACCACCATCATTATCACCATGCCAGAGACTCCAAGAAAGCAATGTCATCATGCCTCCCATTCTGTCCTGCCTCTAAGAAAATGTTGGAATAAACTCATTCATATGTAAGTGCAATTTTAGGAACTTCCTATCACTGTACTCTCCTGTCATCAGGGTTTCCATTTTCCAACTTAGCCTGTTTTGGGGAATGTTGAGCTAATAAATTATTTGGTAAGGATTGAACTTCGGGCAAGGGAAAGTTATTTTTTTTAGTGGTCAAAGTGAAGCTTTCGTAAGGCTTCTCAAATCCCACCCAGAGGCCCCACTGATCTGCCAGCCCTACCTCAATGCCTGGCTCTTAAGAGAATCAGGGAAATCCAGGTGTGCAATCTCAGTTCCTGTATACCATGTGCTCATCAAAATTATCATTTGGGTCCACTACCTCCCAAGATCAGGACTATGGTGAGACAAGTGAGGCATTTACCTCAGCAGCAAAATTTAAGGTGACACCAAAAAATCCAGTAATGAAGATAATATTTTAATGAAATACCTTAAAATTAAAATTAATGCAAAAATCCATGATGAACAGTTATCAAATTTGTCCCTCCAAAATAAATCGAGCCACCTTAAAATGGAGTCAGAGCTCTGCCATGCCAGACAAGCTGCTTTGTACATCTTAAGCCTTAAATCTGTGGAATGTTAAAACAGGGCAAAATAACCTTTAGGCTGGGCCTAGGGCAACATTGTGCCCAAAAAAACTGTTTGCAAAGATAATAAAAATGACTACTGGACTGAAAATTTAAACCATCGTTTAGAATTAACATCACCATGTTATTTATCTGTACCTATAGAAATGTCTTCCTTCTATTGATGTAATTGTCCCCTTCCCTTTCTCATAAATACCCATTGCCTTTGTTTCCTAAAGCAAATACTATTTGGGCTTCTGCCTGAATCAGTGTGTCCCAAATAGCTATTCTTAATGAACTCAAATAAATGGTTCTGCCACTCACTTGGAAAGGTCTATTTATTTTTAAGTTAACAACAAAATTTTAATTAGCCCACATCAGTTTTTTGTGTGTGGGGGTGGGGGACGGGGGTGATTTTTGCCTCAGGCTCCAAAATGGCTCCTCTTGGTATTTCCTCTAACTCTCCCATTCTCCCATTCTGCACAGCCTGAGTGCACATAACGGAATACGCAAATGATGCATATTTGTGCTCCTTGCGTACTCTACACAACTTGAGCACCCAGGACGCAGGCCAAGGTCATAATTGTCCAAAAACTGGCAGAAAGACACTCTCACCTAATGCTGCCTCTCAGGATGAGCCCCGGAGGAACAGTTCCCAAAGGCTAAGAAAAAGGCTCTCGCTGGAGCACAGTAGCATTGTCCTATGTGGAAACCATGACTGTCCTGCACATAGAAACATAAAAGCCATGTACAGGGTTTTCACATTTCTCCATTTCTCCAGGCACCCATTCCACCCTACATACTAAAGATGAAGTCTCTGTCATGAAACAGTGAAATCCTCCACTTCCTGTTGCACCAAACATTCCTGTTGTAATGAAATCCATAGATAAACATTATTGTTTTCTATCACTCTAGGAGGAAATGCAGTGAGCCATTTGTCTTTGTTGAGCACTGAGAGACCATGACAAATGGGAAGGATCTGTGTCCTGAGAAATTTTTAATGGTTTTAGAGGACCCCCCTTTCCACTATCCCTCAAGGGGTCATGGGGGTGGGGAAGGAGGCATAACATCCGTGCTGTTAGTCAGTCAGGCAGCTGTCAGACCCCAGCTGTACTTTGCTAATGTAGCCAGGGGAAGAATGCCAAAGAAAGACTGCTCCTAACTTTAAGTGAATGGAGGATATATTTGAAATGGAAATTAATTCTTTTTGAAAATAAATGGTGGAAGAGGTCCACTCTTGAACTGACTACTAATACTGCATAAGTTGTGGCCAGTCCAGACACTGCAAGCCTGATGGGGAAGTCAGGCAGGGTTGACCTCACGAATCCCACAGGTAATATTCCTCTGGTCCTAATGTCTCACCTACAGTTTCAACATCGATCTCAGGTCATTCCCACTGGCCTCTGGTAAAAAATTGAAGACTAAGTTTAGCAATAATCTGTTAGAAAATAAAATTCAACCAAGTAAATCTGAAAATCTAATTGGTTGTATTAAGTGAGTCATGAATCAGGCAGCCTCCCATCTAGCAACTAGAAGGGCGCTCTGAGGGGTTGTACAAAATGGAAAGTTTTTGGAGGAAGAAGGGTGGAGCAAGGGAGCTATAATCTAAAGAAAACAAAGGCTCATTTTTGGGCGGAGACATTGTTTTCATTGGGGTGGTTTCTATTACATAGATTGCCTCTTCTTTCTATGGGGGATAGAGAGAACCCATGTGACCGAGTATGTTATTGGCGCTTGACCAGAAAATTCCAGACTAATTAAGTTTATGTTTTGGGAGAGGTTGAAACTGGAATTATATCAGGTATTAAATCTAGGTTTGGTATCATGGACTTTCAACACAAGTAATGCCACTTTGGATCTGTGGGTGCTTTTTTTTTTTTTTTTTTTTAACATCTCTCACAATTTTCCATTTTACTAGAAAAGACCAGAGAGGGAAAAGATAGGGAACCTGAGTTAATCAGGTGAATATTACTTAAACATCAGAATTCTTAAGGGATCACACACACACAAATGTCTCAAAGCATAAGGAGGAAAGAAAGAACAGATGAGTAAAACAGTCCAAATAGTATTTTTTTTTTTTTTTTTTTTTAGTGAATGGGTCAGTTCTCTGATGGAGATTCTGAAGATTACCAGATTTATCTAAAGACTGCGGTGCTGATAATCTCTCCAGTTTTCCCAGTCTGAAATAAGTAGACCTGGTTCCTAAAGAGCCACCCTCAGAAAAGGCTGGCTGCCCGGGAGGCAGGATCTGGCTGCCCGGGAGGCAGGATCTGCCTCCCCCGGTGAGGAAGGCTGTGCTGACACGTCCTCTACGCCCTGATGGCAACACCCTGGGAAAGGCTCAGTGCTCCATCAGATTGTTGCTCAACTAGAGCCCTGCGGAATGCAAAAGGCAGGGCATACCCCCTGGACACTGGGACCGGCAAAGACAGAAGTAACTGACCCTAACGGCCAGAGGGCCCTACACTCAGCCGGCCACAGCTAGGGCACTGGGGCGGGAGCTCCTCGGTGTCTGGCCAAGGGTGATACCGCGGGGCTGGAGGGAAAACCCAGGCCCGGGCCATGTGGGACCGTCGCGGAGCTGAGGCCTGGGCGGCGGCGCTGGCCGGCGCCGTCCTCTTGCTGCTCTTCGCGCTGGGGGTCCGCCAGCTGCTGGGGCCGTCGGGGCTGCCATTTATAGGCGACATCTACTCGCTGGCCGCCTCCGCCGAGCTCCCCCATGTGTACGTGAGAAAGCAGAGCCAGGTGTACGGCGAGGAAGCATGACTGCCCCCCCCACCCCCCAAGGAGGGCCAGGCCTTTCCTCCCGGGACGGCTGCTCTCGGTCCAGAGCTGTCGGGAACCCTCCGCGTACACCCATGGCTAGGAGGGAACCCTGCCTCCAGGCTTGGTAACAGTCCTCGTCGCCAAGGGAGCCCCACCCAGCTGTGACCCCCTAAGCTGTGACCTAAGCAGGTCCCCTGGTCCGTGAAGGTGCCCGGTGGTGCTCCCGCGCCTGCGCAGTGGGGCCCGGGCGAGGCGCTCGCTAGTCCCACCTGCAGGCGCTGCCGGCAGGAGCACGAGCCCCGGGCCCAGTGCCCCAGCTCCGCGGAGCTGGTGTAGGTCCGGTGACACCCGCGGCGTCTCCGGAAAACAACCTGTCCGAATCCTAGGACGGACTTAACAGGTAATAGGAGGTTCTAGGATGTTTGCATTTGAGGAAAGCTGGTCTAGGCGTTTGCTGGGAGGCCGAGAAAGCGCCCGTGGACACGGCCCTGGCTGAGGTGTGGGCTCTGGTAAATGACTGTGAAAGAGCGAATGAATTAATGACTAAACACCGGTGCGAGGTCCTACAGCGCAGTGAGCAACGTCGTGGTGACAGGTCAGGGGCATCCGCACAGCAAACCCTGAGACTGCGCCTGCTGTGGGCCAGTCGCCCTTCCGATATGTACTCGGCGAAACTCACAACTGCCCAGCGTAGGTGTCCTGTGGGGGACCCGGCTCGCTGCACCATTTGTCACGCAGGGTGACATGCGGGGTCTCAGCTCCCGCTCCCCACATAAGAACGCAGGACATGGTGAGGACACAAAGGAACACCCACGGAGCCATAGGTAGGGGAGTCATACCACTATAGTTTCACTGGAGGCTGGAGTCACGCGACCTACAACCCGCTGTCCGCTTCTCTGCCTGCCATCCAACCGACTGACTCGACTCCCTACTGGACCTCTGACTCTCCAACCAGTGCAGCAGGGGCAGTTATATCTGTGGCTAATTGGCTAACTGGTAACAGCTGACGGCCAACTAGCCACAGCTGATGGCCATCTATTACCCGAGTCAGCACCTTTCCACGTGAGGCCGCGAGCCTGGAAAGCGCTCTCTAGAACTCTGTCCCAACAGTAGGTCCTCTGGTCTTCCCATTTTACAGAGGAGGAAACTGCACCCAGAAATGCCTAGTGACTTGCAGACAGCCATACCATTGCCAATTGCAGGGGAAAAGGCCAGAACACAAGTTGTGTTTGGAACGGTGTCCCGCCCTCGAAGGAGACAGAACTTTCCAGAGCACTGGCACTGACCGAGCTCACCTGTTTTGTTTTGAGTCCGTTCATTTATGTGCCACAACAAACCAGGCTCTTGCCAGGTGCTGGGAATGAAGAGTGCAGAAGGCAGACACAGTACACTTTCAGGGAGTTACAGCCTAGAGAGAGGGGGGAAATTATCAACCACAAACTGTGGTCAGTGGTTTGAAGGAAAAATACAGCAGGGCTGTTTGGCAATTGTATTTCAGGTTGGGGCTTACATCCTTATTTAAACCAATTTTCACGAGAATTATTCTAGGTTTCTGCAGCTCACTTATGGTTTGTATTTCTAAAGGGGAGCTTGACTTAAGTAAAGCAAACATGTATTTCTTAGATTTTATTTGTCACCCTCCAGTTCTCCAAGAATTGAGTATATGTCCATTATTTCCGTTTAATATATTTAATCTCCGGTGTGTTGGTACAAAGCATCAAACATTCTAGTGGCATCATAAGATGTGAGAGCAAGAGACTAGAAGTTGAGTCTTCTTTCGTCGGATAAAACTTGACCTTTATTTCTCTGAATCTTAATTTTTCCTCTGTGCGTAAGGAGAATAACTGTAAACAGTAAAGTGCTATTCAATAATGTTCCTGGTTATTAATTATTAACAGATATATTAGGCCTACAAATTAAAAAGTATTTTTAAACCAACTGTTTGAGATGGTTTCTTGCAGTATAGGAAATTAAGTTTTTCATATATAAATATTTGAACTGTAAGGAACTCGGTACTGTGAACATTCTTTTCAAGAAGAAGGCGTAATCTAAGTCTCCTATCATAATAGATTACAAGTTAAATTATAAATGTGCTGGAACACTGTTATCTTGGGCCAGGTAGCTCTTGTACAATGGATAAGAATTTGACATTAGTAACCAGTTTTATTGCTGGTATAATTATCTGAGGCCACCATGGCTCTTTACAAAGAGGGCTCTTTATTGGAGGTGGCAAAATCAAACAGGCCTAACCTGTATTATTAGGTGTAATGAGCAAAGGAAAAAGAGAGTAGACATAGTTTGCCTGATTCTGCCTTCAGTTGAAAACCACCCAACATATTAACTCTTTAAGCTACAGAAGCATTTGATCTTTATCCTAGTTGCGAAACACCCCTCAAAGTCTCCCACTACCTCAGAGGTGTTTCCCTATTTTGACGAAGTCTCAAAGTTATATGAGTTGTTAAAATAACTATACTTTTTTGTGGAAGTGGGAGGAGACTATTATCTCTTGTGCTCTGTTGTTCTCTGTTCTCCTCTATTGTTCTCTCCTGTACTTCTCGAAGGTTGTGGAAGTTTGTTTATTGGGCGTAGTTGTAAATAGAGTCTTATTAGGTTGGTGCCAAACTAATTGCAGCTTTTGCAATTGTTTTTAACCTTTTAGACAGCAATGACTTTTGCACCAACCTAATATTTTTCCACTATCTTACTTTATCATTTGGAGATGTGTGCTCGCAGAAAAAACCCTGGACTTGAAAATTGTTTATGAGAACTGACAATCACTTCAAGTGACACCTACTTTTATGAAGTCTGTGAATTCAATTCTCCTTTATAATTTTTGAAAGGAAGACAGCCAGTCCTCAAGTGGTTACCAGGGGCTGAGAGTAGGGGGTGGAAAGGAGAGTTAGTGTTTTAAGTGGTACAGGGTTTCAGTTTGCAAGATGAAAAGAGTTGTGAAGATGGATAGTGGTGAAGGTTGTATAACATTATGAATGTATATAATACCACTAACCGTGCCCTTAGAAACGGGTAAAATGGTAAATTTTATGTGTTTTACCACAATGAAACAATTGGGGGGAAATTGAGACAATTGCTAGCGTTAAATATTAAAGATTAGTTATTACCAATCTGAGTCTTTTTCTTTGGTGTAAAAAGAAGGGTTAAAATAGTAGGATACAAAAAACAAAACAAAAAAGTGCTTCTTGATCTAGACTCTGTTCTGAATCTTCATCTAGGTAATTGACCTTAGACCCCTTATCCCTGACTCTATTTCGTCCCAAACCTCTTCTCCTTCCAAACTCAATGCATAATTCCTTAAGGTCTCCTCACTGTGCAGTCTCAAACAGGTACACTTTAACAGCTTGGATAAAGGATCTGCACATCACTGTTTTATGTAAAACACGGAGGTATTAAGTTATTAGTATCCTCCAAGTCCTGAGTGTTGTGCGAGGCACTCTGGAGATTATAAAGGAGAAAGAGATAACCCCTGCCTTTAAGATACTTAGAATACAAGAAAAGAGACAGAAATGTTAACCAACTATGCTATCATGTATTCAGAGCTATAATCAAAATGTTATAAACCTTGCTGCTCAAAGTATAGTCTTCAAATCAGTGGGATTGATATCATTGCAGGCATTGGTAAGAATTGAATTATCTCTGACCCCAGTCCAGACCTATTGAATTTGAATCTGTATTTTAACCTAAGTCACATGGGAATGCCAACGCTGCTGGTGTATGGATCATACTTTGAGACGTGAGGTCGAGTACAAAGGAAGGAAGTTCTGCCTAGCTGAGTGAAGGGTAAGAGTGTCATTGAAACAATCACAGAAGGGGCACCATACACACTGGGCAAGGAAGGACAGAAAAGATTTTGCTGAGCATAATGGGGGAGGAAAGGACAGGAGGGTGGGCAGTGTAGGTCGAGGAGATAACACAAATAAATACATAGGGCCATGACCAGTATCTTTATTGTTGTATTAGAAAAATGGATAAAGAGAAGTTGAAAACATAGGCTGGGACATATTGTGAAGAATCTTTTATGCTATGTCAAAGGCAATAGACAATAGGAATTCTAGAAGTTCTTTGAGTAGAAGAGCAACAGAATTATATCCATCTCATTTAAATGAAGAGGTAGACTGAGTGAGATAAAGCCAGACCACAGCAAGAAGGCAGAAAGAGGGTATTACAATAAGCCAGATGTGAAGTGAATAGGACTGGAACTAAGGCAAGGGTTGTGGGAATGTATGCTTTTTTAAACTGCTAAATTTGTGCTGATTTGTTATGCAGCAGTCGATAACTAACACAGATTTTAGTACCTAGAAGTGGGATCCTGCTGTAATAAGTACGTAAGGATGTGAGAGCAGTTATGGAAACAGAGAATATGCAGTGGCTGAAAGAGTTTTGAAAAGCATGCAAGAGAAAGTTCAAATTGCCTTGAATAGACTTTAGTAGAAATCTGGATTTTTAAGGACACTGTTCATGAGGACTCAGAAGAAAATGAGGAATATGTTACTGGAAACTAAGAAAGGAAAATCCTCATTATGTAATGACCGAAACTTAGGAAAATTGTCTCCTACAGGTATGTTAAAAGGAGAAATTGTAAGCCATGATTATATATATATATATATATATATATATATATATATATATATATGTATGTATATTTGTCATTTATAGTGCACACCCACATTTTTGTCATTTATAGTGCACACCCACATTTTTGGCCCAAACTTTGAGGGGGGGAAAAATCTTTCGTTTTAATTTTTTTAATTCCAATTTTTATTTGTTTACATTTAGGTACCTGTTTTTTGATGTTATAAAGGAATTTTAGTATTTATTTTTTAACATATTATGGTACAAGCAATTTTATGTAACAAATAATACCAAAACACAAGGACAGATACAAGGTACAAGAAATTTTATGTACTGGTAACAAATTTACAATACTTATGTATCATAGAAGATTAAGAACTCTTTATTGCAAGTTCATCCTAAGTTCAACAAAACTGATTATCATATTCCAGGGTATTATTTTGCATATGGATATTGTTACTGATTTCTAGAGTTACACTTTTAACTCATAAGCATTAGTAAAAAAATTAAAGACATTCATATAGACACAGAATTAGTACTACCCATGTATAATGCACATCTTTATTTTTTCCTCACAAATTTGGGCAAAAATGTGTTCATTATACATGGTAAAATAATATATACATACATATATATATATATATATATATATATATATATATATATATATATAAAGATATTCAAGCAAAGTGTTGAAAGTGCCACCTGTTTTTTTTCTTGTTTATAGTAAAATACAAAAAGAGAAAACTGGGGAAAGAATTCTTGAAACTCTTGAATAAAAAGGAACTAAGACCTACTGATTTTGAAAACATGTCAGTGTCTCCAAATGGCACAATATGCTAAAATTAGGAGATTCACTCTTAGGACAACAGCTGTAGAGAAAAGGCTGAGGTCATTACTACACGGCATTTTGTTAAAACCTAAAAAAGATCAAAAGATGAGAACATCAGTCACACTAAGGATCCTTATCAAAGAATCAAAATGTGCCTCACAGATCCTTTCAATCAAGTCAGATTGTCTCCAGGAAACCGAAGAACATTGTCACTCAGCTATTTTAGCAAGAGCCAAGGATAGAGAAGGGATTATTTTGAAAAGATTTGTGGGTATATCTTTTGTCTAATGGAGCAAATCCCTGTGAAGTCCGTGGAAGACCCACAAGATTCTTGAAAAAAAAGTTTCAGCAGAAACACTGCCAACTTGGCTAAAAGGTACAAGAAAAGAACATTAAAATTAAATAAGGCTACTAGATTCATAAATTCTACTGGTTAGAAGCACTCTGATAAAACCACACAGTTGCAAACATGTGTTGTCTTTCTTTTTTTTTTAAATTTATTTATTGGGGTGACAATTGTTAATGAAATTACATAATTTCAGGTGTACAATTCTGTATTACATCATCTATAAATCCCATTGTGTGTTCACCACCCAGAGTCAGTTCTCCTTCCATCACCATATATTTGATCCCCCTTACCTCATCTCTGGCCCCCCACCCCCCTTACCCTCTGGTAACCACTAAACTATTGTCTGTGTCTGAGTTTTTGTTTCTAATTTGTTTGTCTTGTTCTTTTGTTGTTTTTGGTTTATATACCACATATCAGTGAAATCATAGGGTTCTCTGCTTTTTCTGTCTGACTTATTTCGCTTAGCATTATACTCTCAAGATCCATCCATGTTGTCACAAATGTTCCTATATCATCTTTCCTTAACGCCGAATAGTATTCCATTGTGTATATATACCACAACTTCTTTATCCATTCATCTATCGAAGGACATTTTGGTTGTTTCCATGTCTTGGCCACCATAAACAAAGCTGCAATGAACATTGGAGCACACGTGTCTTTATGTATAAATGATTTCAAATTCTTTGGGTAGATACCCAAGAGAGGGATTGCTGGGTCATATGGTAATTCTATTCGTAATGTTTTGAGGAACCTCCACACTGCCTTCCATAGCGGCTGCACCATTCTGCATTCCCACCAACAGTGTATCAGGGTTCCTTTTTCTCCACAGCCTCTCCAATGTGTTGTCTTTCATGAAAAAGGAGGGATGATTCAGAGGCCAGAGCTGAGAACCAGGGAAGATTGTTCTCAGGCTTTGAAACTTAACCAAGAGACATTTTCCCAGTGGAATTTAGAATTACCATAGACCAATTACTCCTTTTAACCTTCCATTTCTTGACCCTTTTGAACCAAAGTGTGTAGTTAGCAGTTATCCTATGTCTGTCCGTGACTCTTCATTATATGTCAGATGTGTTGGGGGCTGTCTCTTTAGTTTCACAGGTCCACAGATGGAGCAATGGAAAGAGGCTGCTGGTAGAAAGGACTCAATAATGAAGAATAACAGAAGGTCTTAATTTTGTTTGGAGGGGAAACAGTTTACAGCGCTGTACCTGATCTGATCAGGGCTTGGGATCCAGGAAAGAGATCTGACAGTGCGTCCTTTCTGGGAACTGTGACTTCCAACTTGAACTCATGTCTGCACATCCAGCCAGTGCTAATGAATATACTTTCTCGAAATTGGGATTAAATAGTGTTATCATAGTTTAAATGGATATTAATTTTTTATTGCTGTGTAACAAATTATCTCAAAAATCAACACCTTAGAAGAACATGTATTTATAATCTCACACAGTTTCTGATGGTCCAGTCTGGGAGAGGCACAGCTGGGTGGTTTTGGTTCAGAGTCTCTCTTGAGGTTGCAGTCCAGCTCTCAACTGGGTCTAGAGTCATATCCAGGCTCAACTGGGGCTGGAGAATCCACTTCTAAGGTTATTCATTTGGTTGTTGACAGGCCTCCGTCTTCACTGGTTATTGGCCAAAGACCTCCAGTCCTGGACTCATGGACTATTTCATAGCCTGCTTGAGCAGCCACATTTCATGGTATCTGGCTTCCCACCGAAGAAGTGATTCAAGAGGGAAAGAATTGTGAACGGGTGAGTGAAATAGTACCCCAAAAGGAAGCAAGACTCGTATCTAGAATACAGTAAGATCTCTTACAACTCAATAATAATAAAATAATGTACCCAATTAAAAATGGACAAAATAGTGGAACAGGAATGTCACAAAAGAAGATGAAGAAATGGCCAATAAGCACGTGAGAAAGTACTCAATTATCACTAGTCATTAGGGAAATAAAAATTAAAATCTATAATAAGGTACTGTTATAGTATCTTAAGAATGACTAAAATTTAAATGGCTTGTCAAGCCATTAGCAAGGTGAATGATCATATATTTCTGCTGGGAGTGTAAAATGGCATAGCCATTTGTAAGCTGGCAAAATAATTTAGTTACACAGATATTTATCACAGAATTTCTAGTTATTTATCCAAGAGAAATGACTTCAACTCTTCTAGGAAGACTTGTGCATGAATGTTCATAAGAGCGTCACCTATAACAAACAAAACTAGAAACGATACATGTGGCCATCCAACAAATTTTAGTATACAGTGGAATGCTACTTTTCACCCCAAACCTTTGGAATTAATACCCAATTAACCCCCCCAATAATTATGTAGTGATCTATGCAATAATATAAATAAATCTAAACATTATGCTGAGTGGAATAAACTAGTTACGAGAGTACATATCATCTACCCGTGGAAAATCAATCTACAGAGATAGAAATCACATCAGTGTTTGTATGTGGCTGGGGTTTGGGGGATATTGACTTCAAAGTGATGTGAGGAACATTCTGAGAGGATGGAAATATTTTGTATCTTTTTCTGTGGTAATTATGACATGGATTATATTCTTGATAAAACTCATTGAAATATAGTTTAAAGTATGTAATTTTATATTACACGTATACCTTATTAAAGTTGTTTATAAAGTTAAGTAAAAATTTAAAATATTTAAACTAAAAAGTTTTAGAATGCAAGGGGTAGTTCACAGAAACAAAACAGTGTTTGGAAAATGTATTGCCCTTTCTTAGTCTTTGCAAGATCAACTACAAGGCAAAAATAACATATATGAATAATGCAATCAATCACTTTATTTCAATATTCATAAATATATGTGAAGATAGAAATATAAGTATTTTTACCTCAGGGAAATATTTTTTCTGATATCTTTAAAATATTTATGGGAAAGGATCACATAAAAGAGCCTCATAGAAAATCTCAATTTTCCCAAGTAAAAAATAACTATACAGATCATTTTATCAAACCTCGGTGCAAAAAATCTGGAACTGAATAACTGAAGTATAATTTTAAAAGCCATTTTAAACCTAGAAAACAAAAACTATAGACTACTTAAGGAATGAGATCTTTACATATTACAACATGGCGCATCATTAAAGATAAGCTTAGAGATCAAAATCAGAGCCTTACAAAGTTTTATAATTTGTTTATAACTCAAAAAGTATTTATTGGGGGCCTATCATGTCCTAGGAATTTTTCTAGGCTCTTGAGATACATTTATAGCCAAAGATACATGTAACTTCCTTCATAGAGTTACATACTAATGGAAGGACAGAAAAAAAAGGACAACAAATAGCAATATAATATTTCAGATAGTGATAAGTTCTTTGGATAAAATAAAGCAGAATAAGGTGACTAGAGAGGGATGCTATTTTGTATATAGTGGTCAGGGAAGACTTCTCTGAGAAGGTGACATTTCAGCAAAGTTCTGAAATAAGGAAGGGAGTTGGTCGTGCAGACATTGCAGTTTAGGGGATAGCATTCTAGGCAGTAAAAATAAGTGCAAAGGCCCTGACGAAGCTGGGAGTGGAGCAAGCAGTGGGGTTAGTTGGCAGGAAGGGAGATCAGAGAAATGATATGTGGTCTGATCACGTAGTTCTTCTTAGACAACCTCAACGACTTTGACTTTTACTCTCAGTGAGTTGAGGATCCTGAAGAAGGTTTTGAGCAGAGGAGAGAAACAAAATGACTTATTTTTTTATTTTTTATTTTTTTTCTTTTTTTTAAAACATTTTTTTATTAGTTTCAGGTGCACAAAGCAATGTAATAGTTAGACATTTATCATTTATATCCCTCAAACAGTGACAACCCCCCTCTCCCCGTCCACTACCCCTCTGACATCGCACACAGCCATTACATTTCCACTAATATTCCTAATGCTGTACTCCGCTTCTTGTAACTATGTACACACACACACACACACACACACACACACACACACACACACACACATATAATTGTAGTTCACATTCATTATTGTTCAGCTTCAGGTGTACAGCGCAGTGATCAGACATCTACATCATCCCTGAGGGGGTCTCCCTAATGGGACAAGTGCCTATCAGATACCCTAGAAAATCTTTACAACATTATTGATTGCATTCCCCAAATTGACAACTTAGGTTTTTTTAAAAGGCTCACTGGAGAATTGTCTATATAGGCATTCCTTGTTTTTTATTTTTTATTTTCAATTTTTTAAATTAATTTCAGGTGTACAAAGCAATGTAATAGTTAGACATTTAAACCCCTCATAAAGTGATAACCCACCCCAGAAGCTACTACCCCTCTGACATCTTATATAGCTGTTACAATACCATTGAATATATATATATATATATTTAGTTATAGTTGACGTTCAATATTATTCTACTTCAGCATTGATCAGGCATCTACACCGTCTATGACATGATGCCCCGATGAGTCCAGTGCACATCTGGCACCACATTGTTTACATTATTATCTTTACAACATTGTTGATTATATTCCCATACTGTATTAACTATCAATTTGTATTTCTTAATGCCTTCACCTTCTTCACCCTGCCCCCATTCCCATCTACCATCCTGATAGATCTGGCACCGTACCTGGTTATTACAATATTATTGACTATATTCCTTATGCTATACCCTATATCCCCTTGAATACTATATAACAACCAATTTGTACTTCTTAATCCCTTCCCCTTTCTCCCATCCTTAACCCTCCTCCCATCTTAAAGAAGTCCCTCTAAGATTCCTTGTAATACTAGTTTGGTGGTGATGAACTCCTTCAGCTTTTTCTTGCTTGGGAAGCTCCTTATCTGTCCTTCAATTCTAAATGACAGCCTTGCTGGGTAGAGTAATCTTGGTTGTATGTCATTGTTTTTCATCACTTGGACTATTTCCTGCCACTCCCTTCTTGCCTGCAAAGTTGAGACTGTTGAGAAATCAGTTGCCAGTCTTAGGGAGGCTCCCATGTAGGTAACTAACTGCTTTTCTCTTGCTGCTTTTAAGATTCTCTCTTTGTCTTTAACCTTTGACATTTTAATTATGATGTGTCTTGGTGTTGGCCTCTTTGGGCTTATCTTGTTTGGGACTCTGTGCTTCGTGGGCTTATATGTCCATTTCCTTCACCAGGTTAAGGAAATTTTCTGTCATTATATCTTCAACTAGGTTTTCAATTCCTTGCTCTCTCTCTTCTCCTTCTGGTACTCCTATAATGCAAATGTTGATACGTTTGATATTATCCCAGAAGCCCCTTACACTCTCCTCAACTTTTTGGATTCCTTTTTCTTTTTGCTTTTCTGGATGGGTGTTTTCTGCTACCTTATCTTCTACATTGCTGGTTGGATCCTCTGCTTCATCTAATCTACTGTTGACTTCCTGTAATATATTCTTCATTTCTGTTATTGTATCATTTATTTCTGACTGGTTCTTTTTTATGATTTTCATCTCCATTTTTATGCTTACTATCTCTCTGTTGAAGTTCTCCCTGAGATCATTGAGCATTCTTATAAACAGTGTTTGGAGCTCTGCGTCTGATAGATTGCTTATCTCCATTTTGCTTAGTTCTTTTTCTGGAGCTTTGCTCTGTTTTTTTATTTGGGACATGTTGCTTTGTCTCCCCATTTTGGTGGCCTCTCTGTGTTTGTTTCTAGGTAGGGCTGCTATGTCTTCCGGTCTTAGTAGAATGGCCTTATGTGGTAGGTGTGCTGTGGGGTTCAGTGGCACAATCTTTCTGGTCACCTGAGCCACTTGCTCCAGCTATGTCCCTTGTGTGGGCTGTGTGTGCCCTCCTGTTGTAGTTGAGCCTTTGTTGATAATTGCACATCAATGGGAGGGACTGACCCTTGGGCTCACTGGTTGTGAGGACTGGCCTTGACTACAGTGGAAGAGTTGTTGTGCAGGGGCTGATCCTATGGAGCAGGAGCTGCCTCAGCAGGACTCTGGTGTCTGCCCAATCTGCCCCTTGGAGGCAGCTGGGTGATGCTCCAACTCATTTTGAAGCTGGCCACTGGGAGCTCCAGCCCCAGGACCACATTTGAGGGGATCCACTGTAGGTCTATGTTAGCCACAGCCCGTGCCTCACCCAGCACCACCCAGTGGGAGCCATAAAAAAATCCACAGATGGCCACCACCCATGCTGTGCTTGGAAGCACCTTGAGAGGCCAAACTGCGAACCAAGGCTGGCTGCCACTAGTGCTGTGCTTAGGGCTGCTCGGCCAGAGGTACAGGACATGCTCAAGCCAGATGCTGCTTGTCTGGGTTCTGTGAACCTTTGAGAGACCCTAGGAAAGTCTGCAACTTGAGCCAAGGCAGTTGGTCTGCATGAAAAAGCCACTGGAAGTGGCTTGGGTGTGCCCGAATGTTGGGCAGGGTCTCAAATTGCCAGGGCATGGCGAACAAAGGGCAGAGACTCAGATATGGTGGCTGTCTGCGTCCACATGCTGGGAAGAGGGAGGGCTCAGCAAAGAAACAATGGCCGCCACCAGCTCCCCTGTCCAGGAGAAAGCTGCCTCTCTAGCTCCTGTCCCAAACCAGACAACTCAATTCCCCACCATTTGTCCCTTAGGCATTTCTCATTTTATTGTGCTTCACTTTATTGTACTTTATAGATGTTGCATTTTTTTACAAATTGAAGGCAAGGCCCTGCACCAGCAAGATTATGATTTGCTTTATTGTAAGACTCGCTTTATTGCAGTGTTCTGAAACCAAAACTGCAGTATCTCTGAGGTGTGCATGTATAGTGAAAAGGATAGAAACAGGAAGATCAGTTGAGGGTTATTGTACCATGTTTCCCCCAAAATAAGACCTCGCCAGACCATCAGCTCTAATGTATCTTTTGGAGCAAAAATTAATATAAGACCTGGTATTATATTATATTATACCCGGTATTATATTATATTAGACCCAGTATTATATTATATTATATTATATTATATTATATTATACTATATCATATTAAAGACCGGGTCTTACATTATACTAAAATAAGACCGGGTCTTATATTAATTATTGCTCCAAAAGACACATTAGAGCTGATGGTCCGGCTAGGTCTTATTTTAGGGGGAAAGCAGTAATAGTTCAGGTAAAACATGACGGAGACTTCGATCAGAATGGAATTACAGTGGAAGTGGGGAGAAGTGGTTAAACACAAGTAATCAGCAAAAAGAGTATATAAGCAATTTAATTCAGTAATTCGACTCAGAAATCTAGAAAGAAGCCAGCTAAACTAACTTTTCAACAGTCATCTAGAAGAAGGGAATTAAATTGGCAAGGAAGAAATTAGTGAATTACAAATGAGATAGTATACTGGAAAAATAAAAATTAAAGCTAGTGCTTTGAAAAGTCCAACAAAATAGAAATTGCTGTTAATTTGAATGAGGAAAAGGAAAATACAGATACACCACATTTAGACTGAAAAGAGGATGTAAACTCAAACATGAAGATTTAAAATTATAACAAAAATGTGTAATGATGCTAGTGCATACAAAAATCTTTAAAATTAAAGTTTTAGAAATATATATTTAAGTCAAAAATAGATGAAATAAAATAGAATCACAATACAGTAGAATAACCATGGCAGAAATTGAAAATCTTGTTAAGAACTATGTTATAAAAGGAACTTTGTGAGGAAGTTTTCCAGATGAATTACATCAAGCTTAAGGCACCGATAGTTTCCATGCTATTTATACTGATCTAAAACATAGAAAAAGTTCAAAAGTTTGCCAACTAATTCAATAACATTGGCATAACCCCAGTACTAAAGTCAGCAAAGATAGTAGAAAATCCTAAAGAAATCACAAGCAAATTGAAATTAGATGTATATTTTAATACATAGCCTCTAACCAAACAGTTTATCAAGAAGCAGTGTAACGATTTAAGAAATCAGACTCTAAAGTCAGATAGCCTAGGATCGGGTTTATATCTTGGGTAATAGGTGTTTTACATCTGATAGGTGTATGGCTTTGTCCAACCTATTTAATCTCTTTGTGTCAGTTTCCTCATCTATAAAATGTGGCTTTCGACAGTATTAAACCTATCCAGCTGTAAACATTAAAAGACTTAATATCTATCACTCACTTACTAAAGTTTTTAGCATGTAGTAAGCACTCAAAATATTATCTTTTAATACTAGTTTTTATTTTTGAATATATTACTCACATTAATAAGTTAAAGGAGTAAGGTCATAAGATAATTGTTAGATAACAAAAGATATTTTGATAAAACTTAATATTCATTTATGATTTTTACAAATCTATTAGTACACAATAAGAAGAAAGATGATTCTTCCATATGTATATTCTGGAATATAGAAGAGGTTCTACTTGATGTAATAAGAATGGAAAATTTGAAATAAGATTTACTATTATTTACAGATGATACAGTTATCTACCTGAAAAGCCCAATGCAAGTAAAAATCCAACAGGATTTTTAAAAAATTGACAACTATCCTAACTTCCTTCTGGAAGAATAAATGTGTGAAAATTGTCAAAAGCATTTTCAAAAAGAGAAGTATGATGGTGGCTTTGCCCTAATAGTAATTCAACGGTGTTATTGGTACATAAACATATCAGTAGAAAAGAAAGGCCAGAAGGTGATCAGCATGTGATAAGGTGTTTCAAGTCCATAGGGGATGTCGTGGCTTATTTAATAAATGATATTGGCCAAGAAAACATAATCTGGTCAGTAATAAAGTGTATCACCCTTTTGTGGTTGTAACTATGGTATGGATTCTGAAATTCATCATATCATCAGTGTATGCTGAGCCAATGTGGAAACACACATTGAGGAAAGTAATACCAGAAGCCCATCACCAGAAGCCCATAGCTTATTGAGAAGAGTGCATTCATTCTCTAAAAACAATTCTGATATATGTATTTCTCCCTGTAGTTGTTTTCTTACATACTTTGAGGTCATATTGTTGGGTGCACATGTGTTCATGATGAATTAAATAAATTATTTAAGAATCCTTAGACACTTCTCAGAAAAACAATATAAATAGCAGCGAGGACTCCATTGAAGTGCATGTAGAATACATGTTTGATGTTGTTGAGGTTCACAAATGACAACATCAACATTTTTTTAATGGAATGTTCTGTGGAGGCACAGTTTTATCATGTGTCCCCAGACACACATAAGGCAGTCATTTTCTGTCATCTTGAGGTTTACCAGAATCTCTAAATTCAACAGTTGGCTGATGGGCTGACAGGGCCCAGATTTGCTACCAGATAAGCCAATGTGACATGCTATCATATTTACTGAATATGGTATCAAATATTTTTAAAATGCACATTAGGTAACTACAATGATTTAATTCTGCATTTACCTTTAGTTTCTTTCAAACAAAGAAAATAGTTTTCAGTGTCAAGAAGGATACAAACATATATATCTTCCAAGTTCCTTTTCCTACAACTTGCTTTCATTAAAAATTAAAAGGAGATGCACAGGGTTCTAATTCCAATAGGAATGTTTCACGAGGAACTGGGGGTACAGGACACTGAGGACCCACCCCCAGCATGTTGTGTTGCCTTTGTCTCATTTGAGTCAGCTGGTCAACAAAGTGTTCACAGGTCCATGAGGCTCTCCTGGGGAAAACAGTATGAATAGCAGCAGGGACTCCTTTTAAATGTATTGAATTAATATTTTTTTTATCTTGATGAAATTCATAAATGATAAGATTTCTTTAAAGAAAAAGTCCATTGAGGCACAGCACTAACATGTGTCCCCCAGACACCCAGGAGGCAGCAATTTCGTGTCTCCCTGAGGTTTAGCAAAATTACCAACATCAACAAGTTGGCTGATGGGGCCCAGATTCGCTGCCAAATAAGCCGGTGAGACATGCTGTCATATTTATTGAGTATAGAAATTAAATATAAAAAAGATGCACACAAGGTCATTGCAATTGCTTTATTATTCATGCAGCTTTAATTTATTTTAAACATGAAAGAATGATTTCGACATGAAGGAGCATGCATATATGTGTGTCGTCCATGCTTTCCTACAAGTTGTTTTTACTGTGAATGAAAGATGTAGAGTTCAGCTTCATTGTGATCTAGGAGAAAACAAAATAATCAGAATTCAGTTACTTAGTAATTGTGAGGCTATTCACATCTATTCTCTCATTTACTCTTTATACTAATACTAGCCATAATACTATTGTTGCCTTTGATTTACAGGTGAGAAAACTGCGGCTCAAAGAAAATATCTGGCCCATGATCCTATAGGTAGTAGAGGGCACACACAGTCTTGACCCCGAGTGTATGCTCTGATTTCAGATGTACACAACATTGTAGTGTGTAGTCCACAAGGATATTTTCATTACCTTTCAAAGTCAAATACTAGAATAATCACAATTATAACTGCAGGGACTAGTGTTTTAAATAAACAGCGTATATATTTCCTGGCAGATGATCTCAATGTTATAAGGAGATACTGGAAAACAGAGAAATGAACCCAAAATCTAGGGGTTCAGCTATTGTGACTCTGTGTCTTTCTCCAGACACTGGAGTAAGCACCTTCCCCTGTGGATTTTTTTACCCATCTGGGCACAGGGAAGGTTAGAGTGTGGACGTCACCCCTGCAATGCCCAGTCATCCATCCTCCCATCCAACAGTGCAAGGGCCATCACCTTCTTCCTGGAGTTTTTTCTTTGCCCAGGTCTGAAGGTCCCTACGGTGACGGCCATAGGATCCAATGCCTACTTTGGTGGGCTCGAAGTCTTCCTCCATCATGTCCCCAAATTTGTTCAGCGTATCTGCCAGATTATCGGTCACACAGGTGGCCAAACGGCAGTCTCTCTTCTGGACAGTGATGCTGATTTGTAGGGTGGAGAAAAAGAGAGGATCTGTCCATGAGAGGTTGGGGGCAGCAGGTGGCAGAGCCTGCCTCATGGGACCATCATGGTAAAATTACTCGTACTTTTCTGAGAAGCACCAATTAACCGTAAGTCTTTCACCGAAACCCAATTATCACCGCAGAAAATCACAGGGCCGATACAGAAAATGCCACAATCACTCCGCTAGGCATTCTCAGAAACCAAAAGGTGAGGCTTGGGAACAGGCCATGAACACAGAGCTATAACAGCCCATCTTTTCTATACAAATACATTAAAAATCAACCAAGGCTTATGAGACTAGAGAGAATTATGGTGCCATTCCCTATCCAATCTCAAAGACTATCTAGAAGCCACATCCCATTCACGGGCAGCAGGTACTCCTTAAAAGAAAACAAAAAACCCCTGTCTTACCAAGAGTTTAAGCATTGAGTCGCAGAGGTGCTCGCCAGCTCCTTAGCACACCTGTTCTTGCTATCTGAGGTTGGTCACAGGGACCACCCATCACACCCTGTGTCCAGCTATCCTGGAGCTCACACTGCTGCTAAGCACCACAGATCCCTGAATCCATAAAGCCTGGGACGTGGACCAGAGCAATAACCACCACAGTTCAGTGCTTTTTACAAACACACTTATATTCTCCAATGACAAGCACATTCAGAAAAAAAGACTATGCAGCTGTGTTCTGAAATCCTCAGGCACTCACAGGATGACACTCTCCCTCTCTCATCTCTTCCTGGGAGATTCTCTTTGGGTCTGTAGGTCCTGCTCTCTCTCCTCCCCTCTGAGGTTCCACATGTCCACTGCCACAAAGAAAGCCACTGACACCAGCCCCCAAAAACAACAGAGAGGACCATGTACAGCAGGTTATAGGAAGGAAACAAGAAAGGAAATTAGACTAGAAAGTGGAGGGAGGCATTTGGCAGCATGCTTGAGGATGCCACCATGAGGGTCATGGTCTGTCTCTGAGGCGCTGGCCAGGACTCTTCTCTATCCAGGCACTCTGACTCCTATTGCAGTCTGAGGGAATGTATGAAACCTGTTGAGGTCCTGTGTATATGTGCCGAACACACAGTACTCAGATTGCTGCACCACTTAGCTTTGGAGATGTCCAGGCTACAGGGAAAAAACATGCCAGGTGATATCATGAACTGGTTTTGCCCCTGTGGTTGTCACACAGAAAGTTAGACCAGTGAGGAGTCACATAGAGCCAGGGCAGGAGGGGCAGGCAGTAAGGTGGCTCCCACATCTTCCATTAGTTGAACTCAGAGGCATGCTCAGTCAGGGCGGAGTGGGGAAGGGCTGTGGTGGGGAAGGGGTGACCTTTCCTGACCTTCGTCATGCTGCTCAGTCCTTCATGCTAGGCAGAGAGGTTGTCGGGGCAGATGCAGGTATGACCCGTGACTCTGCCCAGGCAGCGCCAGGGCCAGAGCAGGGGCTAGTGTGTGCTCCTAGCTCAGGGTGCACGGGAGGCGGACTAAGGAAGGGTGCTCTCCCCAGCCTGTGACCACATGCACGTCTCCACAGATCCTACACAGCTAAAGGCCCAGGACTACCTCAGGCACTGTTCTACCTGAGCCCACCCTCTGCAAGGCCTTGGGCTTCCCCTGGCAAGTGTGCAGTGAAGGCTCCTTGCAGGTGTGAGAGAATGTCACGTGCAGGTTAACAAGGTGCAGTCAAGTTTCTAAAATCTCCTGAGCTATATGCGGTCCATCGTCTGGCTTCACATTTACCAATCCTAACCCCTCCAAGGCTGGGAGGACCTCTCAGTGCTGCCAGACCAATTTCCAGAGTGAGTGATTCCACACCTTCCCCAACAGCTTTCAGAAATGGATGTTTTTACATGTGATCTAACCATAGTCTCTCCACCTGACTTCTGTCTTCAGTGCAGCCTGAGAACAGCTGGGCCCCAGGATGAGGTGAACAGTGACAGCCCACTGGCCACCTCTCCAGCTGTGTTCTCTCCTACCTATCAGGATGTGCCTGCCTGGGCAGGACTGGAGGGAGGGCATGCCCTGTGCTGGGCAGGTGCGGAGACTCACCTGGGGCTCTGTGTCTCCTGCTCCTGCTCAGTGGCCATCCTCCTCATGGAGTTCTTAATCAATGCAGCCTGTAGGAGGTCTCCTTCTTCCTTGTTGAGTGAAGCATGCTGTTCAGGGTTCTCTGGGATAGAACTGGAGAGGAGAAGCAAACTCAATAGAGGCCCTGAGCTACTGGGTACCCCCTCCCCAGGATAAGCAGCCAGGTGCCTGGATTCTGCCACTTTCCCTGACGATGTGGCCCCCTCACCCCCCAGTAGACAGGGCACGAGGCCAGTGGCTTTCCAAAAACAGTGCTTCCCCAGGAGTCAGGCTCTGGTGTAATGAAGAAATGGTCTGCTCCATACAAATCATGTAGGCTTGTGAAAGGTTAAAGTTTCAGAAAATTTGTGAGCCTAGTGTTAAATACAACCAATATTACAGATTAAATGATAATATTTACAAGTAGCGCTAAGCTAAGAACGGTTTCAGTTTAATAAATGTAATTTGTACTAGAGTAAGAAAGATTAACAGATCACATCTCAGGTTTAATAACTACAAATTTATTGGCAAAATAGTAGCAGGTTAAGATGCAAGTCATTTCTGAGGTCATGGTTGAATTAGGCAAAAAAGGATGGCTAAAGACAGAAAGGTTTGGTAAAAAGCAGAAACATTGTGTGAGACTCATGAACACTATGAAATATGCAGTAAAGAGTATTGTATGTCATCACTGTTGTCAGTTAAGGACTACACATCCTTAAATCAGAAAAAATATACATTGCCCTGCCTGCCCCCCAGCCAGTGATAAACTTTCAGCACACCACCCTGCAGAGCACAGATTGGTTAATGCCAGGAGCGTTGTGTGCGCCTGGCAGAGCTGCCTTACCTGAGTGGAGCTGCCTGGAAGATGCCCACTTGGTACAGGACCAAGAAGCCAAGAGCCAGGAAGGGGGAAAGCTTCCAGAAGCGCATGATGCGTCTGCAAGGGAAGAGTCACGTGACCATCGCCCCGGCTCAGAGTCCTGTGAGCCCACACACCTGCACTCTGCCCTGCCTTCTGCAGGTAACTCCCTGGCTCCGTGGCTTCAGGCTGCTCACTTCCTTTCCCCTCACTGTTTTGTGTTTTGTTTTTTCCGTATCAGCGAAGTGGCATGCTGGGAGATCCGGTGAGCCTGCAGTATGCATGGTTTAGCAAAAGTGCAGGAGCCACTGGAGCGGGACAGCTGGGTGATGAGGTCTCAGTGCACAGCCGCCCTCCCTGCCAACCCCGCTGCCTGTCACACACCTGTTGTCCACGTCTCCACCGAGGACAGTCACCGAATGCCCTGTCACCACAGCTGCCCCAATAGAGCAACCCAGAGCTGTTGCTCACACCTACAGGTGTATGTGGGAGAATGCAGGTAGAGAGGGAATACCTCTGCGCCTGGAATCTCTGAGAAACTGAAGACCAAATTGTACTGCTCAGCCGCTCCGCACTTGGGCAAAGAGTGCCCTGTGAGAACCAAGCTTAGCACAGTGTTAACTTGGGACCCAGGACCTCAACTGAGAAAAAAGCTCCCAGAACCCGCAACGGGGGTTTTCCTTTAATGGCTGCCTGCCCACGTCTTAGCACCTATTTGCCACCCACTTGTGCTGGGACAAGTTCTGAACCAATTTCGCGAGGCACGAGACCTAGTCCGCGAGTGCAGTCTGCAGAAAGTTACTTCTGCGTGCTGCTCCGCGCGCGGTCCTGGGGAACTCCAAGCATCAGAGACCGGCGTAAGCACGCGTGCAGGAAGAGGCAGGGAGACGAGCGGCTCTGCGCGGGAAGAGTGCAGCAGGGAGTCCCCGAACGGAGACTGGCCAGCGTTACCTGGGGTGGGAGTCTGGGACGAATCGCGGAGCAAAGAGGTTGTGTGATGAAGAGACCCAGAGAGAGGTGGACAGAGACTCTCAGACTGCCAGGGAAATCGACCAAGAGATCGAGTAGTGGAGAGAGAGGGAAGGGAGGAGAGGAGGTCTACATAGGAGTCTCAGGTCTCACCTGGCAGCGTTGGCTTGGAGTCGAGGTGCTGGTGATGGCAGTTGAAGGGAAGTTGGTAGCGTTGCGGAGTGATGGTACTGGGAAAGCAGCGAAGATACTCCAGCTGGCAGTGGCTCTGATGCTTCCCGGTGTCAGCCTCTGCGCTTGCTCAGGTAGCTCTGGTCTGAGGTGGTGCAGAAGCTCCAGGTAACATAGCGGGAAGGATCCGGTGCCCTGGACAGATTGTATCACCCACTTGCTGGACTGGATTATCCAGCCGGACCGTCCACGTATATTTGCATTGAGGTAAGGGATGCATTTGCATTGAGGGGAGAGGGATGGTGGGGACCAAGGAGAAATACCCTTAAACTGATCTGGACGTTGATGTTTATCGTCATGGTAAATTTCACCTGTTTAGCTCCGCCGGTTTTGAATGTGTGTCCCAGGCCACCCCCGGCTGTGGGGTCTTGTAGGGCAGGGCCCAGGATTGCAGGGACTCCTGACTGCCAAGTCTGCCCGTAGATCCCCGTCCAGGTGAGACTGAGAGGGTTAATGCGTAACCAGGTGGGTTCTAGGTCCCAGCAGGGTATTTAATTCGGGCATCTGGAATCACCCACAGAGTGGTGGGGCTTGTGGGAACACGAGATGGAAGTGGGAGCAAGAACTTTGTCAGACTGCACTCAGTTTCCAGCCGCGCCAATTCCTGGTGGTAGGAGGACCGGGCAAGTAACTTCTCAGCGCCCGGATGGAAAGTTGACCCTTGGTAACATGGGTTTTAACGGCACAGGTCCAATTGTACTTGGATTTTTTTATATTGACCCCGCAAAGTTCGGTTGACCGGAGCGCCATAACTGACCGCGGTTCACCTGACCTGTGCGGTTCACCCACACCCGCGCTGTTCAAACCCAATTGTTCAAGGGGCAACTCTGTGATTGGGAATCCGAGTATGCGCAGAGCTGACTGTAGTTATACGCGGATTTTTTACTTCACCCGAGTTGCGCCTCTAACCCTCATATTGTTCAATGGTCAACTACGTTTATCTTTGAAATGGGAACCATATTCCCATCTTAAAAGAATAGTGTCGTTAGTAGCCTTGTGTCTCCCCCCCCCCCCCAGCGAGGTCAGGATGTGGAAGAGCTTCTTGGACCATGTAGGAGACTCCTTAAGATCGCGATTCATCCTGTAGGATTCCCCACCTCGTGTGGCTGCCTGGACTCGCGCGAGGTGGTCCAGTATGTGGGCAGAAAGGGTCAATGACCTGCAGAGCCACAGCGGGAAGGGGCAAGGCAAAGATGCTTCCCCAGCCTCAAGCAGCCCCTAGCCCTCTCCCTTCCCACTCGTCCAACCATCACCTCTCACTCAGCTGCCTGCTGGAGCCACGTGCCCAGCTCTCACTGCTTCCGGCAGCTGTTTGCCAAGGGGTCCTAGGTGGCACGCGATTCTGCACCCGCATTGCAGTTGTCCAGTAGAGAGCAGGGAAGACTTGACAGAGCTGAAAAGTCCCAACACAGACGAAAACTCCCAGTCACTCCCAGTCATGCTCTTCCACATGTGCAAACTCGGTACTGTCTCCAAACATGTGTCCCATCTCCAAAGCGCAGGCCCTCGCAAAACGACTTTGGCGCGCAAGGACATCGGTTCCGGTTCACACTGGGGAAATCGCACCCCCAGCGTGCCTCCAAGTCTTTCATGTAGTCACATCCACAAACCTGCAGGACGGTTACCTGTTCACGTCGCACCTGTCCTCACTCTCAAGAATAAGTGGGCTCCATAACACCCCATTGTGCAGCACCTCGGCCCTCTCACACCCTGCACGACCGGTTTCGGGGCTCCTCAGCCCGTGCTTCCCCCTCCAAGCCCGCCTGGAAGGTCCCACGTCCTGACTTGCTGCCCTCAGGAGAAAGCAGCTTCTCACTCTCCCCAGGATCTCCGGGTCTGAGCGCACAGCGCACCGCAGAGGCTCCCAGTACTGCGAGCGGGCAGGCCAGGACCCCAGCGTGGTGGTTCTTCCAGGCACAGAGTAACTAGCCCCGTGGGCAGCATTAGTGGCCCGACTCACGGGTCTGCACCCCAGTCCTCAGTCTCCAGAAGGCTCAGCATTTCCTAGGACGCACCTGCCTCGCACCACAACGGTGGTGACACCTAACTTCCAAGATGCGCTTATTCAATTTCCCTCCTCCTTAACTCGTTGGGCACTACTGCCAGGAGGAAATAGAAGCCGGGGGCTGAGGAACTGGGTGTCTGAAACTCACTGCAGGGCAGACTGGCAGGGCCGCTGGGGAACCCGGAATGGAAGAACTGCTGGGTAGATTGCAGGTCCCGGTCAGGTGCAGAGATGGGAAAGGAGATCCAAGCAAGCGATAGGGCTCAGGATGGCGGATCTGGGTTTCAGTGTGTCCTGGAGCCTAGAAGCAGACAGCCTGTACTGGGATCCAGTCCAATCCTTTGAGGTTCAGTAGTTTGGGTCCTGAGCTCTGCGTTAAGATTTCTGTGCAGAGTTGCAGGGCCAAATTGGCAAAGGTGGCATGATGGATAGATACCTTGTGGCTTGGGTATTGGGCACTGCCACTTGAGGCTGTTCTCAGGTGCCAAATACTTTTGCAGAAATACTTCCACTTCCAAGATGAGATTTCTAACACAGAACCTTCTGAAATCATTTGTAAGTATGTGTGTGATGGATGGCATTTTCCTGAGGTGAGGAGAGAACCATAGCTTTTGCCAGCACAATGATGGCTGCAAATGGTTAAGCAACAACCACTCTAGAAGCCAATTTCATCACCATGTTTCTTTAGGGACTCAGAACTCTACCCCTGGTACCCTCAGCCTTCAAAGGCAGCAGTCATTCCTTACTTTGAAATATTTGGCAGTTACAAACCCTGGGCTGGTGGTGTGGGGCATGAGAATCAGTTTCCGCCCTCCCGAGGGTGCTAGGGTAGCCTGCAGCAATTTCAAGCTTTACTTTAAAGGTCAGTCTCTCCAGATGGGGAGGGACTGACATTAACTCATCTCTTAAGCACTCTGAATATTTAAGCAGTGCCTCCTGCTGAGCCAGGAGCCAAAGGGGGGAAAAGCGTCCTTTTTTGGGGACACTAAGCACCATATCAGGCACACAAACAGGCACTAAGCCAATGTTTGTTGAATGAATGGAAATTAGTTAATTGTCTCAAATTCACCAGCCAGTCTCACGACTATTACAAGGCTCTAATCCCAGCACACAGAAAATGTGGACCTATTACGTTGATGCAAAAGTAATTGAGGTTTTTGCAATTTTTTAACCTTTTAAACCGCAATTACTTTTGCACTAACCTAATAGTTACGTAGATCAGCACATCGCTTGGATTCTGAAATTGTGAGCGCAAGCATTTCAGTAAGACTCCTCCTATTTTATTTGGTGTTCAGAGTTGGTTTCCTGAGAGAAGTTTTCAGGAATAAGACAGGGAAATAAGGATTACCCCAGGGGTTTTTCCTAGAGACTAGGGTCTCCTGGTGTGAAATACAAAACCATTCCTCTCTGAGCCCATCCCTAATTTACTAGATAAACTCAAGGACGTTTAGACTTTGGCATGTGCGGATTCTTCAGATTGTTTCCAACTATCCCTAAAACTTCTCTGAACTTCAGCACTACACTTCACATGACTTAGCGAAAGTCACCAGGGAAAATACTAATTTTAAAATAGTCCCCTACATAGCCACCTATTTTATGATCTTATTTCATAATGTGGTATGAAGAGGTCCACATCTTGGCTCTATGCCCATCTAAATCGCCAAGCCGCTTGCCTGGTAGCTGGAAATGCCGAGTGGAGTAATTTCAGCAATGTCCTCCCTGGTGTCGGGCCTCAGTACACAGGTCCACGGATATACAAGGAGTCCAGCGCCAAGTTCAACAAGCTCATCTTCCACAGTGCCCTGTTGCAGGGAAGGTGAATCAACTACAGAGGGACCGCATTCTGGAGGAAATCAAGAAGAGCAAGGCCAACCATTTCCTGATCCTCTCTTAGAATTTGAGTTGCCAGTTCCCAGCCCTCTACATGCTGTGGAGGCTGACAGACAGCAGCCCCCACCCGTATAGTCACGTCCACCATGGCAGTAGGCATCTACAACTCCGGATGCAAACACTGCACCCAGATTCCTGCTAAGACCATATCTATGAATGTGGACGCCTTACCATCCCGGGACACCACTGGCAGAGCAAGAATCCTGCTACTGCCAAGAAGGGCGGCAGAATCCCCAAATAGCAGACAGCTTGATGATTTGTGTGTTCCCTATATCCGGAGGACAGCCTGAAGGACAATCATTGGGTATTCCTGGGTCCCATCTGTCCCAAATTTTGGGTGGGGATGGATTCCCCACTCCTAACTTTTGTACAGTTTTGCTGTAGGGGCTGAGTTGGGAGAGGTTCAGGGACTCAGGGCTCAACTTAGTCCCCCTGACTGCCCTCCCAACCTTATTCTATAAAATAATTTAAAGAGAAAAAAATGCATACAAAACCATTTTCCACTGAGCTCTTGCATAATTATCAAGTGAAACCAAAGAAGCAGTTTAGACCTTACTGTGCGCTAATCACTTAGATTGTGACCAGCTAGCTATCCTTGAAACTTCTCTGGGTTTCTGGACTCAACACAGAATGATCTAGTGAAAGTCACTAACAAAAATACCGATTTTAAATTAGTTGCTTGACTTTCTGGCCCTTGGTTTTGTGAACTTATTTTTTAACTTTTAAACCTAGAAATCAGGGCCAGTTTTGCAACAATCTTGCTTGGGGAAAAAAATATTTTACAATATTTGATTAATTCTTTAATGTTTATTTCCATGCATTTAAATTAGAATCTTATACTCTTTGATTTAAAAGTAAGAGTAAAGATAATTTATCAGGGCTTGTCAGAAACCAACATCTAGTTGAAAATTCTTGTGAGTTTCCAAGGGATTAAAGGGGTTACAACTAAAGCCTTACTCCTTTAATTAAGCAAACCAATTGTGAAGCAAACAGACAATAACCTGAAAAAACAAAACTAAAAAGCATTTTCAAGTTAAATTTATTGTGCCCTGAAATAAACCCATCCATATATGAGTAAGTCAATTAATTTACGATGAAGGGGCCAATAATATACAATGAGGAAAGAACAATGTCTTCAATAAATAGTGTTGGGAAAACTAGACAGCCACATGCAAAAGAATGAGACTGGACCACTATCTTATACCACACACAAAAATTAACTCAAAATAGAATAACACTTGAACAGAACACTCCTAGAAGAAAATATAGGCAGTAAGCTCCTTGACATCGGTCTTGGCCATGAGTTTTTGGGTTTGACACCAAAAGCAAAGGCAACAAAAGCAAAAAATAACCCATTTGGGAATACATCAAACTGAAAGGCTTCAGTAGAGCAAAGGAAACCATCAATAAAATGAAAAGTCAACCTACTGAATAGGAGAAAATACTTGTAAATCATATATCTGATACAGGGTTAATATTTTTTTAATTAAAGTTTATTGGGGTGACAATTGTTGGTAAAGTTACATAGACAGGGTTAATATTAACTATATATAATGAACTTACATCACTCAATGGCAAAAAGCCAAACAATTCAATTAAAAAATGGGCAGAAATAGTTTTCCAAAAAATACATACAGATGGCCAACAGGTACATGAAAATGTGCTCAACATCACTAATCAGGGAAATGCAAATCAAAACGACAATGAGATATTACCACACATCTGCTAGAATGGCTGTTACCAAAAAGATAAGAAATAACAAATGTTGGCAAGGATGTGGAGAAATGGAAACCTCTGTGCACTGTTCATGGCAATGTAAATTGATACAGCCAGTATGCAAAACAGTATGGAGGTTCCCCAAAATACTAAAAATCAAACTACCGTATGATCCAGCAATTCTACTTCTGGGTATTTATCAGAAGAAAATGAAAACTTTAACTTAAAAAGATATATGCACTTTTATGTTCATTGAAGTATCATTTACAATAACCAAGATATGGAGACAACCTAAGTGTCCATCAATGGATGAATTTATTTTTAAAATGTGGTATATAAACAATGGAATATGATTCAGTCATAAAAAAGAGAACAGTCTTGTCATTTGTGAAACATGGATAGACCTTGAAGACATTATGCTAAGTGAAATAAGTCAGACAGAGGAAGATAAATACTGTATATCATTTATATGTGGAATCTTAAAAAAGGCCAAAAAAAAAAACCAACCCAAACTTATAGATACAGAGAACAGATTGGTGACTGCCAGAGGCAGGGGTGGGGATAGTGGGGGATGGGATAGTGGAGGGGGGTGGGAGAGGCAGATGGGCAAAATGGGTGAAGGGAGTCAAAAGGTACAAACTTCCAATTACAAAATAAGTAAGTCATGGGATTTAATGTACGGCATGGTGACTATAGTAAATAGTACTGTATTGCATATTTGAAAGTTGCTAAAAGTTCATAAAACATTAAATGTACCGCTCCTATATAAGTCGTGTATGATACAGACTCAATAACAAAACCACAACTACAGGAGCAGCAACATCACCGCCACCATAAATCCATTGTCTTCAGTCTGGGGGAAGTTCGGAGCTGTGAAATTGGATTATTTCAACCGGAAGTTGATTGTACTGGGTACCATAGGTAAGGAGTTCAGAAAGTCAGAACAAGTGAAAACGTGTACAGACTAAAAAATCATCAACTCTTCTAGGATCTCAAAGAGAGGTGAGGATAAATGTCAAAACCCTCCCTGATAAGATTGGAGAGACAGAGAGGTAAATATAGGGCGTAATGGCTTACCCACTGGTGCACAGAATCGCAAGGGGAAACTCAGCAAGAACCACTGTAGGGAACCATGCTAGGGTAGGATAACTTGAACTGACAAATTGAAATTGCTGGAAAATTCTGAAAGCTAAAAATTCCAGTGGAACTCGGTTGGGAGTGGTGGTGGGGTGGGGTTTCCATAATTTTGTGAAACTTACCTCCGGTAGCTCAACCAGGTTCTCACAGTAAATATCAAGGAAAATCCCCTGTGTTTCTCAGGGGAAAGGAACCATTTTGAAATACACCAGAGCACTCTGTTTTTCCTAATAAGGTCTGTTCTCAGCAGAAGCTAGTTAACTAGAGCCCAAACTGCTGGGGTATTATCAGAGCCTAACTGACCAGAGAGAAGAGAAATACAACTCCAGTCAGCTTTAGCCTTCCACACGGGATAAGGGAAATACCAACTTTAGCTGATTCTAAGAAAAAAGAAAACTGAGAAACCTGTAAAGTTCACAATCCAGAAACAAAGGCGCACTGAAAGTCTCAGGCCTCACCGTAGGCTTATAGAATGTTTTCTCTGTTTATTCATAATTGCCAACACTTGGAAGCAATAAAAATGTCATTTAGTGGGTGAATGGGTAAAAAAACCTGTGGTACATCCAGACAATGGTATACTACTTAGCAGTAAAAAGAAATGAGCTTCAAGCCATGAAAGACATAGAGGAATCTTAAATACATATTCCTTGGCCCGTGGACCTCTTCCTTTAAGTGAAAGAAGCCAATCTGAAAAAGCTAAATATTGTGTGATTCCATCTATATGACTGTGGGGACAGAGCCCCAGAGAGCAGTTTCCAGGCTCTCGGCCTCACGTGGAAAGGTGCTGGCTCAAGTAGTAGATGGCCATCTGCTGTGGCTGGGTGGCCATCAGCTGTTACCGGTTAGTCATTAGCCACTGATATAACTGCTGTGGCTACACTAGGGGGTTAGTTGGTTGGTTGGCAGAGAAGTGGTCAGCAGATCGCGGATTTTGTTGATCCTACTTCCTGTGTCTTGCCCAGCTACCAGCGAGACTGGGGTGCAGAGAGACCCCTTGTTGGGGTACTGGCAGGTGTTTGCTTTTATATCTTGACCAGCTGCCATCGAGAATGTTGTGGTATGCTAGACAGTTGGTGGGTTTGTTGGCAGAGAAGCCAAGGACAGATTGCGGCTCCTGCTTCCTGTGTCTCCAACCCAGCCATCAAAGAGAATATAGTGGTATGACTCCCCTATTTATGAATCTGTTGGTGTTCCTTTTTGGCCTCACAATATCCTGCGTTCTTGTGTGGGGAGCAGGAGCAGAGTCCCCTGCGTGACAATGACATTCTGGAAAAGGTAAAACTCTAGAGATAGTGAAATTAATCTAATTGGGAGGGGTTGCGAGTGGGTGAAGGGAAGAAAAGATGGAGCACGGAGGATTTTTAGGGCAGTGAAAATATCCTGTGTGATACTATAATGATGGATATGTGTCATTATATCGTGTTTCCCCCAAAATAAGACCTAGCCAGACAATCAGCTCTAATGCGTCTTTTGGAGCAAAAATTAATGTAATACCCGGTCTTATATAGTATATAATATAAGACCCAGTCTTATTTTACTCTAAGACCAGGTACCATATAATACTGGGTACCATATAATACTGGGTCTTATACTAATTTTTGCTCCAAAAGACGCATTAGAGCTGATTGTCCGGTTAGGTCTTATTTTCAGGGAAACACGTACCTTTGTTCATGTTTGTTTGTACCTTTGTTCAAACCTGTAGCATATGCACCACCAAGAGTGAACCCTAAGGCAATCTCTGTGTGGACTTTGAGTGTGATGTGTTGATGTAGGTTCATCAATTGTAACACTCTGGTGAAGGATGTTGATAATGGGAGAGGCGATGCGTGTGTGGGGGCAGGTTGTATGTGGGAAATATCTCTATACCTTCGTATCAATTTTACTGTGAATTTAAAACTGCTTTAAAAACACAAAGTGACTCTAAAAAATTATACTGTGTAAAGAAGGGGAGAAACCAAAGCTTTCCATCAGAGAGTTTACTGAAGAACTTGTGAAGAGAACTGATAGCTTTTGAATCATTTCTCTGGCACTTTCAGAGGGCAGTGAAGTCCTTACTCGTGGAGGGAAGACAGAAATGGCTGCCAAAGAGAGGAAGTGAACCCTGCTGGGGATTTTGCTGAAATCTTTAAACAGGAGGATCTCTGTAAACATTGGAGGAGGAGCTATCAAAACTTTATTAATAACCTAGATATAAAATTTCCTGCAAGATGATACAGGTAGAGTGTGAAAACATAAAAATCATATTGAAATAAAACAAAGCAAAAATATTATAAATATTAAAACTATTAGGTTGATGCAAAAGTAACTGCAGTTTTTGCAATTGTGTTTAACCTTTTAGACTGCAATTACTTTTGCACCAACCTAATACCAACAATTGAGTTTCAGCTGTGTGTCCGGCACTATCTGTATGCTCTCTTATACTGTCAGCAATTTATTACAATGTGTATTATTACCTTTGTTTTGCAGGTGAGGAACTAGTAAGAGAATTTGGCTTGAATTAATCATATTTTCCAGGTGCCAGTGAGGTTCTGAGATGCTGGAACATGGCTTATCTGCTGCAACATCAGGTAAGAGATCTGGTCCTCTGGACACAGCCCCTGACTCAGAGGAGGACATGTCTGCCGGCTTCAGGGTGACCACAACTTGTAGTGAGTCTCAGTGACCAGGCAGGAATCATCTACAATTCCTGGAGCAACATTTGAGAGATTGACAGTTTTACAACAGGAAAATAAATGCCACTGAAGGAAATTGCTAAACAATAAAGCCAAAATCAGATCCAAAACAACATTCATAAAATAAAGACCCAGTAACTTCCTATAGTTTGCATTATGCGTTGGTTTATCTTGCCTGAAGTTGTGGTTGATTCTGTAGAGTGTTTCGTTTTGCCAGTGGATGCAGTAGAAGGATGCGGAAATGAAAAGAGTGCTAGAGTCAGGACCTTTATTTCCACATTTGTCAAACGGAACTATTGGTTTGAGAGAGTTTGAAATTCCCTTCTAAATCTGATGTTCTACAAATGTGCTGTAATCTTTATGCTATCTTTACAGTACCATTCTATAACACCAAGATATTCACTATTTGGCTTCCCCCACTTGCCCTGGAAGATACCGTTGTCTTTTGAAAGAACTGCTGAGGGGTCAGTATGAAGGAGTAAGGATATATCATTCTATTGAGTGATGCAATCAGAAAAGGCTCCTCCCTCCACCTGCTGCTAAATATGAAGACCAAAGGATTTCAAAATAGGAGGAGGAGAGTGGGGCAGATGTCCTGGTCCTTATATCTGTGATATTAAAAGACGCAGCAGTGCTCTCTGACAGGGGAGAGATAGCTTGTCAGCTGGGCTGGCAGCACATTTTTGCTGTCTCATAAATGTGGATCTATAACTCTTGGTCCTTGCCTGGCTGCCATTCTTTCTACAAGTTGTCAGCAGAAGCTTTGCTATGTGACTGGTGAGTTCACCTAAAGCCTAAAGCATATATCTGAGTCTGAAAAAGAAAGAGGAAATGAATAAGACCAATTTACTAGAAAGAATGTGGTCTCTTAGCAAGATAAGACTCACACAAGTGAGTATATTAAAGAAATAATTAACAAACAATAAAAGATAGGGAATAGTGTATTAGTTTCCTACTAATGATTAGTTTGCCAAATCATCACTAGTTGAGTGGCATAAAACAATGCAAATGTGTTACCTTACACTTCTTTGGCTAGAAGTCCAATGTCTAACATGAGTCTAGCTATTATACAAAGTTGGCAGGTCTGTGTCTTATCTGGAGGTTCTAGAGGAGAATCCATTTCCTTGGCTTATGGCCCCTTTCCTCTATATTGAAAACCGGCAATGGTGAGTATGAGGACAGAGTCCCGGAGAGCAGTTTTCAGGCTCTCGGCCTCACGTAGAAAGGTGCGGGCTCAGGTAGTAGATGGCCATCAGCTGTGACTAGTTGGCCGTCAGCTGTAACCAGTGAGCCATTAGCCACTGATGTAACTGCCATGGCGGAGCTAGCAAGCGCGGATTGCAGCTCGCTACTGGGTGGGTTGGCTGGTTGGTTGGCAGAGAAGTGGACAGCAGATTGCGGATCATGTTGATCCTACTTCCTGTGTCTGGCCCGGCCGCCAGTGAGACTGGGGTGCAGGAAGACCCCTTGTTGAGGTACTAGTAGGTGGATGTTTGCTTTTGTGTCTCAACCAGCCGCCGTTGAGAATATCGTGGTATGAGTCCCCTGTCTGTGGCTCCCTTGTTGTTCCTCTTTGACCTCACCATATCCTGCGTTCTGGTTTGGGAGTGGGACCAGAGTCCCTGCATGGCAGTGAGTAGAGTCCTTCTCACATCATATCCTCTGATCTCCTCTGCTGCTTCCCTCTTCCACTTAGAAGGGCCATTGTGATTTTATTGGGCTCAGCTGGATAATCCAGTACCATCTCTAACTCCAGTTCCCCCACTGAATCACATCGTCAAAGTCCCTTTCTCTATGTAAAGTCACGTATTTGCAGTTTCCAAGAATTAGGATCAGGACATCGGTGTGTGTGCGTGTATAATTATTCTGCCTACCATAAGGAGTCAACGCTGGGCCAACTGGCAAGGACTGTTAAGTGCTGGGGCTTGAAAGGGGCTGCTGTGGGCTGCAGCACTGAGGAAGCTTCTGGGGAGAAGCTCGGCCAGAGCCAGAAAGTGGCTAAATAGGGCGAAGTTAGAGTCCCTGATAAGGGAGTGCTTCTAATGGGGTGTGGGGCAGTGGGTGAGGAAACAAGATAACTCCCCTTATATCAGGTACCATCCTCTGTGCCTCTTCTGTTGGGAAGGGAGCCTTCCTGCTTATGACCCATATGGCTGTGCTGTCTGCATTCACGCCTCAGGCAGTGAATGATATCTAGATATCTAGATTGTGTCTAGATATGTCTAGATATCATGAAATCTCAAGTATACGTACGATGCTCCTCCCTTGCCAAATTCCAATGTATTAGGTGTCCTTCAGCGTTCCCATTCAAATATGCTCCAGAAAAATGGAGATACTGAGCCAACTGGTGTCACATTTGGTGAAAGTCCAGTGGGGGTGGGGAAAGAATGCTTTGCCATCACATAACACCAGACCTTGGCCGGTTATCATGATGCTGCTAAACCCTAACGTCGGTGCTTGGACTTTGAGCCCCAGGCCTTAAATACGTCTGCTATTCCTTTGACAGTAACCAAACAGCAAGGCTTTTAATTAAGTGAGCACTGGGATAAAACCCATCTGCAAAAACCCACTTTGTCTGTTTATTTTTAACCTATATCTGGTATTTGGAAGCTGCGCTGAGGTTGAGCAGGCAATAGGGAATTGTTAAAATGTGGGCGTGCACTTGAGTTCCTGAACTTTCCACCACGCAAGCTCGTGGAAACTTTCTAATGTGTTCCTGCTCCCGAGAGAGTGTGATGATTATTCACACTGAGGCATGAAGGCTTGTGGGGCTTTGATGTACGATTATCTGCCCCCTCACTGTGACGCACCAGCTGCCATTAGAGCCTAGAATCAAGGACACCAACCACATCAGTGCATTTTAGGTCAGACAAGGAATGAGAAAGGCATTTATGGCAGAAGGAAGGAATGGCATTTCAGGTCCCTGGGTTTTCCTGGCCTCTCTTTCTTGGAAAATGAGAGGACCTCGCTGATTTTCCTGCAGAGTGGACTTGACTTGCCCCGAGTCCTGCTATTGCCATCACACAGCACTTACTTTGCTGTGGACACCAGAAGAGGTACCTTCCAACATCTAGAGGCTATCTTTAGAGTGTCTTTAGCTGCCAGGAAAGAACGAAATGTGGTGTAGGAGGGCCTGGCTGGTTATTAGAGAGGTGGACGGACTCAGCTGTGACGTCAAGGAATTACTCTGAAGGGGTTCCTCTTAGACGATTAAAACTCTCCATTGGCTCAGACTCACAGGATCCAGAATGCCTCTCCTCTCTCTGGCTGAGAACCGTGTTTCATGAAGAAGAGGGATAGAAATAGGAACCTTCCCACTGTACCAGAAAGCTCCTTACAGAGACGACTCCCTTAGGGCACTGTCTGGGAATCACCAGGTGCATTGAAGGGGATTCCTCTATAACTGGAGTCCACCTGGGATTGGGGAGAGTATGGCTTTGGGGTCTTATGCAACTGGATTTGAGTCTTGGCTCTATCGCTCACTTATTGTTCTTGAGCAGATAATAACCCCCCCTCAGCCAGAGTTTCTCAACATGTAAAATGGCAATAAAATAACTGCCTGGCAGGAGTAAAAATATTTTATATTAAATACCAAACACATTGCTTGGTACAGAGCAGATACTTAAGAGTAATGATGATGATGATGATGATTATATCAAAAGTTTATCCCTCATGTTCCAAATTATATCAGCTTAATACATAAATTAGATGAAATAATTACACACTCCTCTGCTGTCTTCAGAAGAAGGCAATCCATAAGTCTCATTTTCAAAATAAAACTATTCTCCAGGGCCACAACAAAATGAATCTGCCTTCCTCAAAACTCTGAGTTTCATGTCTGGCCAGGTTGCAGTTTCTTTGCCCAGCAAGATTAATGATAATTTATTTTAAACACCTATTCACGTAGGTATGCGTAGAAGAGGCACTCAAGAGCGGTATCTATTGTTATCCTGATAACGTGCCAAATTATATCAACTTGTATGGAAAACGACATAAAATGCATTTGCCTACTCCTCTACCTTCTTAAAAAGAATACGCTGAATATAATTTTAATCCTTTGTTGATTTCACCAATACCATCATAAGAACATCAATCACTTAATGTGTTGGGCACTAATAACTGCGTGCTTTCAGGGGCAATAAAACATGTAGGTCCCAGTGCCACCAAGGCGCCACCGCAGCCATAGTCACTATGGCTTCTGGAGTTACAATGAATGATGAAGTCATGAAAGTTTTTAATGATATGAAAGTAAGAAAATCTTCTACAGAAGAGGAGATCAAAAAAAAGAAAGAAAGCAGTTCTCTTCTGTTTAAGCCATGACAAAAGACAAATAATTGCGGAGGAAGCCAAAGCAGATCTAGGGCTCCTGAAAGTGCACCTTTAAAAAGCAAGATGATTTATGCTAGCTCTAAAGATGCCATTAAAAAGAAATTTACAGGTATTAAATATGAGTGGCAAGTAAATGGCTTGGATGACATAAAACGGTTCGACACTTGGAGAGAGCTTGAGAGGCAATGTAGTAGTTTCATTTGAAGGAAAACCCTTATAAAATGACAGTGAAGTGCCATCTGGGTGTTAAGGAGCTTTCATTTCTCCAGCTCAGTCAATTGGAATAGTATTAAGTTTTTTGGGTTTTTTAATTTTCCCTCTTACCCCTAGGTCCATCCAACACAGTGAATGAAGGAAACATCATTCATGCAAGCAGCCTATCAGTGATTGCCATTAGATTGTTTAATACTGTTACTTTGATGTAAAACCCAAGGAATGACTTCCCATCATTTAGCTAAAACAGCTGGTTATATGCCTCCCTTGCAACAAGCACTACAATGAATATGATTGTCAATGTGAATAGTTTAGAATACTGCAAAGGGTAAGCTGATTGAATGCCTTGAAAGTATTATCCTCTGGTCAGATGGTAAACTTTATTCAGCGTTATTTATAGCTGTATTTGATTGCAGTTCTGTGAGGCTCCAGTGTTCATACTATGGCAAGCTTATTTTGTGACATAGCAGCACAGAGATAAGATATAACGCTATGTATTGAAAGCACTTTTTTGAAATGAGTTTAACTCCCCACCCACAAAGAAATGCCAATTAAGTTGCGTTAACTGTGTCATCTACTTATTCTAGTACCTCAGTGTTCATTCCTGTTACCTGCATATCTTCTTAAAAGAAGGAGCTGTTACTAATGCCTTTTTGTTTGCCATTGAGTATACACTACTGAATACATGTAAGGGTTTTTTGTTTACAGTGTAAGTCTTGTAACACTAAAGATATTTTGAATATCAGTCATGATGGCAATTTCTGTATAAAAGAGCCTAAAATAGAATGTTGTTTCTGAGGTCAAACTTCCTACCCTTACAAAAATGGCCACGTTGCAATAAAAATTGTGGCATATTAAAAGAAAAAACAAAACACAACAATGCATGTTGAGCCAATAGCCCCAAACTAAATGATATCATGCTATCTTTCTTTTTGAGGTCTAAAATTAATATAACTTTATGGTTATTCTATTTCATTTCTTCTCATCAGATTGTCAACTATCACTTCTTGCTGGTAACATTTTAATTGTCTTTTGCAATAGTCACCCACTCCCATTTTAATTTGATATGCAGTGAAATAAACAACAAAAACCAAGCTTTGCAGAATAGTATGGGAACAAAGAGCCCATAGGTATTGAGTTATATCCTGTAAGAACTGGTCAAGAACTGCAAAGGGGTCTTTTGGGACATCAACTAAAGTAATCTAGACTTGAGAACTAAAACCAAGCCAGTCAGATTTATGTGTAAATACAGAGCAAATACATAAGAGTGAGCATTTCTGTGTCATGGGCAGGAACTTCATGGTCTTTTGTTAACAACAGCTTCAACTAACTTGTGCTCAGGGAAGCAAAAAACAGTCATAGAAGTTAGAGTTAAGGGTGAAGGAAGAGCCACAGACATTGAGTGAGAACTTAGTAGTGGCCATGATGGCTGTAGTGAATTGTTGTGACACTTATTTCAGTTATCCAGAGCCTGTTTTCTTGGATGCTTCTTCTCAGCCTTGTTTAGCTTAAGGGAGGTCTGCAGGCAAGGGACACCTCATGAGTGGGTACTTTTGTAGTTTCTCTCAGGAGGCACAGTTATGGTGAATACAAAGTCCATGAAGTGGGAAGGGCTCAGTGATCCAGGCTGCAATCTTATGAGGAGTACGTGTCTGGATAATGGGGTTCAGAGGACAGAAGTAGAAATTGTCTTTTCAATTTTAGACAAATATGTAATTGGTCCTTGGAGTTGGTGCAAGATCAACCAGCTTTCAAATGTTTGGATCCACTCTTTGGCATCAAAAACTCAGGGGAACTTAGAGGCCCTTTGGAAGCTCTTCAGCCCTGGGCCCGTTGTCCTTAGGAAACCTTTAAAAACAGCAACAAACACACTGAAACAATCAATGCCTAACTTCTCTTCAGTACCATCTACAGAAAACCTTCAGTTAAAATTAGAACGTGAAGAATAGGTTCCCCCAGGAGTCCAAGGGCTCAGATCCTGGGTTAGATAACTGTTTGTTTCTCCTTTTCCTGCTTTGCCTTATGACCGATGAAGGATGACTTGTTCCTTTTATCATTATCTTAGGAGTTCAGGAATTTTCACTGGTCAAAACACTACTAAGAAATCCTTTCTGCTCTCACTATAGAAAGATAGAGATGCCAAGTTATTGCAGATGATGAGGTAAGATAGGGGAAGGTTATCAAGAAAGTTTATTATTACTTCTACTTGATGCAAGTACAACCCAGATATGTAATTATCTGTTTTCTTTCCCATCACACTGTAAGCACTATTAAAGGAGGAATAGTGCCTGCTTTGTTTACCCTTGTATTTCTCGTGCCTAACATATAATATGTGCTCAAAAAACTTTTGAATGATTGAATGAATATAGACTGAGATTAAAGAATATAAGAAGCCCAATATAAAAATTCTCAATACAATTGTAGGGAACCCTACTTAGTGTATTATAGGGTTGGAGAAGGAAAAAGCTAAAAGCTTTCTTGATGTTTCAAGGTGGTGCTGACAAATGCCAAATAGTAACAGTTCAGTTTTTGGAGAAATCATCCTTTTGGTAAGTCATTGGAGTAATCATGCAGTTTTCAAAATTGTAGCAAACATTGAAAGATAGTAAGCTGATTCTAAGAGGTAGTGATTTCTGTACTAAAAAGGAAGGTTCAACTAAATACTACTGCTGTAGTTCAGTAGTAATAAACTTTGATATTTAAAGAAAATGTAAATATTAGTATATCAAGCACCCCATAATCAGATACTGTAGGAATCTAATTCCATTTTTTAATTCTAATGAAAACATGGAAATGGAGTTTCGTTGGCTTCAGCACCAAGGGTATTACAATAATATAATGTGATAATTACAAAAGAATGAATTAGAATCTTGGCTTCTATTAAAGAACAGAGATTACTTCTTAGGTTCCCACCCCTACCAAAAAAAAAAAGAAAAGAAAGAAAAGAAAAGAAAAAGAAAAGAGTGCCAGAGGGAAACTATCTGATGACAAAAGAGAATGACATCAAAACTTTAAGTACGTGCTAAAAATTGGATCTAAAAAAATCTCCTGAATATTGCTTTAAAGCTATGTTTTCCAAATGAGGTCTGAAGGCTTATTACATCAGTGTTATCTGGGTACTGATAAAGACACATATTTCCAGGCCCCACAGTATGCCAAATGAATCTGAATCTTTAGGAGTCAAGTCTGAGCATCGAACAGTTACTACACTCCCCAGGTGATTTTGATGCACAGCCAGTTTGGGGAATTAAGGCTAAACTGTTGGAGGCTTCAAAGATATCTTTATTTTTCTTCCTCTCACTGATAGAGGTCAGCTTCCTTCAGGAAGCTTCCTGTGATTTCTTTTACCTACTAGCAAAATTCCGTGTTTCCTTTTATCTACTAACTCCTTAAGTTAATGTGACATTTAATTAGAGTGTATTGTTTCATAGAACCATGAAATTGAGTTGGTAGAAGAATGGAAAAGTAGCAATATAATATTTTAGTTCTCTCCACATTAGATCCTGTTTTGTTATATAGTTATATAGTTTAAGTATTCCCTGACAGAATAAACGACATAGTGATGCAAGAGCATCCAAACCATACAAAATTTTGTAAGAATTTGTTTGAGACAAAGTGAGGACATGTCTGGAAGCAAGATCTCAAAAATATTCCAAGGAATGCCAGTTCTTTTTATACATTTGGAATCAAAGGAGGGAATGTGCAGATTACATGAAATCCATTGGTGGTAGGTTAAGGAGTTGGGAGAAAGCAAGGCAGGAAAATACCTATGATTGGATAAAAAGTAAAATGAAGAGATATACTTCTTTTACATTGGTGGGTACAAGATAGTTAACATTTACAGTAAGTAGAGATGGTATATAGGCAACAAGATCATGTGCTCACTTGAGGGTGGTTACTCCTCTGAGGGGTCTGAAAAAGAGGATTACTCTGGCATTTCAAAGATGTATTAACCCAGATGCACAAGAACAATGGAAGGGCTTGCTTAAGGCAAAGATAAAACTTTTACTAGGGAAGCTTAAGACTGAGGCATGACTACCCATCATGATCTGCCCAGCTAGAAATTTATGATCAGATAATCCTGTGAGGATAGTTTTGATAGTTGAGCTTGTCGAATTTATTACAGAGCTCCCTTTTCATTCACAATAATAATGTTCAAATCAAATTTGTATGTAACACACATCCCTGATGTGAAAGATCCTAGGATACAATGTTTTGGAAGGGTATGACAGCTCACTTATATTGAACCTGACTAAGGATTTTCCTACGAATGAGCTCAACATCTAAATCTTGACCCAAGCTTTAGATAGATTTTAATTAACAGTAAGAACCTAGGCTTAGAACAAAGATCTAGGTTCAAATTGCAGCTGCAAGACTAATGTGGTCTTAGAGAAAATTTGCTTATTTTAAAATTTTAATTTGATTGTAATTTAGAAAAATTACTTCCTCTTTCCATATCTAGATTTCATCATCAAGTGAAGATACAATATCTCATATAGCATAACAATAGCAGTAATAGCAAATGATCATTAGATGCTATGTTAAATAGAAAGCAAATAGGACAACAAAATAAATTGTTTCTCATCCATTAAAGAAATATTGGTGATCATGCAGCTTTTAGCCATACTGGAGAATAGATTGAATATTATATCTCCAGAAAGAAGACAAATTGATGGTTCTAGTAAAATATTTTTTCAGAACCATATCAAAGGAAAAACAATAAAACTTGGATATTTTGTTTTAAAAATCAATACCATTTTATTATGAAATATATATCTGAAGTTGAAGAAGTTATCTTTTGACTATGGAAGATTGTATTTTCCAGCAAGGGTTGCAATATTTCCCATATGTTTTGTTTTATTTTTTAAATCTTTCCATAGTCACATCAAGAGATAGAGTTTATGTCCTCCCCTGTAAAACTTGAAGGACCTTTGTGACTTGCTTAATGAATACAGGTCAGAAGATGGGCCACTATGACACTTCTGTGGCTAGGTCATCAGAGACAGTACAGCTTCTGCCTAGCTATGACTCAGGATTATTGCCTCTGGAATCCAAATATCGCGCCATGAGGAAGCCGAGGCCACATGGAGAGACCGATGCAGAGAAAAATCCAGGATTCCCAGTCTTCAGCTCCAGCCAAGCTCCCAATTGACAGCCAAAACCAACCAGTTGATTGAGCCATCTTAGAAATGGTTCCTTTTGCTCTCAGTTAAGCCAACCCAGCTAATACTGTGTGGAGCAGGCACAAGCCTTCCCTGCCAAGTCCTGCACAAATTGCAGATTTCTGAGCTAAAAGAATGGTTGCTTTTATTTTAATCCACTAAGTTTTAGAGTTGTTTGTTATGAATCAAAGATTACCAAAAGAGTACATTGCTTAATTCTCTAGAACTCTTATATCAACACTACTTGTCAGCATTAATTCTTTAATTATCCTGTGGGTAGTTACGATAGAGTAATTGAGCATCCAATTTAACTAAAGAATGTTGTTCAAAATAGTGCTAGGATTCCTGCTAAAAATTTATGTATTTATACAATATGTATATTTGCTTAAAATTGTATGTAAAAGGATATTCATGGCAGTGCTATTTTCAATAGGAAAAAGAAAATAACAATGATTATTAATAAATAAAATAAATTGTTGTATACCTCGATGTGGAATTCAGGACAGGCACTGAAAAGAAAAATGAGATTTATATGTATTGATCTAATTTTAAGTGAAAAAATACTCAAAACTGTGTATAGATGATCCTATTTGTATTAAAATATATAGTAGATATTTTATTTTTATAATTATATAAGATGAAATGTTTCTTGGGAAGGAGACCCAAGAAATTGTTAACAATGACACCTCTGGGATATGGGACTGTGGTACTGAATTGGGAGATAAAAACTTGTATTTCCTTTTCTCTGTATTTTTAAATTTCATGCTTTGAGTTTGGGTTTTATAACAAAAAAATTCAAATACATATAAATAGTACAGTTTTGTTATAAACTATCAGGATTACTTTTAGAGTTTTCTTTTAAAAATATTTACCTGAGGTATTAGAAATGCATTTATCCTCCCTGAGTGATCCTATTAGTGCTTGACAGCTGTCACATTTGGAGCCACCAACTCGAGTGCATTTAAGTATAGGTAGCTGTGGCTTTCATCTGGAATAGTAAGACTCTTTAAGAAAGAGTAAGCAACTTCACCAAGTTTGATTCCACCATATGAATTTGAAGAACACAAACACAGGCACAATACAGCTTTTGCCTTTAACTTTCCCACGATAATGTTAAGTGTTCCCACAGCCAATATGATTACTTACCTCATTTTTCACCATGTCTCAGAAATAAAATACATTAGCATTGAAACTGTATGTAATCATACATACATAGCATAGAGAATTACACATGTTAATAGAGGGAAGAATGTTAGTTATGACTCGATTGTCACTTAATTTACCTGAAATTATAGGATTGTCACACCTGTTCACTAGTGTATTGCTCAGGTCAAGGGTTAAATTACTCTGATTTTCTAAACATGTCAGGTTAGGTTAGGTGGCCAAGGTTCAGGTAGGTGGTGGGGAAAAAAGCAGCAATAGAGAATGACATTTACCCCATATGATCTGTGACTCACATGGAAATACTATAGATAATTAGGAATTTAATACTATCGAACTAAACATCTCAGTATAAATTGATGTTTTCATGTTATTATGTAGTGTTTCATAATAGAAAAGTTTTTATTTGAAAATGTGGTTAATCACTCAGAAGAAACGTTGATAAAAAATAAAATATAAAACACACTTAAGCCATATATAGGCCAGGAGCAGAAATCTTATCTTAAAAGCCATCTTGTCTTGATCCTGTCTTGCTTTATCTCCTAGGGTCAGTGGGCTTGGGTGGGCATGGGCAGTGACCTGAAGCCAGGGCGTGGAGCTGGAGAGCTTGGTCATGCCCTGAAACCCTTTGTCAACAAAAACCCCCTGAAGCATTGAAGGGGGAAAAGCCTCGCTTACCCCCTCCTATAAAACTCTATACCCCTCTTTGCTCGGGGAGGTTATGATCTTTTCCCTCTGCTCTAACCTGGTCTCCCGCACCTCAAACATGCCAAATCAATTCTAATAGACCAATCAATCTTGGTCTCCCGCGACTCTTTCCTCAGGCCGTGCCTACCACATACCAACAATAATCCCAAACAATAACCAACAAAATATACAGAAAGAAAGCCACAGTCCTCACTGAACTTGTATTAAATCCTCAGAGATTAAATATTCAATGCAGCCAAGCCTCCTGCTCAATCCTCTGAACTCCCAGAACACACATCAGTTTGGCGAGAAGTCTGTGCTGAAGTCCACTGTGCCACATATTTTGCCCGAAATTGAGGACAGAGGGGTGAAGAATGCAGTTCCTGCCCTCTGAGAGCTTTGGCTCTTGTCGTTAGTGTAATTCCTATTATGTCATGTTGTGGCTCATTGCAAATCCGTCTTAAGGAAGAACCCAGGTCTTATTCGTATTGTTGACTGTGTCCAGCACAGTAACCAATTTTAATTGCAGCAAAAAAAAAAAAAAAAAATGGCATTTTATTTCCAAAATATTTTCAGGGAAGTAAAAAGAAAAATGAGATTAGATGAAAATGAATTAGAATTGTTGGACTGAGGAAAATACTAAAATTCCCTGATTACCTGTCACGTGCCAAACATTATTCCAGGGAATTTGTATGTAATCTTTTGTTTAATCCTCACCATAATTCCATGAGGCAGAAGGGAAACTAAACCTTACTAAGCCATGCAGAGGTCAATGCCTTACTCCCTTCTGACCCATCCTCCCTCCCCACTGCAGTAGGGTGACCCCGTCTGGTAACTCATTGGCATAACAGCCTTCCATGGCTCTCCATTGCTCTTGAAATAATGACAAAACCCTCAACTGACTTTAAGGAGCTTGGGAACCGGTGCATTCCCAGGTCTCCAGCCTCATTTCTCGCCACTCTCTCCTGCTCCCTTCTCTGTAGGCATAATGCATTTCCTTCAGTTACTTTTCACATCCTGCCTTCCCACAAGCTGCTCTCCACCTGGAATGCTTTTCCTTCCTCTCTTTCCATTAAATATTGAATGACTAAAGGAATGAATAAAGGAATATTGAAGAGAATCCGGGAAGGATCCTATTCAGGGCAAGATTGGGAGTAGATAAAGAGATTAAGGAATTAATCACAAAACTGATGATAGATAACTTCTTTGAGGTTTAAGCTGATCCTTAGGTGTAGCACACCTAGTGCCCAGGTCCTGGTTTCTGCTCTTCACTACATTCTGCTTGCTCTTCAGGCTTCAGCATTAATGCCGCTTTTCTCTAAGAAACTTCAACTCCCAAAGTGGTTAAATCCCCTCACTATATGCCCTAGAGCTCTATTTGCACTTCCCTTCTATAATGCTTATCGCAAGGTGTTTGAGGGTGGGGCTATCCTTTCTTGGTTGCTTCTCTATCCCCAGTTGTAAATACCATACAATGGTCACTCTCTAGATTTGTTGATTTGAATTACTCACAATTGCTCTAGGATGTATACTTGGTCAGTGTTTCTCATTAGTTTTGATGTTTTATTATTTTTCGCCATTAGTTTCTTTCATAGAGCATTATTGGGTAAATGGAGAATTTATAAATTCTCTACACACTTTTTCAGAATGAGTACTACACTCAAATATTAAATATTATCTAATGAAATAATAGAATGGAAAGAACAATAATTATCCTGATTCTCTAAGTGTCTCTCTGGGCACTTGCTCTGGAGAGCACATGTTTATTATCCATTCTTTTACCTCACCCTCCACCCTTATCTCTTTGCCTGACTAATTCCTATTCATTTACCTATGAACAGGGTTAGCACTTCAGGCAATTTGACCTAGGTTATTTGAATGACAACATCATTCCCAGTGTCAAATACAACAATGGTACTTGACCCGTGGTAGGAGCCAGTGAATGATGTTGAATAGGTGAGTGAGTGAGTGAATGTATGAAAGTATGTTGAAGAGATTTAAGGTAGGGTCTTGTGCAGGAGTAAAGAGGGAATCAATCACAAACCCGTGATAATAGTTGTGTTCTTTGATGTGTGAGCTGATCAAAAGATGCAGCACACCTACATGATTCCTTCATTTCTTGATTTCTAAATACCATTCTCCAATAAAATTAAATAGGAGTGCTTGGAGAAATGGCCAATTCTAGGCCTGGGACAAGAAAAATACAAGTGTAGAGCAACATGCAGTGCCAGAAAGTAAGGAAATGCTCAAGTGGCCAAAAGTGTGGGCTAAACTAAGTGACTCATCTAACAGACAGAATATGAAAAGGGGAAAATGTACCTTTAGTAACAGGAAAAACTGCACCGCTGATACCTTAACCAAGTGATCGAGGTTAATACCACCAGTAAAACATTGACATCTTGGACTCCCTGATACAATCCAGGAGAAAGGCACCTCTTCTGGAATATTCCCCCAGGTTCCATACCCTCTAATCATGAGAAAACATCAGGTAACCTAAATTGGGATCAGTGTAAGAAATACTTGACCAGTGTATTCATCAGTGTCAAGGTCACGAAAAACAAAATGTAACTGAAAAGCTGTTAAAGAATGTTAAGGAGACATGACAACTAAATGCAAAGTGGTATCATAAAACAGAAAAAGGCTATTAGTGGAAAATACCGGTAAAATCGGAATAAATTCTACAGTTCAGTTTATTTAACTGTACCAGTTTTAATTTTTTTAAATTAGTTTCAGGTGTACAAAACAATGTATTAGTTAGACATTTAAACCCCTCACAAAGTAACAACCCCCTCCCCAATCTACTCTCCCTCTGACATCGTATATGGCTGTTAAAATTCCATTGACTCTATTCCCTATGCTGCACTCCACAACCTGTGACTATATGTATATTAAATTATAGTTGACATTCAATGTTATTCTGCTTAAGCTTCAGGTGTACACCGCAGTGGTCAGGTATCTACACCATCCATGAAGTGGTCTCACTAATAAGACAAGTGCCGGAAACTCTACAAAATCTTTACAACATTATTGATTATATTTCCCAAACTGTCTTTCGTATCCCCGTGGCAATCTTCTGGCTACCAATTTGTGCCTTCTAATCCCCTCACCTTCTTCCTCATCCCCACCGCCCCCCATCCAGCAACCCTGTTTTTTCTCTATATCTCTGAGACTGTTTCTCATAAGGTTGCTCATTTATTCTTTAGATTCCACATATAGTGAGATCATATGGCATTTGTCTTTCTCCATCTGACTTATTTCACTTAGCATGATGTTCTCTAGGTCCATCCATATCGTTGCAAATGGTGAGATTTCATTCTGCTTTATGGCTGAGTAATACTCCGTTGTATAAATGTACCACAGTTTCTTAATCCAGTCATCTACCGATGGGCATTTCAGTTGTTTGCCAGTCTTGGCTATTGTGAATAGTGCTGCAATAAACATGGGGGTGCATATATTTTTTTAAATTAGCATTTTGGATTTCTCTGGATAGATACCTAAGAGTGGAATTGCTGGGTCATAAGATAGTTCCATTTCCAGTTTTTTGAGATACTACCATACTGATTTCCATAGTGGCTGCACCAATCTGCAATCCCACCAATTATTTTCTAAATTTTGATAAATGGACTGTGGTTGTAAAAGATGTTAACACCAGGAAAAACTGGAATAGGGTATATGGGAATTATTTGTATATCTTTGTAACTTTTCTGTATGTGTAAATTTATTTCAAAATTTAAAAAAATTGTAAAACAAAAAGATTCCACACAAGGCCTAGCTGCAAAGTCTATTGAAGGAGGACTATAGTGGGGAGCAGGGAAACTTGCCTGATTTGGGGTCCATGAAATCTTGGCCCTCTAGCAGTGCATATAATACTACCCTTATCTGCATAGTGTTTTCAATTTTATGGAAGGGTTTCACACGCTTAAACTCATTTCACCTTTCTCATAAAGAGGAAAGGTAGGCTAGGAAGGTGCTTAAGTTCATAAGGGACAGGAGTGAGTTTTCCCGGGATTTTAGGATAGACTGAGTAATCTCACATTTAATGTTTGGGATTAGGTATCTATAGAAACCAAGCCGTGGACTCAAAGACACTGATCTGAAAGAAGACTGTGACATTATTAATTAACACATTAAGGAAAGAATCTGACAGAAATGGCAACCAAGTTCAGAAAATGGATAGCCAAACACTGTGAATTAGTATATTTCCACAGGGGATGTAAGCTGAAGCTGGGTCTCATAAACCTGGTCAATGGGATCTTCTCTTTGGTAAAGATCAATGACCCTGGCTATTATAGCTTCTTTGTTCTGATTCTGTTCTCTCTAAACAAGCAATTAAGGCACAAAGAAAGGACATTGATAACCTATGTACTTAGCACTGTGCTAGATAATTTAAAAGCTTTATGGTTTTGAATTCTCTCGCAACACAATGTAGTAGGCATTATTGCCCCCAGGTTACATGTGGGAATCAGAGACCCATATAGAAAGGTTAAGCAACAAACCTGGTTACACAGTCAGCAGCAGAGCTGAGATTCAAACTCAGGTGTATCTGATGCTGTGGCCCTGTCTCTTGCTAGTCCCCAATGGTCGGTACAGAGGAAATGCCCACCAGCCCTACTATGCTCTTTAACCATCCTGATGGTACGACGTTGGGAACTCTGTCAAAAACTGGCTGACCACTCTCTGGGATTGCATTATGAAGCACTCATTGTTTAAAGGGAGAAACTCCACTTGCCTTTTGAAGACAACAAGCTCTGCAGTGAAGGGACAAGTGGGTGACTCCCCGACATCCATCTTCCCTTGTTTTGGTAATTACCCTGATTTTTGTCAGGTATTAATGCCAACCCTGCCCAGCCCAACCAGTTTGACCTTTGGGGAAGGACATGTAATTCAGATTAGTGTGACCCTTATTCTCTGGCCCCATTGTGTATATATAACCACGTTTTCTTTATCCATCCGTCCACTGACAGACATTTAGGTTGTTTCTGTATCTTGCCTATTGTGAATAATTTGCAAATAATTCTGCAATGAACATGGCAGTGCAGATATCTCTTCAAGATATCAATTTTATTTCCTTTGGTATCTATCCAGAAGTGGGATTACTGGATCATATGGTAGTTCTATTTTTAAATTTTTGAAAAATCTCCATACTGTTCTCCTAAGGGCTGTAACAGTTTACATTCCTACCAACAGTACACAAGGGTTCCCTTTTCTCCAAATCCTCACCAACATTTATCTCTTCTCTTTGATAATAGATATCCTAAAAGGTATGAAGTGATATATCATTGTGGTTTTTTATTTGTATTTCCATGATGATTAGTGATGTTGAGCATCTTTTCATATACCTGTTCGCCCTTAATATGTCTTTTTTGGAAAAATATCTATTCGGGTGTTTGCCATTTTTTAAAATTGGGTTATTTGCTTTTTTTGCCATTGAGTTGTGTTTCTTATGTTTTAGTATCAACTCCTATTGGATATGTGGTTTGTGAACATTTTCTTCCATTCTGTAGAGTGCACATTCATTTTGTTGATATTCCCTTTACTGTGCAGAAGCTTTTTAGTTTGATGTAGTCCCACTTGTTTATTTTTGCTCTTGTTGACTGTGCGTTTGGTGTCATATCCATGAACTCATTGCTGAGATCAGTGCCAAGGAGATTTTTCTCTGTGTTTTCTTCTAAGAGTTCCAGGGCTTCGGGTCTTCAATTTAAGTCGTTAATTAATTTTTAGTTGATGTTTGTGTATTGTGTAAAATAAGGGTCCAATTTCATACTTTTGCATGTGGATATCCAGTTTTCCCATCATCATTTATTGAAGAGACTCTCCTTTCCCCATTGTGTATTCTTGGTAACCTCATCAAAATTTAGTTCACTGTGTGTATGTGGCTTTATTTCTGGTTTCTCCATTCATTAATCTATGTGTCTATTTTTATACAAATACCATACTGTTTTGATTACTATAGCTTTGTAATATAGTTTGAAATTAGGAAGTATGACACTTATAGATTTGCCATTCTTGCTGAAGATTGCTTTAGCTATTTGGGGTCTTTGATTCCATATGATTTTAAGATTTTTTTTCTGTAAAAAAATGCCATTGAATGTGTGGTACATTTTGTGTTTATGAATATTTAAAAAATATTAATTCTTTCAATTCATGAATACAGGGTATATTTGTCCATTTGTTTGTGTCTTCTTCAATTTCTTTCATCAATGTTTTGTAGATTTAGTGTACATATCTTTCTCTTACTTGGTTAAATTTTTCTAAGTATTTTATTCTTTCTGATGCTATTGTAAATAAAATTGTTTTCTTAACTTCTTTTTTTGGATAGTTTAGTTTTAATATATAGAAGCTCAACTGATTTTTGTACATTGATTTTGTATCCTGAAACTTTACTTAATTCATTTATCAGTTCCAACAGTTTTTTTTGGTGGATTCTTTAGGATTTTCTACATAAAATATTATGTCATCTGCAAACAGAGACAATTTTACTTCTTCCTTTCTGGTTTGTATGTCCTTTATTTCTTTTCCTTAAATTGCTCTGGCTAGGACTTCCAGTGCTATGTTGAATAGCAGTTGTAAGAGTGGGCACACTCTTGTCGTGTTCCTGATGCTTTTTATTTACTATTTTAACAGTTTATTTTTTTTTTTTTAATTAGGGAATATTGGGGAACAGTGTGTTTCTCCAGGGCCCATCAACTCCAAGTCATTGTCCTTCAATATAGTTGTGGAGGGCGCAGCTCACTGGCCCATGTGGGAATTGAACCAGCAAGCCTGTTGTTCAGAGCTCGCGCTAACAAACTGAGCCATCCGACCACCCCTAGACAAAAGCATTTCAGCTTTTCACCATTGAGTATAATGTTAGCTGTGGGATTTTCATGGCTTTTATCTTGCTGAGATAGGTTTCTTCTATACCTAATTTATTGAAAAATTGTTTTTATCATGAAAGGATGTTGAATTTTGTCCAATACTTTTTCTACATCTATTGAGATGATCATATGATTTTTAGCATTCATTTTGTTGATGGAGTGTTTCACATTCATTGATTTGCATATATTGAACTATTCTCACATTCCAGGGATAAATCCCACTTGATTATGGTGTAAGATCCTTTTAATGTCCTGTTGAATTCAGTCTGCTAGTATTTTGTTGTGGATTTTTGTATCTATGTTCATAAGGGATATTGGCCTGTAGTTTTCTTTTATTGTAGTGTCCTGGTTTGCCTTTGATATTAGGGTAATGCTGACCTCATAAAATAAATTTGGCAGTGTTCCTTCCTCTTCAATTTTTGGAAGAGTTTGAGAAGGATTGGTATTAATACTTTTTTTAATGTTTGAAAGAATTCACTAGTGAAACCATCTTCTGGACTTTGCTATGTTGGGAGATTTTTGATTACTGATTTTATCTCCTTTCTTATCATTGATTTGTTCAAATTTTTTATTTCTACATGATTCAGTCTTGTTAGGTTGTATATTTCTAGGAATTATCCATTTCATCTAGATGATTCAATTTTTTTGATGTATAATTGTTCATAGTATTTTCTTATGATTCTTCATATTCCTGTGGTATCAGTAGTAATATCTCTTCTTTCATTTCTGATTTTATTTATTTGGGTCTTCTACTTTTTTTCCTAATCTAGCTAAAATTTTATCTTTTTCAAGAAACTACTCTTAGTTTTGTTGATCTTTTCTATTGTCTTTTTGGCCTCTATTTTATTTATTTCTGCTTTGATCTTTGTTGTTATCTTCTTTCAAATAACTTTGGGCTTAGTTTGTTATTCTAATACAATAAACAACCTAATTTTACACTTCAAGGAACTTGGAAAAGAAATTTTGTTTCTTCATGCAGGTGTCCTTGAGACCAATGAATAGCAGTAGGGATAGTGAAAAGAGATCAGATTGTGGAGTCTGACCATTTAGTGCAATGTTGCATCATCTCTTATGACCAGCTCTCTCCTTTTTTCCTTTCAATAGAAATATTTTATGTGTTCTATAACTCTAACTTTATAATTTTTAATATGAGAAATAGCCCTTTAAGGATAAACTTATATAATTCAGAGGCCTGTATAATTAGCAAGGACGATACTTTAAGCTAATGTCATACAAGTGTTGTCTGCAATGAATAGACATGACTCTAATATAAAGGCCATTAGAGTAAATTGAATAAATTTAATATAGGAAGAACTTGGACATATATCATGTTTATAAATCACACACCAAGTTTATATTTGGCAAGCTGTTTCCTTTTATGAATCATGAAAAGTATCTAGACTAGGAAAATTTCTGTGCCTCCAAGAAAAACAAAAAGAAAGATGTATAATCTGAAATTTCAAACTTTCAAAATTTTAATGACAAAATTTTACTTCAGTTTTAACGTTATGAAGCACATTGGGGCATCATATTGAAAAATATAACTGTGGGTCCATGCCTGCCCACTCATCATACCCAGAAGTATACAGTTACCTTTATACTCAGAGAAACTATCCCTTCAAAATAAGTCGCATAATGAACTATCATATCAGTAATGACAACAAATCACCCATTACTTGAAGTACCTCAACAGCTTCAAAAACAGTGGGCAAGCTGAACAAACCAAGAAAATTTCCCATAATGAAACAGGGAGTTCAGTTTAGTTATCATGAACAGAGTCTATTCTCTGATATCAAATAGAAGTAAATTTAAATTAACTCTAGGAGATTTAAACCCAAGTCATTAAAAATTTCTAGTGATTAAGTACCAATGAACACAAACTAAAAAATTTTAAATCACAAAATGCACATGGAGGAAGACATAAATAAGAATCATTAGAAATAAGAAACTGAAGTATCAGGTCAAGAAAAAATGCTGATACAGGAATTATTGTTTTCAAAATAAATTCGTCCAAAATTTTTCAATAAATAAAAAATGATGTTACAAATTATATTAGTAAGCTTCGGCTACTATAACAAAATATCACAGACTGGGTAATTTTAACAACAGAAATATATATTCTCACAGTTCTGGAGGCTGAGAAGTCTAAAGTCAAGGTGTCAGCCAAATTGGTTCTTTAGATCTCTCTCCTTGGATTGCAGTTGCTCACTTTCTTACCCTATTGTCACATGGCCTTTCCTTAGTGCTTTGCATATATGGGGAGACAGAGAGAGATCTTGTTTTCTTCCCCTTTTTATAATTCCACTACTCCTATAAGGCCCACCCTCCTGACCTAATCTAACCCTAATTATCTCCCAAAGGCTCCATCTCTAAATATCACCACACTGAGGGTTAGGGCTTCAACACATGGATTTTTAGGGAACATTATCTTTTAGTCCATAACATTCTTCCAATGAACTAGACAAACAAATGCAAAATTAAAACAAGATGTAGACCCATGGACAGGAAGGATTAATGTCATTAAAATGTCCATACTACCCCAAGCAATCTGTAGCTTCAGTGCAATCCCTATCAAAATACCAATGGCATTTTTCACACAACTAGAACAAAGAATCCTTAAATTTATATGAAACCATAAAAGATCCAAATAGCCTCAGCAATCTTGAAAAAAAAGAACAAAGTTGGAGGTATTACACCACCTGATATCAAAATATATCACAAGGCTGTAGTAATCAAAACAGCACGGTACTGGCATAAAAGAGACACATAAATCAATGGACCAGACTAGGGAACCCAGAAATAAACCCACAACTAAATGGTCAATTTATCTATGATAAAGGAGGCAAGAATATACAGTGAAGTAAAGAGAGTTTCTTCAATAAATGGTGTTGGAAAAGCTGAATACATAGAAAAAAAAAAACTACTAGACCACTTTCTTACACCGTATACAAGAATAAACTCAAAATGAATTAAAGACTTAAAGACCGCAAAACCATAAAACTCCTAGAAGAAAACATAGGCAGTAAACTCTCTGACATAGCTTTTAGGAGTAGTTTTTCTTTTTTCTTTTTTTTCCCCCTTTCTTCCACCTCACCCCCAAACCCCACTCCAGTTCAAGCCGTTGTTTCTTAGTCTAGTTGTGTAGGGCACAGCTCCCTGGCCCATCTGGTATAATGAGCCTTTGCACTTACCCTGGCTGAGGCAGTCAGTCACCAGTCATCTGTAGGCCGCTCATGGGGGCACATGGTAGCCTGCGGCAGCACACAGCAGCCCAAGGCAACTCACGCCAACCTCCAGCTGCTCACAGTAGCCCAGCTCCAGGGAAAGCTGTTGTTCACAATCTTAGCTGTAGAAGGTGCAGCTCAGTGGCTGCACAGTAGTATTCTTTTCAATATGCCTCCTTGGGCAAGGAAAACAAAGGAAAAATAAATAAATGAGACTTTATCAAACTAAAAAGTTTTTTAGCAAAGAGAAGGAAACCATCAACAAAACAAAAGAGACAACCTACTGAATGGCAGAAGATATTTGCCAATGATATATCTGATAAAGGGTTAATATCCACAATATATAAGGAACTCATACAATTTAACACCAAAAAGAAAAACAATCCAATTAAAAAAGGGGTAGAGGACCTGAATAGACATTTCTCCAAAGAGGATAAGGCAGTGGCCAATAGATATGAAAAGATGTTCAGTGGCACTAATCATCAGAGAAATGCAAATTAAAACCACAATGAGATATCACCTCACACCTGTACACCTATCACAATGGCTATCATCAAAACATCAACAAACAAGTGTTGGTGAGGATGTGGAGAAAAGGAACCATTCTGCATTGTTGGTGGGATTATAAATTGGTGCAGCCATTATGGAAAAGAGTATGAGAGTCCTCAAAAAATTAAAAATAGAACTACCATATGACCTATCAATTCCATTTCTGGGTATTTATACAAAGAAACCTAAACCACTAATTCAAAAAATATATACAACCTTATGTTCACTGCAGCATTATATACAATAGCCAAGATGTGGAAGCAACCTAAGTGTCCATCAATAGATGACTGGATAAAGAAGTTGTGATACATATATACAGTGAAATATTACTCAGTCATAAAAAAGAATGAAATCTTACCACTTGTGACAACATGGATGGACCTACAGAGTATTATGCTAAGTGAAATAAATCACACAGAGAGAGGCAAATACCATATGATTTCACTTATATGTGGAATACAAACAACAAAATAAATGAACAAACAAAACAAAAACAGACTCATAGGTACAGAGAACAAACTGATGGGTCAGATGGAGGGGGTTGTGGGACTGACTGAAAAAAGTGAAGGGAGCGGCAGGAAGAGCTCGAGTTTTGTGACCAGGGGCAGATTCTAAAGTATCCAGTTCCCCCCCATGGAAGGAAAGTCCAGTCTGGAGGACCCAGCTTAAGAGGCACAAGATTCAACATATCCAGAAGCCAACTCTGGACCAAACCAGAGTACTACCGGGTTTGACCTACAAGTCACCCATGGAAGGAGGGCCCTAAGACTCAGGAGTACTGAGCACAGGGCTGGTGGAGCTACTCTAAGCGTGCATTTGCGCAGGAAAGGACAGAAGCTGCATGGTCTCTCTGAAAACTGTCATCCAGACCCCTCAGCCCCTCGCATTTAAATCTACACTCCCAAATTCACTCTGGGCACCAGGTGACCAGCGCTGCCTGCGCAATAGCCAGGGAACTTTTTGGCACAGCGGAGGACAACCTGGAGATTACTTGGTGGGCTTAAGCCAAGACTGGTTCTGCTTTCTGTTTTGCTTTGCTTGGTGCTTTATTTTTTTTTTTTCTGCTTGTTGTGATTTGCTTTGTTCTGTCATTATTTCTTTGATATCTTTGCCTATGTTGAGGGGGGATTGTTGGTTGTATTTTACATGTGAATGTACTTGATTTGTTTTCTTTGTTGTTGTGATTGTTGTTGTTGTACTTGGTAACTTGATTTGTGCTGAAACTGCCCTACCAGGGCCCAGCTTAAGAGGCACAAGATTCAACATATCCAGAAGCCAACTCTGGACCAAACCAGAGTACTACCGAGTTTGACCTACAAGTCACACACCCAGAGGGAATTCTCTGAAGGCACAAGAGCCCATAGAGGCCAAACCTCATTTAATTGGCCAACCCTCACCCAGCAGAACACCCTGTGGTGAGCAGAGCCAAGTTTCACAACTAGACGGCCTAGGAGTTAAACCCACCTACTCACAAGCAAAAAGCAATTAAAGTTCTTCTTGAACAGGACGATATACTAAACACATGAGCCACCTGTGGAGCACATGCAGAGAAGAACGAAGTAGTCCAAGTCAAATATAAAGGACACATACTACATAAGATAACCCAGCAAGAACTAAGAGCTCTAGGGGATCTTCCTAATACATCAAAGCAAACACAGAGAGTCAGTCAGAATGGGGAGACAAAGAAACATGTCCCAAATAAAAGAACAGAAGAAACCTCCACAACTGGAACCAAATGAAGCAGAGGTAACCAACATGTCAGAGACAGAGTTCAGAACACTGGTGATAAGAATGTTTAAGGAGCTTAGAGAAGACATAAAGAAGGATATAGAAATTATAAAGAACAACCAGTTAGAGCTAAAAAAGGATGTAGAAATCTTAACGAACAACCAGCTAGAACTAAAAAACACAGTTACCGAAATTAAGAACTCACTTGAAGGAATGACCAGCAGGTTAGATGAAGCAGAGGATCGAATCAGCGACTTAGAAGACAAGTTAGCAGAGATCACTCAAACTGAACAACAGAAAGAAAAAAGAATAAAAAACAATGAAGATGGGTTAAGAGACCTCTGGGATAACATCAAGCGCAACAACATACGCATCATAGGAATACCAGAAGGTGAAGAGAAGAAGCAAGGGATTGAGAACATATTTGAGGTAATAATGTCCGAAAACTTCCCTAACCTGATGAAGGAAACCAACATACAAGCCCAGGAAGTGCAGAGAGTTCCAACCAGGATAAACCCAAACAGGCCCACACCAAGACACATTATAGTTAAAATGGCAAAGCTTAAAGACAAAGAGAGAATCTTGAAAGCAGCAAGAGAAAGGCAGAAGGTTACATACAAGGGAACTCCCATAAGACTATCAAATGACTTTTCTACAGAAACATTGAAGGCAAGGAGGGAGTGGCAGGAGATACTCAAAGTGATGGAACACAAAGGCCTACAACCTAGATTGCTTTATCCAGCAAGGCTATCATTTAAAGTTGATGGAGAGATAAAGAGCTTCCCAGAAAAGAACAAACTGAAAGAATTTATGACAACCAAGCCAGCATTGCAAGAAATACTAAAAGGACTTCTGTAAATAGAAGAAAGATGAAAACAATTTACTACAAATCTAAAAATGGCAATAACTATGTACCTATCAATAATCACTTTAAATGTAAATGGATTAAACGCTCCAATCAAGAGACATAGGGTGGCTGAGTGGATAAGGAAACAAGACCCTTGTATATGCTGTATACAAGAGACTCATTTCAGATCAAAAGACACACACAGGCTGAAAGTGGAGGGTTGGAGTAACATATTTCATGCAAATGGAAGCAAAAAAAAAGCTGGAGTTGTAATACTTATATCTGACAAAATAGACTTTAAAATGAAAAACATATTAAAAGACAAAGATGGGCACTATATAATAATAAAGGGATCAATCCGACAAGAGGACATAACCCTAGTAAACATCTATGCACCTAACATAGGAGCACCTAAATATATAAAACAGGTACTGATGGACATAAAGACAGAGATCAACAGCAACACTATCATAGTAGGGGACTTCAACACACCTCTGACAACAAGGGACAGGTCCTCCAGACAGAAAATCAATATGGAAACAACAGCCTTAAATGATACTTTGGAGCAGTTGGATTTAATTGATATTTTCAGAGCATTTCACCCCAATGCTGCAGAATACACGTTCTTCTCAAGTGCACATGGAACATTTTCTAAGATAGATCATATGTTAGGACACAAGACAAGCCTCGATAAATTTAAGAAAATTGAAATCATACCAATTGTCTTCTCTGACCACAGTGCTATGAAATTAGAAATGAACTACAGGGGAAAAAAACCAGGAAGATACACCAATTCATGGAGGCTGAATAACATGTTGCTAAATAATGAATGGGTCAAGCAGCAGATCAAAGAAGAAATCAAAAGATATCTTGAGACAAATGAGAATGAGAACACGACGACCCAAAATCTATGGGATGCTGCGAAAGCAGTCCTAAGAGGGAAGTTCATAGCACTGAAGGCCTACCTAAAGAAACAAGAAACATCACTAATTGACAGTTTATCTTCACACTTAAGGGATCTGGAAAAAGAACAGCAAAATAAACCCAAAGGGAGCACAAGGAAGGAGATAATAAGGATCAGAGCAGAAATAAATGAAATAGAAACCAGAAAAACAATACAAAAGATCAATGAATCCAAGAGTTGGTTCTTAGAGAAGATAAACAAAATTGACAAACCTTTAGCCAGACTCATTAAAAAAAGGAGAGAGAGGACCCAAATTAATAAAATCAGAAATGAAAGAGGAGAAGTGACAACAGACACCACAGAAATACAAAAAATTGTAAGAAATTACTATGAGCAACTATATGCCAACAAATTTGACAACCTTGAAGAAATGGACAATTTTCTAGAGGCGCACAACCTTCCAAGGCTAACTCAAGAAGAAACAGAAAGCCTGAACAGTCTGATTACCACCAGGGAAATTGAATCAGTAATCAGTAATCTCCCAACAAACAAAAGCCCTGGACCAGATGGCTTTACAGGTGAATTTTTCAAAACGTTCAAAAAAGAATTATCACCTATTCTCCTCAAGCTCTTCCAAAAAATCCAGAAGGAAGGAAGACTCCCAAACACTTTTTACGAAGCCACTATCACCCTGATCCCAAAAGCAGACAAAGACACCACAAAGAAAGAAAACTACAGGCCGATATCTCTAATGAACATAGATGCAAAAATTCTCAACAAATTATTAGCAAACAGAATTCAGCAATACATTAAAAAGATCATACACCATGATCAAGTGGGATTCATCCCTGGTATGCAGGGGTGGTTCAACATCCGCAAATCAATTAATGTGATACACCACATTAACAAAATGAAAAATAAAAATCACATGATCATATCAATAGATGCAGAAAAAGCATTTGATAAAATACAGCAACCTTTTATGATAAAAACCCTTAAGAAAGTGGGAATAGAGGGATCATATCTTAACATAATAAAGGCCATATATGACAAACCCACAGCTAACATCATACTCAATGGGGAAAAGCTAAAACCATTCCCCCTAAGATCAGGAACAAGACAAGGTTGCCCACTTTCTCCACTTCTATTCAACATAGTACTGGAAGTTCTAGCCACAGCAATCAGACAAGAGAAAGAAATAAAAGGCATCCAAATTGGTAAGGAGGAAGTAAAATTATCATTATATGCAGATGATATGATACTATATATAGAGAACCCTAAAGACTCCACCAAGAAACTATTAGAACTGATCGATGAATTTAGTAAAGTAGCAGGATATAAAATTAATATTCGGAAATCAGTTGCATTTGTATATACCAATGATAAAATAGCAGAAGGAGAAATTAAAAAAACAATTCCATTTACAATTGCTCCAAAGACTATAAAATATCTGGGAATAAATCTAACCAAAGATGTAAAGGATCTGTACTCAGAAAATTATACAACACTGAAGAAAGAAATGAAAGAAGACATAAATAGATGGAAACATATTCCATGTTCATGGATAGGAAGAATTAATATAGTTAAAATGTCCATACTGCCTAAGGCAATATACATATTCAACGCAATTCCTATCAAACTACCAACGACGTTTTTCACAGAAATAGAACATATAATCCTAAAATTTATATGGGACCATAAAAGACCCCGGATAGCCTCAGCAATCTTGAGAAATAAGAACAAAGTGGGAGGTATAACGATACCTGATTTCAAACTATACTACAAGGCTACAGTAATCAAAACAACATGGTACTGGCATAAAAATAGATACATAGATCAATGGAACAGAATAGAGAGTCCAGACGTAAATCCATGCCTATATGCCCATCTAATCTACGACAATGGAAGCAAGAATGTACGATGGGGTAAAGACAGTCTGTTCAATAAGTGGTGTTGGGAAACCTGGACAGACACATGCAAGAAAATGAAGCTGGACCACCTCCTTACACCATATACAAAAACAAATTCAAAATGGCTTAAAGACTTAAATGTAAGATCTGAAACCATAAAATATCTAGAAGAAAATATAGGAAGAAACTTCATGGACATTACCCGGAGTAAGATTTTTACTGATATATCCCCTCTCGCGAGCGAAGTAAGAGAAAAAATAAACATGTGGGATTACATCAAACTAAAAAGTTTTTTCACAGCAAAGGAAACCATCAATAAAACAAAAAGGGATCCTACTGTATGGGAAAAGATATTTGCCAATGATATATCTGATAAGGGATTAATATCACAAATCTATAAAAAACTTACTCAACTCAACTCCAAAAAAACAAACAACCCAATTAAAAAATGGGCAGAGGACTTGGGGAGACATTTCTCTAAAAAGGACATACAGAAGGCAAGAAGACATATGAAGAAATGCTCAACCTCACTAACCATCAGAGAAATGCAAATAAAAACCACAATGAGATACCACCTCACTCCAGTCAAAATGGCTATTATCAATAAATCAACAAACAACAAATGCTGGCGCGGATGTGGAGAAAAGGGAACGCTAGTGCACTGTTGGTGGGACTGCAGATTAGTGCAGCCACTATGGAAAACAGTATGGAGGTATCTCAGGAATCTGAAAATGGAACTACCCTATTATCCAGTAATTCCACTCCTAGGCATCTACCCGGAGAAATCCAAAACTCCAATTCAAAAATCTGTATGCACTCCTATGTTTATTGCAGCACTCTACACAATAGCCAAGATATGGAAACAACCGAAATGCCCATCGGTAGATGACTGGATTAAGAAGCTGTGGTACATTTATACAATGGAGTATTACGCAGCCATAAAGAAGAAAGAAATCTTATCATTTGCAGCAACATGGATGGATCTAGAGAACATTATGTTAAGTGAAATAAGTCAGAAAGAGAAAGACAAGTACCATATGATCTCACTTATATATGGAATCTAAAGAAAAGACTATGTGAATGAACTAATCAGAGACAGTTTTGGGGACGCAGAGAAAAAACCGAGAGTGGTTAGATGGGTGTGTGGGAGGGGGTTGGGGATAAGGGGAAAGGTGAAGGGATTTGGAAGCAGCTGGTAACCACAAGATGGCCTCAGGGTTTTTTTGAAAATTAATTTGGGGAAGGTATTCTATAATGTTGTAAAGATTTTGTTGGGTATCCGATGGACATGCGTCCTATTTGGGAGACCACCTCAGGGATACTGTGGATACCTGATCATGGCATTGTACACCAGAAGCTAAACATTAATGAATGCCAACTATAATGTTATATATATAATGTGATGGTTCAGTGTGAGGTCGGAGGGATAGTGGATGGGGGGAGGGGGGTTCACAGTATGAGGGATATAAATGATGAACGTCTAAGTATTACCTTGTTTTGTACACCTGAAACTAATAAATAAATTAATTAATTAAAAAAAAGTGAAGGGATTAAGAAATACAAATTGGTAGCTACAAACTCGTCACAGGGATGTAAAGTACAGCATAGCAAATATAGTCACTAATATTGTGATAACTATGTATAGTGCCAGGTGGTTACTAGACTAATTGGAGGGATCACTTTATAAATCATATGTCTAATCACTATGCTGTACAACTGAAATTAATACGAAATAATATCGAATGTCAAGTGTAATTGAAAAAAATTAAAACCCATTATATAAGACCAAAAAAAAAATCACACAGAGAGAGGCAAATACCATATGATTTCACTTATATGTGGAATACAAACAACAAAATAAATGAACAAACAAAACCAAACAAATTCATAGATACAGAGAACAAACTGATGATTGCCAGATGGAAAGGGGATGGGAGGCTGGGTGAAAAAGGTGACGGGATTAAGAAGTACAAACTGTCAGTTACAAACTAGCCACAGGATTATAAAGTACAGCATAGGGAATATAGTCAATAATATTATAATAACTATGTATGGTGTCAGGTGGGTACCAGACTTATTAGAGAGATCGCTTCATGAATTATATAAACGTCTAAGCACTACATTGTACACCTGAAACTAATATAATACTGAATGTCAACTATAATTAAAAAATAAAACTTTTAAAAAATAAAATGAAACAAGATTTAGTAACTCCTCTAATAAGAATTAAAACAAAATACTTCATCTGGCTGTGTATGATCTCACAAGTCATGCCCCTTTATGTGGGGCCAATTTCCCAAGAGTTCCAAGGGCACTACTCCATTACTATGCTGGAAATGTTTAATTACTGGCTCTCTAAAAGATAACTTATGCCTATAAGTTTATCACAAAGTTTATTGATATAAGGAATGTGAAGCACAAAATTTACAAATAATAAAATATTCTGTAGTCATTCTCATAAATTCCATACCCAAATAATCCTCAAGAGTATTTTTATCGATTTTTGCAGAACTCTTGTATCAGTAGTCAACCTGTGTTTGTAACTAATGAAAGAGTATAGTTGTGGCATGAGTATTAGTCAATATTTTTTTTTGCATAATAAGATAAAAATGAAACAATGGAGACATATGTTGGAACTTCACTTATCAGTGGCATGAGTAACTTGTTTGAAGAATTGGATATCAGTGTTAAAATACTGGAAGAATATTTCCTCAATTTTTGATGCTATTCATAATGTACCAGCTACCAACTTGACACATTTTGAAGTTTAATCTTCATTTCAACATTTCTCCATAATTTCTTAAGTCTAGACAATCAAGAAAGTCACCAAACCGTGATTGGTAACAGAACTGCTCACTTCAGTGGTGTAAATACTCTTACCATGGTCAAGTTTAAGATGCCAATGCAACATCAGTGAATGAACATTGAGAAAAAATGTGAATAGCATACGATTACAGATAAAATAGATGTAATTAATATTAAAACCATCGATAATAGTAACATGTAGTCAAATACTTAGGATGTGATGAATTTTGAGTATTAACTTTTTAAAACATAATTAAAATTTGAGTTTATATAAATTAATTTTAATAATCGCTCAATGGTGTTTAATAACTGGCTCAACATTTCTAAAAATTTAAAGATCAGCTCTTACAAGCTAGTATGACTCCGTTCCAGAACACCACTGCCTATTGCTCTTAATGTTCTACAATTCAAGAATCCCAGGAGCTTCTAGAAGAACATCACGTAGCTGGAATGTATAACAGCCTACACCCAAATTCTTCTCTTTGCCCGTCCCTGTCCAGGGAGCAACTATGTATGAGGCCTGACAAGTTCACGAACTTGCCACCGTGGGCTTACATCGGCAGCACTGTACAAACAGCTTAGTAAAGTTTCATAACCTTGGTATATCAGTGTCTCACAGCTGTGTTCATGTCAATATGTGGCAGTGTCTTGCTGAGTGGTGTTCATTATTGTTGTTGCATGTTTTTGTGTGCTATTACAAGAATGTCTGAGTTTGAATTAGAACAACCAACAAACATTAAATTTCTTGTTAAACTTGGCAACAGTGGAAGTGAAATCAGGGACATGTTAGTCCAAGTTTATGAGGATAATGCCATGAAGAAAATGGCAGTGTACAAATGGATTAAACGTTTTTCTTTCTTTTTTATTTTCCCCTTCTTCCACCTTCCCCCACAACTCTGGTTGAAGCCATTGTTTCTCAGTCTAGTTGTGTAGGACACAGCTCCATGGCCCATGCTGGGATTATGAGCCTTGTGCTTCCCTGGGCTGAGGCAGTTGGTCACCAGTCCTCAGTGGGCCACTCGCTGCAGCCCACGGCAGCTCTCGCTGGCTGCTGGCTGCTCCTGGAAGCCCATGGCAGCCCATGCCAACCTCTGGCTGCTCACGGCAGCCCAGCTCCAGGGAGGGAGAGCTGTTGTTCACAATCTTAGCTATAGAGGGTGCAGCTCATTGTCCTATGTGGGAATCAAACCGGCGACCTCTGCGTTAGGATGGTGGCACTCCAACCACCTGAGCCACTGACTGGGCCGGCCCTTAAATGTTTTCCTGATGAAGAAAGGTCAGGGCCACCAGTAATAAGCAGAACTGATGAAAACATTGCAAAAATTCATTGAATTGTGTGTCAAAATTGTCGGCTGACTGTGAGAAGCATAGCAGACCAAATAAACATCCATGGAGAAGTGAGAAAATCTTAACTGAAAATGAGAAACGTGTGCGCAAAAATGGTTCTGAAGGAGCTAATCGATGAACAAAAGCAAAGGAGAGTCCAAGTTTGCCAGGACCTCTGGAGAGGCAAGACGATGTTTCGGGCCATGTTATCACTGGTGATGAAACATGGGCGTAGGAATATGACCCCGAAACAAAGCATCAAAGTACACAATGGAAGTCAGCCAATTCTCCACAACCAAAAAAGTTCTGTCCAAATCAAGAGTCAAAACGATGTTGCTAAACTTTTTCAATATCAGAGGGATTCTTCATTATGAATTTGTACCAACTGGACAAACAATTAACCAAATTTACTATTTGGAAGTGCTGAAAAGGCTGCGTGAAAAACGTTAGATGAAAACGACCTGAACTTTTCGCCAACAATTCATGGCTCTTGCATCACGACAATGCACCAGCTCACACAGCACTGTCTGTGAGGGAGCTTTTAGCCACTGAACAAATAACTGTATTGGAACAATCTCCATACTCACCTGATCTGGCCCCCAAAGACTTGTTTCTTTACGATAAAGGAAACATTGAAAGGAAGACATTTTGATGACATTCAGGACATCAAGGGTAATACGATGACAGCTCTGTTGGCCATTCCAGGAAAAGAGTTCTAAAATTGCTTTGAAAGGTGGACCAGGCGCTGGCATCGGTGCATAGCTTCCCAAGGGGAGTACTTCAAAGGGGACTGTAGTGATATTCAGCAATGAGGTATGTAGCACTTTTTCTAGGATGAGTTCACAAACTTCATTGTCAGACCTCATATAAATGACAGAAACTAGAGGAGTAGGACTAGGTTTAATTTGTTACTTAGCCTCTACATCCCACATATTTGACTCCTGCTCTCTCATCCACCCTTGCTGGAAATTCATGGAATAAAGCATAGTCTTGAAGGAAACAAAAAGAAAATAAAAGCATCGTCTTAGAAAGTAATGTAAGAATTACAATTCCCCCCTTATATTTATTTCTATGCAAGCATCAACATTTGTTTATAGCCCATGATGCTCACCTGTGATCCATATTAATAACTAGCCCCTAGTTGCGTCAACACCTTCATTTTATAGATAAAGAAGCAAGAGAGCAAGGTAACTTGCAAAGGACTCTTCTACCAGACCCAAAGTGATGAGCCAGTGACAGAACTAGAAGAAGCTCTCAGATCTCATCTTCTACGCCCTACATTAATTTTCACATACACACATACATGCATGCATACACATGCGCACTGCCACACATGTATTCACTCACATATGCACAACTGACATCCAGGCCAAGGTTATATCAGCTTGATGATTGTCTGCCCTCAGGCTTCCAAAGGCTTCATTTTTCCACCCAGATTGAGCTATGGGCCCAGCCAAAGGCACTACGTGAGGGTGAGGCTTCCTTCAGCTGCAGCTGTGGATCTAGAGTTGCCCGGAAGACTTGTGAGTGGGGAATCCTGCCTCAGACTGAGGTCTCTGCATAAACCCTCTGCACTTTGAGACTCAGAAGCATCCACAGCTGAGACTCCCACTGACCCCTGTCCCTCTGGTTCCCATAGAAAGGGTCAGTCAGTCCCTCATGACAGAGAAAGGTCTGTAGAGAACTTGGGGAAACTTCCATCCTCCCCAGAAAATGAGGGATTGCTGATGACCAAACCTCTTAAAGAATCAGATAAATTCTGAAGTCATTTCCGTCACAATTTCCAGTATAATTCCAGGCTTTTACTTATTTTCTCCTGAAAGCTTTCTAATGAAGGAAATCTTGTAATTCCACTAAGCAGCTTGTCTTTTCGTTGTCTAACCCCAATCTTTGTAGCTCGTGACTCAGGTCTACTGTCTCTTGGTGAGCCTTTCAGGAAGCCCCATGATGGCTCCCTCTGTTTCAGTACACCTTCGAGATTAGATAGCATCATCTTTTCTGTCAGCACCTGCACAGAGAAGATTATCAAGATGAAGGACCAGCATGAAAAGCACCAATGACCAGACAGGCCCCAGATCCTGTCATGGAGATAACAAACATATCAGCATGATAGTGTCTGATGTGCCCAAAGATATGAGAGATGGGTAAAAATCCCAAACCCACAGATTTTACTCCATATCCTCCTGTCATCCCTCCAGAATAAAGCTAAAAGGGAACTAACAGATCACATGGTTCCAATTTTTCCATTTTATAGAAGGGAAAGCGAAGGCTAGTAAGGACTGGCCTGGCAAAAACCACATAGGGAGCCCAAAGCAGAGCAAATATGAGAGGTTGGTATCCTGGACCCCAATCCACTCCCCCAAGATCAATCCTGTTTTCTATATATTACGCGATCACATATTCTAGTGGTATTGTCTGCTGAAGAACCAATAGCTGCTCAGCTCAGGGAAGAAAGGCTGTTGGTGCTCAGGTATGCTCCATGTGGAATGCGACTGTTTACACATGCGTGTTCAGGCTTCTCAGTCCCACTGTCCTGAGGACCTCAGAAATCTGAGCAAAGACTGGGTATGCTGAGCCAAGATGTGGCCACCTGTTCCCAAGGTCTATTCCCAAAGACAACATGGTCTCAGTAGAGACTGAGGAAGGGATAGATACAACACTCTCTGTTATTAGTGCCTCATTGAGTTGGTGACTTAGCACCTTGTGCCAGGCTATTTGGATGGCTAAAGTGTGGAGGCACAGTAATGCCTAGATCCCAGACAAAGGAATTTAGGAATTTGCTCTAGCCAGTGTGCCAGCATTTTCCTAAAAGGAGTCTTCTCATTTTGGCTCCAAAGGTAATTTTGAGGATTCTGGAATCTCCTGTTTCTCTCTAGGGACATATACCTGGCTCCTGGTTTAGCCCTCTAAGATGATTTTTGAGGATATGGCTGCATAGCAATCACTTAGAAATCTGTCTTCTCACTTAGCTAATAACTGCACAGGCAGAATCAGTCCAATGTACCATTTTGGAACTCTGGAGGCTACTGAAGGCTTGCAAATTCCAGGAGGAGTCTTGAATGGTAAATTGTGGTTAATTTTGGTCAATTCAGCTCTTAGCACAGTAGCAGCTCTCCAACCCCCATCATCAGTCTCATGGCAGGTTACTTTACACATGTTCCTGGAGCAACTTGCGCAGGGCTTGTATATGCCACAGTGGGCAAAAAGGACCTTGTTCTCAAAATATCAGGGATCTGTGTTCTGATTGCTGCTTGATGCTTTTGACCACAGACTGCATACAAAGAGGCTGAAAGCCATTGTTGCAGATCTCCCCATTGTAGCAAGTCCCTCAGTCTCTGGCTGAAATGACCTTAATGGAATTTAAAGAACTAGAGCCCTTTTTATCTCCCTCTCTCTTTTCTGTTTTTCCCCTATTGGAAACCAGATATAAACTCTAGGATATTCTAAAGTAAATATGTATGCAGGAAAAATTTAGAAAGTGACTGTGCATGCCCAGGGAAAACACAGGCTCATAAAATACCTTAAATACCTTAAGTTTATGACTCAGTTGATATTTGCCACAGAGATAACCTACTAACAAAATAAATAAACAAACAAAAACAAGAACTAAAACAGCAAACCCTGGGAAAGGGGAGAATCTGATTTCCAGAACTACCACATTACTAGATATAAATGTCCAGTATTCAACAAAAAGTCACAGACGTACAAAGAAATAAGAAAAGATGGCCCATTCAAAGAAAAAAGTGAATTATCAGAAATGATCCCTGAAAAAGACCTGAAGGCAGATAATGTGACAAAGATTTTGAAACAACTGTCTTAAATATGCTCAAAGAACTAAAGGAAGATATAGAGAAAGTCAATAAAACAACATATGATCATAATGGAAATAGCAACAAAGAGATAGAAAACCTAAAAAGAAACTGAATAGAAATTCTGGAGTTGAAAAGTAGATAATTGAAATGAAAAATTCACTAGAGGTGTTCAAAGGCAGATTTGACCAGACAGAAGAAAAAAATCACTTAATATGAAGATATGACAATGGAAATTATAGAGTCTGAGAAACAGAAAGAAAAAAGACTGAATGAAAATGAACAGAGCCCAAACAGCCTTGTGGGAAACCATCAAGTGGACCAATATATGCATTGTAGGAGTCACTGAAAAAATAAGAGAGAAAGGGGCAGAGGAAATATTTGAAGAAATAATCACTGAAACCTTCCCAAATTTGATGAAAAACGTTCATCTACACAGCCAAGAATCTATATTAACTCTAAATAAGATGAATTCAAAGAGATCATACTGAGAAACATTATAATCAAATTTCAAAAGACAAGAAGAAAATCTGGAAAACAGCAAGAGAGAAGCAACTAATCACATACAAGGACTTCAAAAAGATTATCAGCAAATATCTCATCAGAAACTTTGGAGGCCAGAAGGCAGTGGGACAATATACTAAAAGTGCTAAAAGAAAAAAATTGTCAACCAAGTAGCCTATGTCTGGTAGAACTATTGTTCAGAAATGAGAGACAAATTAAGACATTCCCAGATAAACAAAAGCTAAGGGAGTTTGTTATAAAACCTTCCCTATAAGAAACGTTCAAGCGTGTCTTCCAGGGTGAAATGAAAGGACATTAGACAGTAACTGGAAACCATATGGAGAAACAAAGATCTCGCTAAGTGTAATAACATGGGCAATTATAAAACCTAGTATTATTGTAATAATGGTTTGCAACTGTGTTTTCTGTTCTCTACATGTTTTATGAGACTACTACATTTAAAAAAATTGCTCTAAAAGCTAGTGTTATTGTAACTTTGGTGTTTAGCTCCTCATTTGGTTTTTCGTATAATTTAAGAGACAAATACATTTAAAAGAATTATTAGTTTATGCTTTTGGACACACAATGTATAAAGATATAATTTTGCAACATTAACAGTCAAAAGGGGAGGTGATGGAGCTGCAAAGAAGCAGAGTTTTTGTATGTGAGTGAGGTTAAGCTTGTATGTGAGGTACAAATTTAAATTAGATTATAATCTCAGAATGTTAAATATAATTTGAATGGTAACCACAAAGAAAATAGCTATAGACTATACACAAAAATACGTGATAGATCAATGAAACATTTCACTAAAAAATCAGCTAATCACAAAGGAAGAAAATAATGCAGGAAATGAGAGGGGGAAAAGCTATAAAGCATATAAAAACAATAGCAAAATGATAAAAGTAAGTGCTTCCTTATCAGTAATTACTTTAAATGTAAATGGAGTAAACTCCACAATCAAAAGACAGAGATTAGTCAAATAGATAAAAACACATGACCCAACGATGTATAAGCTGTTTAAAATAAATTTGGTTTAGAAGCAAAGATACAAATAAATTAAAAGTGAAAGGATGGGAAAATATTATAGGCAAATAGTAACCAAAAGAAAGCAGGGATGGCTATATCAGAGGAAATAGGCTTTAAATTACAAAGATTTAAAAGAGAAAGAGAAGGATATTGTATGTTCATAAGACTCAATACAGCGAAAAGATACAACATTATAAATGTTTTCATGCCTCATGACAGATTATCATAATATGAGAAGCAAAAACTGACAGAATTAATGGTAGAAATAGACAGTTCTTCAAGAAAAAAAAAAGAAAGAAATAGACAGTTCTACAATAATAGTCAGAAACTTTACTACCCCACTCTCAGTATGGATAAAACAAACATGCGGGAGAAAAGTAAGAAAATAGAGAACTTAATGAAAAAAATAACTAGATCTAACAGACATTTATAGAACACTCTACCGAAGAACAGCATACACATTCTTCTCAAGTACACATGGGACATTTTCCAGGGTAGATTATATGTTAGGCCACCAATTAAGTCTCAGTAGATTTTAAAACATAGATATCATACAAAGTATTATTTCCAATCACATTGGAACGAAGTTAGAAATCAGTGACAGAAGAAAACCTGAAAAGTTTACAAATTTGTTGAAATTAAACAACATACTTGTAACCAATCAATAGATCAAAATAGAATTCACAAGGAAAATTAGAAGTACTTAGAAATGAATGGAAACAAAAACATAAGAAACCAAAACTTATTAGACGCAGTGAAAGCAGTGCTAAAGGGAAATTTATAACTATAAATGCTTACATTAAAAAACAAGAAAAAGAGTGACATTGCATCATAGTGGTGTAAGACAATCCTTCTCTCCCCCTTTTAAAACAACTAATTAGACATCTATCCATAAACAAATGTACCTCGTTGGGAGGTGTAGGCCCCATCTCCCTACACCAATGGATCTAGGATGACTCTTGCCCACCAGTGCATCCAGAAATTGGCAGACAGATTTTGGATCTCACTAAAAGTTTTGGAGTCAGCAAGCCTGCCCCACCTCCTCTTACTGTGGACAGAGAAAAAACCTGGAGGTTGCTGACTTGAGCAGGTATCCATAGGCAAGAGAGAACTTGTAGAATTCCAGCCTGCCTAAAAAGATAAAACCTCAAATATGAATATTTTAAATTATAATGAAAAAGTATAATTTGCTAATGCACACAAAAAATTAAAGTTAACAAGTTTCACAAAAATATATGTAAGTCAATAATAGATATTAGAATTAATATATGAACTCAATAAATTCATAATAAATTAATTCAGTAATTTAAGACTATTAGAATAAATGAATTTCGTAAAGTTGCAGGATGCAAAATTAATATACAGATACCCATTGCATTTCTGTACACTAATAACATGATCAGAAGGAGAAATATAAGAAAACAACCCCATTTATAAGTGCATCAAAAAGAATGTAATACCTCGGAATAAATTTAACCAAGCAGGTGAAAGATCTATACTCTGAAAACTATAAACCGGTGAAGAAAGAAATTAAAGTGGACACAAATAAATGGAAGGATACATCGAGCTCATGGATTGGAAGGATTAATATTGTTAACATGTCCATGCTACCTAAGGCAATCTACAGATTCAATGCAATCCCTATCAAAATATCAATGGCATTCTTCTCAGAACTGGAATAAATAATCCTAAAACTTATATGGAACTGCAAAAGAACCCAAATAGCCAAAGCAGTCTGGAGACACAAGAACAAAGTTTGACGTATCATGCTCCCTGATCTCAAACTACATTACAAAGCCATAGTAATCAAAACAGTAAGATACTGGCACAAACATAGACACGTAGATCAATGGAATAGAATACAGAGCCCAAAAATAAACCCTTGCTTTTAAGGTCAATTTATCTATAACAAATGAGGCAAGAATATACACTGGGGAATAAATAGGGTCTTCAATAAGTGAAGCTGGAAAACTGGACAGATACATGCAAAAAAATGAAACAGGACCACTGTCTTACACCATATACAAAAATAAACTCAAAATGGATTAAAGGCTTAAATGTAGGACCTTAACCCATAAAACTCATAGAAGAAAACATAGGTAGTAAACTCACTGACATCAGTCTTAATAATATCTTTTTGGATATGTCTCCTTGAGCAAGTGAAACGAGGAAAAATGAGCAAATGGGACTACATCAAATAAAAAAGCATCTGCACAACGAAGGAAACCATCAACAACAACAAAAAAAGAACCTTCTGAATGGGAGAATACATTTGCAAATGATATATTGGATAAGCGGTTAATATCAAAACCATATAAAGAAGTCATACAATTCAATATCAAAAAACAATGTCCATTTATGATTTTTCAAAAAATCTCTTAGTATAAAATAAGAAGAAAGATACGTTATTGAGATGATAAAAAGCACTCCATCTGAAATCAATAGCCTTCATCCTCAAGGACACCTATTATCACCATTTTTATCTCAACATTGTCAAGAAGTTCTACTTGATATAAAAAGAACAAAAATATGAAATAAGATTTACTATTATTTACAGATGATGCAATTGTATACCTGGAAAGCCCAATGTCAATTAAAATTCAAACAGGATTTTTTAATTGATAATTATTCTAACTTCCCTCTGGAAGAATAAATATGTAAAAATGCCAAATGCTTTTTGAAAAAAGACAGGTATAAGGTGCTTTTTTCTATTAATAATTAAACTATTACAGGTACATAGATATATCCATAGAAGAGAAAAGAAACTCCAGGAGATCAGCATATCATAAGGGTGATGTTTCAAGTCAATGTGGTACATGTTGGTTAATTAATAAATGGTTTGGGGGAAAGTAGACATGATCTGATTACTAATAAAATCATTTATACCTTTGTGGATGTAAACCCTGTATATTTTCTGAAATCCATCATATTGTCAGGGGGTATTTGCAGACCACCTTTGAACCATGTAGTTTGGAGGTAATTCCAGAAGGAAATGGCTTATTAAAAGTGCACATTAATTCTATAACAAGAATTCTTGATATACATATTTCTCCTGCCGTTCTGTCAGGTTTTGTTTTAATATTTGAGACCATGTTTTTGGGTTCATGTGTCTATGATACATATATCTTCTTGCCATTACTTTCCTTTTCCCACTATACGACATTTTTTCTTTTCCAAATAGGTTTTTTTTTTTTAATTTTTGGTTTGAATTCTATTTTGATCATCTATTATGAAATTACCTCTACTTACTTTTCTTCATGTTTGTCTTATATATTTTCTACTACCCATTTATTTTAATCAACTCTGAATCCTTTTGTTCTAAAGTTTTCCCTTGCAAAAAAAACATTGTTGGATATATTTTTTTTTAATGCAAGCTGATAGCATTAGCATTTTCAGTGGTGACTAATTTACAATTATTTTAAATAATTGTCTATATGAACATTTACTACTGTATCTTTTATCAAATTGTGCATTTTGGGGGTCTTTTAGTCCTATTTTTCTATAGAACAGAGCAGATTATCTGGCATTTAAAATTTATACATTCTTTTCAAATTTTATGGTAGTTGCCTTAACATAAAGTACCCCCACACTGCATTCATTCCTGCTAAACATGAATATGATAATCATCCATATGTACCAACTTCCAAGCTTAGCAAATGATACCTGAGGAAACAAAACCATGGTAGATGCTGCCTACATAGCCCTTTTCATGGGATCTCCTTCCCACGCCCTCAAAGTTAATCACTTTTCTGAATGTGATGTTTATTCTCCATACACATCATTATACATTTTTACTACATATGTATGTACCCCTAAATTATATTCACTAACGTTATATGTGTTTTAAATTTAATGCAAATGTTATCATCTTGTATATATAATCTGCAACTTGCTTTATTTTGCAGTCAACACTATATGTGAGATTTATCCAGGGTGATACACTTGTATGTTTATATTTACTGTTTTGCAATACATATCCATGGATATGTATTGGATATGCATATGCAGTACATATCCATTCTAGACATAAAACAATTAATTTATTTAAGGTATATTATCCAGATTCAGCAAAGGGACACTGGAATTGAGACAAAATAAACATTCCTTAAGATGGTATCAAGGAAACAAAATGTAAATGGATTCATAAAAAGAAATGAGTAAATTTGATACATTAGCTATTGAGCAAATTGATTTAAACCCAAAATCTCAATAAGAGAAAAAACAAGTTATAGCAGCAAAAATAATTCCATCAACTAATGCCCCCTAAGTTGGTCTGCTCTGACAACTGTAACGGAATACCACAGGCTGATGGCTTAAACAACAGAAATTTATTTTCTCTCCGTTCCAGATGCTGGAAGTACAAGATCAAAGTCCCATCCGTGTTGCTGTGTGGTAAGTTCCTTTCTTGTCTTACAAATGTCTGTCTATTCACCATGTTCTCACCTGGCCTCCTCTCTGCAAGTGCATGGCCAGAGAAAAGAGAGATCCCTGGTATCTCTTCCTCTTTTCATATGAATACCGGTCTGATCACTTTATGGCCCTTCCCTTACAACCTCATTTAACCTTAACTACTTCCCTAAGGGTCCCATCCCCAAACAGTCACATTGGGGGTTAAGCCTTTAATATTATGGGATTCATATTAAGACTTCAATATATGAATCATTCACCCTATAACACTCTCAAATCATGTATACCGTTAACTATTACCACAACGTTACAGAAAAACAACTTCAAAATCTCAAAAACATCTATTTCTTTTTCTTGCTCACGGGTGTGTGGTAGGGAAAATGATCTCAGCTGGTGCTGGTTGCACATGGATCCAGGCTGCAGATCAGGTTTAGGTCCAACTTCTCATTTTGGAACCCAGGCTAAAAGGGAATGTACTTTTCTTCTCTGCATGTCAGAGAATAAAAGAGTTGCATTGGATGGCATCTGATGACCTTTCTAGGTCTGCCAGTCTGTGATTCCATTTGAAACTATAAACCACTGTTTCTAAAAGGCTTAGCAGGTTATGGGTATATGAAGGGTGCTTATGGGGGAAAAAAACAGGGATGAGTAAGGGCAAATGTGAGTTAAGGAGAAGTGAGCAGATATCCTTTGGAGCTGGGGACCAGGACACTCTGAATATAACTGTGAATTGTCTCTCTGAGATGCACAGGGTTCTAATTTCATTAGGAATGTTTCACCAGAAACTGGGGGTACAGGACACTGAGGACCCACCCCCACCCAGCATGTTGCCTTTGCCTCATTTGAGTCAGCTGGTCAACAAAGTGTTCACAGGTCCCTGAGGCTCTCCTGGGGAAAACAGTATGAATAGCAGCAGGGACTCCTTAGAACTAGTGTATTGAATTAATATTTTTTTATTTTGGTGAAATTCATAAATGATAAATTTCTTTAAAGAAAAAGTCCGTTGAGGCACAGCACTAACATATGTTCCCCAGACACCCAGGAGGCAGCAATTTCATGTCTCCCTGAGGTTTAGCAAAATTACCAACATCAACAGGTTGGCTGATGGGGCCCAGATTCGCTGCCAGATAAGCCGGTGAGACATGCTGTCATATTTATTGAGTATAGAATAAAATATAAAAAAGATGCACACAAGGTCATTGCAATTGCTTTATTATTCATGCAGCTTTAATTTATTTTAAACATGAAAGAATGATTTCGACATGAAGGAGCATGCATATATGTGTGTCGTCCATGCTTTCCTACAAGTTGTTTTTACTGTGAATGAAAGATGTAGAGTTCAGCTTCATGGTGATCTAGGAGAAAACAAAATAGCCAGAATTTAGTTACTTAGTAATTGTGAGGCTATTCACATTTATTCTCTCGTTTACTCTTTATACTAATACTAGCTGTAATACTATTGTTGCCCTTGATTTACAGATGGGAAAACTGCGGCTCTGAGAGAGTGTCCGGTCCATGCCGGTATCAGTAGTAGAGGGCACACACAGTTCTTGACCCCGAGTGCATGCTCTGATTTCAGATGTACACACATTGTAGTGTATAGTCCACAAGGATATTTTCATTACCTTTCAAAGTTGAATACTAGAATAATCACAATTATAACTGCAGGGACCAGTGTTTTAAATAAACAGGATTTATATTTCCTGGCAGATCTCAGTGTCCCAGAGAGACACTGGAAAATGGAGAGAAATGAACTCAAAATGTAGAGGTTTCAGTTCTTGTCCTTCTGTGACTCTGTGTCCTTCTCCAGACACTGGAGTAAGCATCTTCCCCTGTGGAAGTTTTACCCACATGGGCACAGGGAGGGTTAGAGTGTGGACTACACCCCTGCAATACCCAGTCATCCATCCTCCCATCCAACAGTACAAAGGTGTCACCTTCTTACTGGAGTTAGCTGCTCAGGCATCAAGGTCCCTGGCTTTGCGGCCAGAGCCTTTGGGAACCATGTCGGGGGGCAGCAGGTGGCTGTTTGTCATAAATCCAATTCTGCTCAGCAAGCCTGCAAGCTTATGGGTCAAGCAGGTGCCAGTGTTGCAGGCTCTCTTCTGGACAGTGATGCTGATGTACAGAATGGAGAAAAAGAGAACACCTGTCAGTGAGAGGTTGGTGGGTGGAGAGCTGGCCTCGTGGGATGAACCATCATGGTAAAATTGTTTTGAAAGGCACCAGAAAACCTTAAGTTTTTCTCTTACTAAACAAAATTATCACAGCAGAAAATCATAGGCCATGAGGGAAAAAGCCATGATCATTTGCCATAGACATTTCCAGGGGTGTCAAAAATCCCAAAGGGGACTCTTGGTGACTGGCCATGGGACACAGAGCAGTAATAAACAGTTTATTCCTTGTAAATGTGCAGTGAAGTCTCCCTGAAGGTGTGAAAGAATGTCATGTACAGGTTAACAAGATGGAGTCAAGTTTCTAAAATCTCCTGAGCTATATGAAGTCCATCATCTGACTTCACACTTACCAGTCTTCTAACTCCTCCAAGGCTGGGAGGACCTCTCGGTGCCACCAGACCAATTTCCTGACTGAATTATTCCACGCCTTCCCCAACAGCTTTCAGAAATGGATGTTTTTACATGTGATCTAACCATAGTCTCTCCACCTGACTTCTGTCTTCAGTGCAGCCTGAGAACAGCTGGGCCCCAGGATGAGGAGAACAGTGACAGCCCACTGGCCACCTCTCCAGCTGTGTTCTGTTCTACCTATCAGGATGTGCCTGCCTGGGCAGGACTGGAGGGAGGGCATGCCCTGTGCTGGGCAGGTGCGGAGACTCACCTGGGGTTCTGTGTCTCCTGCTCCTGCTCAGTGGCCATCCTCCTCACGCAGTTCTTAATCAGTGCAGCCAGCAGGAGGATATCGGCTTCCTCCTCATCCAGTGAAAAATCCTGTTCATCGAGTGAAGCATGGTGTTCCAGGTTCTCCGGGGCAGACCTGGAGAAGAGAAGCAAACCCAATAGAGGCCCTGAGCTACTGCGTACCCCCTCCACAGGATAAGCAGCCAGGTGTCCTGGCTTCTGCCACTTTCCCTGACGATGTGGCCCCCTCACCCCCCAGTAGACAGGGCACGAGGCCAGTGGCTTTCCCCAGAAATCAGGCTCTGGTGTGAAGAAGTGGTCTGCTCCATCCAGATCATGCAGGCTTGTGAAAGATTAAAGTTTCAGAAAATTTGTGAGCCTAGTGTTAAATACAGCCAATATTACAGATTAAATGATAATATTTACAAGTAGCGCTAAGCTAAGAACGGTTTCAGTTTAATAAATGTAATTTGTACTAGAGTAAGAAAGATTAACAGATCACATCTCAGGTTTAATAACTACAAATTTATTGGCAAAATAGTAGCAGGTTAAGATGCAAGTCATTTCTGAGGTCATGGTTGAATTAGGCAAAAAAGGATGGCTAAAGACAGAAAGGTTTGGTAAAAAGCAGAAACATTGTGTGAGACTCATGAACACTATGAAATATGCAGTAAAGAGTATTGTATGTCATCACTGTTGTCAGTTAAGGACTACACATCCTTAAATCAGAAAAAATATACATTGCCCTGCCTGCCCCCCAGCCAGTGATAAACTTTCAGCACACCACCCTTCAGAGCACAGATTGGTTAACGCCAGGAGCGTTGTGTGCGCCTGGCAGAGCTGCCTTACCTGAGTGGAGCTGCCTGGAAGATGCCCACTTGGTACAGGACCAAGAAGCCAAGAGCCAGGAAGGGGGAAAGCTTCCAGAAGCGCATGATGCGTCTGCAAGGGAAGAGTCACGTGACCATCGCCCCGGCTCAGAGTCCTGTGAGCCCACACACCTGCACTCTGCCTTCTGCAGGTAACTCCCTGGCTCCGTGGCCTCAGGCTGCTCACTTCCTTTCCCCTCACTGGTTTGTGTTTTGTTTTTTCCGTATCAGCGAAGTGGCATGCTGGGAGATCCGGTGAGCCCGCAGTATGCATGGTTTAGCAAAAGTGCAGGAGCCACTGGAGCGGGACAGCTGGGTGATGAGGTCTCAGTGCACAGCCGCCCTCCCTGCCAACCCCGCTGCCTGTCACACACCTGTTGTCCACGTCTCCACCGAGGACAGTCACCGAATGCCCTGTCACCACAGCTGCCCCAATAGAGCAACCCAGAGCTGTTGCTCACACCTACAGGTGTATGTGGGAGAATGCAGGTAGAGAGGGAATACCTCTGCGCCTGGAATCTCTGAGAAACTGAAGACCAAATTGTACTGCTCAGCCGCTCCGCACTTGGGCAAAGAGTGCCCTGTGAGAACCAAGCTTAGCACAGTGTTAACTTGGGACCCAGGACCTCAACTGAGAAAAAAGCTCCCAGAACCCGCCACGGGGGTTTTCCTTTAATGGCTGCCTGCCCACGTCTTAGCACCTATTTGCCACCCACTTGTGCTGGGACAAGTTCTGAACCAATTTCGCGAGGACCGCGAGGCAGGAGACCTAGTCCGCGAGTGCAGTCTGCAGAAAGTTACTTCTGCGTGCTGCTCCGCGCGCGGTCCTGGGGAACTCCAAGCATCAGAGACCGGCGTAAGCACGCGTGCAGGAAGAGGCAGGGAGACGAGCGGCTCTGCGCGGGAAGAGTGCAGCAGGGAGTCCCCGAACGGAGACTGGCCAGCGTTACCTGGGGTGGGAGTCTGGGACGAATCGCGGAGCAAAGAGGTTGTGTGATGAAGAGACCCAGAGAGAGGTGGACAGAGACTCTCAGACTGCCAGGGAAATCGACCAAGAGATCGAGTAGTGGAGAGAGAGGGAAGGGAGGAGAGGAAGGGATAAATAGAATCACACGGCTAAGCAGGAGTCTGGGGACTCACCTGGCAGCAGGTAGCCGGTGGCTTGGAATGGCAGCAATGGTAACGGCGTAGCGTTGACGTCAGTCGACAGCTCTGTGGAAGTGTTTCTGATGCCTTCCAGCGCCAGCAGCCGCTCCTCTTATTCCCGCTGCTCTGGGTCTGGGGTGGTCCAGGAGCTCCGGGCAACCAATGAGAAGGATCCCTTTACTCAGACAGATTGTGTCACCCACTTGCGTCTAAAACCTGTAGCATCCAGCAGGATCATCCCACTTGTTATTTGCATTGAGGTCATTGATGGAAGGGGGAGTAATGGGGCCCAAGAGGAACACCCACGAAGTGAGCAGGATTTTGAGGACAATTTGACGTCATAGTAAATTTCACCTGTTCGGTTTCATCCGGTTGTGAACGTGAGCTGCACTCCATCCCCAGCTCTGTGGTCTTATAGGGCAGGGTCTAGGATTGCAGGGACGCCCGGCTCCCCCAAGTCTGACTCTAGACCCCTGTGAAGTGAGGCTTGCAGGGTTAATGGGTAAGCAGTATTGATTCTGGGCCCAAGTAGGGTGTCTGCTTCAGGCCGCTGGAATCACCCAGAGAGGAGCCGGGCTCTTTATGGGACGCAAGAGTGAAGGTGGGAGCAAGATGTTTGTCAGACTGCACTCAATTCTGGCTATGCCAGTTATACTGTATGGTTATGGGCAAGTAACTTCTAAGTGCCTCAGTTACTCATCTTTAAAATGGGGACCATGTTTCCATCTTGAAGGAATGTTGTGATTAGTAATTGGCCTCCAGCTAGGTTAGAATCTGGAAGAGCTTCCTGGCCCACTTAGGGGCTTCCTTAAGACCGTGATCCATACTATACAACACCCCACTTTGTGTGGCTTCCTGGACTCACACTGGGTGGTCCCTCAAGTGGATAGAAGGGGACCAATGTCCGCTGAGCCACTGCGGAAAAGGGCAAGACACTGATGCTTCCGAGCAGCCCCTAGCCCTCCCCCTTCCTACCCCACCATTCATCACTTCTCGCTCATCTGCCTGCGCGAGCCATTTGCCCAGCTGCCCCTGCTTCCGGCTGCTGTTTGCCAAGATGTCCCAGGGGCGTGCGATTCCGGACGGGCACCCGCGTCCCCCGCACTTCATTCTCCAATAGAGAGCAGGGCAGGCTTGACGGAGCTGAAGAGTCCCTGCAGAGACGATTGCTCACAGTCACTTCCAGACATACTCTTTCATACAAACTCATTACTGCCTCCAAATACATGCCCACTCCCCAAAGCACAGGCATTCGCAAACCAACGCTGGTGCGCAGGGTCATATGCCCGGGCTCACTCTCAATTGTGCCCCAAGCCTGCCTTCCAGTCTCCTCTGTGGTTACATCTACATACCAGCAGGACGGTAACCTGCTCGCATCACACCTGCCCTCACTCTCAAGAATAAGCGGGCTCCAGAACACCCGGTTATGCAGCGCCTCGACCCTCTCACACCCCGCACAACCCGTTTCAGGACTCCTCAGCCCGAGCTTTCCGCTTCAAGCCCGTCTGGAAGGGCCCACGTCCTGACTTGCTTCCCTCTATAGAGAGTGCGGAGAAAGCCGCATCTCACTCTCCCCGTCCGAGCGCGCAGCGCGCGACCCGCCGCAGGTTGTATAGAGGCTCCCAGCGCTGCGAGCATCGCAAAGTACCGGGGACGGGAAGGGGGCGGGGCAGGCAAGGACTCCGACGTGGTGGTTCTGCCGGACAGAGGAAAACTAGACATGGGTGTGTGATGAGTGACCTGAACCACGGTCCTCACCCCGGTCCTCACCCCGGTCCTCAGTCCCCAGGACTTCCTGGGACACACCTGCCTCGCACCACATCGCTTCCCCCTCTACGTTGATGTCCTCCTTGCTTGGGGACACATAACTTCCAAGATTCCCTTATTCAACTTTCCTCCTTCCTAATTCGTGGGGCGCCACTGCCACAAGTCAATAAAAGCCTGGAGACGGGAACTGGGCGTGTGCAACTCGCTCTCCGAAGGCACACTGAGGGGGCAGCGAGGGACCCCGGGAATGGAAGGACTGTTCGGTAGGACGCAGGTGCGCGTCAGGTACAGAGGCGGGGAAGGCGAGCGAAGCAAGGAACAGGCGGCGCTCAGAATGGTGGATCCTGGGCTCAGCTTCCCGTGCAGAGTTGCAGAGCCAAATTGGCAAAGGCGGCAGGCATAGTGAATGCTGTGTGATGTGGAAATGGGGCACGACCACGTGAGGCTGTTGAAGGCGAGTCTTTGCTCTCAGGTGCTAAATGCTTTCGCGGAGATACTTCCACTTCCAAGATGAAATGTCTAACATAGACCCTTCTGAAATCATTTGCAAGGATGTGTATCCGTGGCTTGCGTTTCCTTGAGGAAAGAGCCATAGCTTTCACCAGCGCAATGATTCCTGCAAGTAGTTGAGCAACGACTGCTCTAGAAGCTGATTTCATGGCCATGTCACTTTGCAGACTCAAAACTCTACCCTAGCGGCCAGGTGTGCCTTCAACCTTCAAAGCCCCTATTTATTCCCCACTCTGAAATCTTTGGTGGCTACAAACCCTGGGCTGGTGGTGTGGGGCAGGAGAATCCGGGTCTACCCCCTAGGGTGCTAGGGTAGCCTGCAGCAATTTCAAGCTTTACTTTAAAGGTCTGTCGCTCCAAATAGGGAGGGACTGACATTAACCCTCAAGCACTTCGAATATTTAAGAAGTGGCTCCTGCTGAGCCAGGAGCGAAGGTTAAAAAAATAATAATAATAAAGGCTCCCTCCACCCCCTTTTTACCACCTATCAGGCACACAGGTAGGCACTAAGCCAATGTTTGTTGAATGAATAGAAATTAATTAATTGTGGCAAATTCACCAGCCAGTCTCACCGCTATTACAAGGCTCTAACACCAGCATGCAGAAAATGCGGACCTAGTCAGGTAGATCAGTACTCGGCTTGGATTCCGAAGTAGTGAGCCCAAGTATTTCAGTAAAACTCCTCCCATTTTATTTGGCCCTCAGAGTCGGTTTCCTGAGAGAAGTTTAGGAAATGAGACAGGGAAATAAGGATTACCCCGAGGGTTCTTCCTACAGACTAGGGTCTCCTCGTGTGAAATACAAAACCACAACTTGGGGAATATAATCAATAATGTTGTAAAGATTTTGTAGGGTATCCGATGGACACATGTCTTATTGGGGAGACCACCTCAGGGATGATGTAGATGCCTGATCACTGCACTGTACACCTGAAGCTGAAGCTGAACAATAACGAATGTCAACTAAAATTTTATATATATATATATAAATTCACAAGAAGTGGAGAACAGCATAAGGAACAGAGACAGTGGAAATGTAATGGCTGTATGCAATGTCAGAGGGGTACTAGATTAGGGGAGGGGGGTTATCACTTTGTGAGAGGTATAAATGATAAATATCTAACTATTAGTGTTTTGTACACATGAAACTAATTTAATAAAAGAGCCCCCCAAAAATAAAACCACCAAAAAAGGGCAAACCATTCCTCTCTGAGCCCATCCCTGATTCACTGAGTGAGCTCAAGGAAGTTCAGACCTTGGAGTGTGCTGATTCTTTAGATTGCTTCTTAGCTATCCCTGAAACTTCTCCCAACTTTAGCACTAAACAGCATGATTTTGCAAAAGTCACCAAAGAAAATACTGATTTTTAAAATAGTCCCTTGACTATTTGGCCCTCGATTTTATGATATTACTTCATAAGTTTTAAACCTAGAAACCAAGGTTAGTTGGAAACAATCTAATTTGGAGAAAAAAAATGTACAGCACTCTGATAAACTGTAATGTTCATTTCCATTCTTTTAAATTAGATTCCTGTGCTTTTTAAAAGTTTTTTAAAAGATGATTTATCCGGGTGTGCCAGAGTCTCATATCTGGATGAAAATTCTTAGGTGAGTTTTCATGCAATTAAAAGGGTTATATCTGTGGGGGTTCAGGGCTAGTCCCTCCAGGATGTGCTTCCATGGCATAGAGATTGTTTTGAGGTAAGGGGAACTTAGCTGTGGGCTCAGGAGAAACTTCTGCCCCTCCCTTGACTACTTGAAAGAACTTAAATTAGGGGCCTTGCCCATCATGAAAGATTATCTTTTGATCTGTCTGTATGGCAGGACAAACTTCATGTACTAAACATCTCTTCTTCCCATTGTTCTGCATCGACCCTTTGAAGCCCCCAAGGCACTTTACCCCTTCCCTAGCTCACAATATCTTATATACCCATGTTCCCTTTCTGTGTCTAACCCTTTCCTGCATATGGGATCTCTGTCTCTTTCATGTATGCAGGGTTCCCAGACACATGTATGTATTAAATTTGGTTATTTTGTCTTGCTAATCTGTGTCACGTCTATTTGATTATTAGACCAGCCGAAAGCACCCTGAGGGTGGAGGAAAGTTTGTTCCTCCTACACACACCTACAGGCTTCCTCCTTTAATTCTGTACATTTTGTATGTGCACAGACTCAACAGCAACAACAAAACCACAGCAAGAACAACCACAGAAAAGTAGCAACAACAGCAACAACACAAATTCATTCTCTTCCGCCTGAGGGAAATTCAGAGCTGTCAAATTAAGTGGAGAATTTCAACTGAAAATTGATTGTACGGGGTTCCTCATGTCAGGAGCTTGAAAGTTGCCCCTCCTCCATCCTAACTACAAGTGAAAAGCTGAAGAAACTGGAAAAAATATTAAAAACTCTTGTAGGATCCTTAAGAGAGGTGAACACGTGGCCAAATTTTGCCCCCAAGATTGGAGAGGCAGACAGGCATTCACAGGGAGTCATAGCTCACTGGAGCAGACTCACCAGAAGAAACCTCCGTGGGCTCCACTGCTGGGATAGGATAACTCGTATTCTAACTGGCAACCTGCTCAATGAAATCAAATCTGAGAGCTAAAAGCTCCAAGGGCACTCAGTCATAGAGTAACCCCACAACTGTCGAAGGAACAAGTTGAAACACACTGGAGCCCTCCCTCTGTGCTTCTCAACAAGGCCTACCCTCAGGAGAAATCAGATCACAGGACCCTAAATTACTGGGGTATTATCATGGCTTAAGTGACCAGGGAGAATAGAAATACCCAACTACAGTCAACTCTAACATTTCAACTGCCATTGAGCCTATAACCAAGGACACAACATCAGAGGATTTTAGGGGAGGTAAGGAATGAGAGATATGTAGCAGAAGGAAGGAATTGGATACTGTGTCTGTATGGGTTTTCCTGGCTACTCATTCTTGGAAATGAGAGCACCAAGCTGCCTTTCCTGCAACGCTGACTTGACTTGCCCTGGATGCTGCTTTTCCCACAGGCACCTTCTTTGCTTTAGGCACCAGGAGAGGTTCCGTCCAAGGTCCAGAGGCTATTTGTAGGGTGACTTCAGATGTTAGGGAAAATTCTGAGTGTGGTAAGCCAGGGCTGGGCTGTTCACTCTGAGAAGTGGAGACTCAGCAGGTGCCTTCAAGGAATTACTCTGCAGGGGATCCTCTTAGATGATTAAAACTCTCCCTTTGTTCAGACTCACAGCATCCAGAATGGCTTTTCTCTCTTGGGCTGAGAACAGTGTTCCATGGAGAAGAGGGCTAGAAATAGGAACCTTCCCACTGTTTTAGAAAGATTCTTACAGAAACAACTCCTCTACAGGCACTGCCCAGCATAGGTGCATTTAAGGGGATTTCATCTATATGGGATTGGGAAGAGTATGGATTTGGAGTCTCACACAACTGGGACTGAGTCATATCTTTACATGTCACTTATTGTCCTTGAGCAGATAATAATTCTTCGAGCCACAGTTTGTCCAGCCACATGTCAAATGGGGATAATAGTAACTACCTGGTAGGAGTAAGGATATTTTATGTTACAGACCAGACATATTTTATGTTAAAGACCCCTTTGACATATTTGCTCCTGCTTGACATGAAGCAGATATGTAAGAGTGGTGTCCATTATTATTATAACAAAAGCTTATCCAACTACAGCAGCTCGATACAATAAGTTCAATTAAATCAATATACACACTTCTTTCTAAGAAGAAGGAAATCTGTACGTCTTTAATTCTCAAAATATAACCAGTTGCCACAGCCACAGCAGAAGGAATCTACTTTCCCAAAACTCCGAGATCCATGCCTGGCAGTGTGGCAGCATTACTGCCCAGCAGGATTAATGACAATTTATATTACACACCTGGCACGTTGTTTGACCTGGAGCCTGCACTACAGTGGTGGCTATTGTTTTCCTTATAACAAAAGCTTACTCCTTCATGTGCCAACGTGGATCAACTTGTATAGAAAACTAGGTAAATGCATTGCATACTCCTCTACCTTCGTAAAAAGAATAGACTGAATATACTTTAAGTCCCTTCTTGAGGATTTGAAGCCATAGCTTAGCTAAAGGGTTAAAATTTAAAGTTAAGGATAGAAATGTAAAAACTTAGTTATTAATTGGAGGTAAGCTTCATTATGGTTCTTTGAAATGCAATTTCAGTCAACAATCTGCTTTTGCAAGCCATAGCCTTTCCCTGAAAATGTAAGGATAGATAACAAAGCTATGCCAGAGTGATTTGAAGATAGCGATTTCCTTATGTGAGAGCCATAAGATGTCAATCCACTTGTTTAGCGGGAATCAGGAAACTAAATTTAAACATCACATGGTGATAAACCCCACAGGAGATGACTCCTCAGGTCCTGAGGAATCAGTGCAGAGGAATTGACTCAAGGGTCCTGCAAAGACCGTCCTCCACACCAAATCATTAACTTCCTTCATCAGATTTTAGAATTGTTTACTTCCTCTCCCTTCACACGTAAAGTTCCCTTTCAACCCCCTTCAAAACCCTCAGCTTTTACACCTCAAGGAGGCAGATTTGGATTTTCTCCCCATTTCCTCCTTTGGCTGCTTCTTGAAATAAACTCTTTCCTTGTTGGAAACGCGATTCTTTTTTTTTTTTTTTATTTCTTTTTTTTATTTTGGAAACTCGATTCTTTAGTGACTGGTTTCATGATGAATTGGGCAAACAAACTTTGGCTTTGTTACAAAATGTGGCAAGCCAACCAGGGGCTTTTGCTTGTGGCTCATATGCCCCTGGCCATCTTTAGGAATCTGATGAGGTGTCCAAGCAGCTGCCTGGGCCTCTTGTTTTCGGGGTCACCTCCAGGACTCTCCCACAGTCGGGAGTCATCCACTTCTGGTGCTTGTTTTTCTTTGCAACAAGGAAACGGTTCTGCTTTTGGTTTGCACAGATGTCCTTCGGGATGAGTGCCTTGGTACAGGTGACTAAATTCTTATTTTTTCCTCCTGTTTGGTTGCCTCTCAAAAAGGAGGCATTTGGTCAGTCTTTTTGTGCTTCACTTGCGAGAACAGCAGATTCAAAAGACCACTGGTTGTAATCGGTGAAGCCCGTAGTTGGGAGGGATAAATTAAGCATTTGCACTCACAGAGGCACTCCTAGGCTTCATTTGTTTGGGTTTTGCTGCAGCTTATAGTTACTTGAAGTTGGCCAACTGACTAATTGGCAATAATGGACAATTCTGGGTCATTTCCTGTGTGCAGTCCTTTAGGCTGCATCCTTCAGAATTGGGCAGTAGTTATAAAGCCCATGAAAAGAAAGAAAATTATTTTCTACTGTACTACTGCATGGACACTATCTTTTGGGCTCTGGGAACAGTGGTCCAAAATGGATCTGTCAATTATGACATCATTATGTGATTGGATTTATTTTGTAAAAGGGAAAGTAAATGGGATGAAATACTTTATCTACAATCTTTTATGTTGTTATACCAAAGTGAGCCAGCTCAGAAAAAGTAAAATTTTGCTTCAACAGACAAGGAACTCTCAGAGACTTGCACTGCCTGATTCAGGCCAAAGAGAAAAAGAGCATGACTTGTTCATTACTGACTTGAATTCCACAACAGCACCTCCACCACCTTACGGTGGAGGGTCTGCCGTGATTACTTCACTGCAGCAGCCCCCATAACTTCAGGAGCCTGAGATCCCACTGAACCCACCAGATCTGCAAGGTCCCCAAATGCCTGGGGAACAAGAGGTAAATATGGTCTTCTCCCTCACTTGACAGAATACACAAATTGGCCAGGAGCCACCCAAGTTCCAGCAGAACAATTCCTGTTAAGGCAAATCTCATCGGAGGCTTAGACAACCATTGAGCATGATTTGGATTCATACTCCTTTTTCAACATCAGATTTATTTAATTGGAAAAACAATATTCCTATCTATCGGGACCACTTAAAGAAAATTGAAAACTTGTTTCTTTCTATATTTGCTATTCATAACCCCACTTGGGCTGAGAAGCAGAATTTCCTTAACACTCTTCTTATCTCTGAGGAGCATCATATGGTGTTGGAAAAAGCTACAGAAGAAGCTGATAAAATGCATACAGACACCCCCAATAATCCACTAAGAGCAGACACTGTCCAGGTGGTACCCACAGCAGAATGTCAACAACAATGGAGACAGGTAGGTTTGACCATTACTGAAACTGCTGTTTGGCAGGAGTAAGGAGAAGAGTACCCAAACAGAAGAGTCTTAATAAGGTTCAAGAGATAAAACAAAAAATCTAATGAAGACCCCTCAGAACTCCTGGAAAGAATCTTTGAAGCATACGAAAGATGTGCTGATGTCGATGTGGAAGCACTGGGAAAACTAAAAGTGGTTAATATCCCATTCACTGGACAGAGTATACCACAGAATTACCATATAATCCAGATTTATATACCAGATAAACAAAAGAAATCACAAAAGGTGCTCTAGGCATGCCCATGTCCCAGTTGGTTAAGACTGCTTTTGAAGTCTTCAATAGCAGAAATCAAGTTCAAGAATAAAATGAATAATGGAAAATGAAGCAGTAGATTACCCTTCTGGCGTCTGCTTTAACCCTTGGAGATTCAAGATGGAATTGAGGTCCTCCATGAGGAATCAACAACTCCCAAGTAAGAAGCCCTGGTCCCCTAAGACAAAAAAGACATCCTCCTTTGGTACCTTGCCAATGTGCCTACTACTCTTGACCAAAGAGCTAAAATTTTAGTGATGCAAAATACTGGGTTTCGACCTGCAACTAAGGAATATTTTCAAATGAGTGCCGAAGAGATCCATTCCTCTAATTCTGATCTTTGCCCCTTTCCAGCAGGAAGTAGCTAGAATGGTCAACCCCCTCATCCCTCAAGAATGAGGAATGAACAAAAGATAGTGGGGACTGAAGCCATAGTGTAACTAAAGGAGTAAAATTTAAAGTTAAGGATAGACATGGAAAACTTAGTTATTAATTGTAGGTAAGCTTCATTATGGTTCTTTGAAATGAAATCTCAGTCAATAATCTGCTTTTGCAAGCAATAGCCAGTTACTGGAAATGTAAAGATAGATAAGAAAGCTATGCCAGAGTGATTTGAAGATAGAGATTTCCTAATGTGAGAGCCATGAGATGTCAATTCACTTGTTTAGCGGGAATCAAGAAACTGAATTTAAACATCACATGGTGGAAAACTGCACAGGAGACGACTCCTCAGGTCCTGAGGAGTCAGTGCAGAGGAATTGACTCAAGTGTCCTGCAAAGACTGTTTTCCACACCAAATCATTGACTTCCTTCATCAGATTTTAGAATGTTTACCTCCTCTCCCTTCACATGGAAGGCTGCCTTTCAAACCCTTTCAAAACCATCTTCATTTCCCCTTCAAGGAGACAGATATGAGTTTCCTTCCTCATTTGGCTGCCTCTGGAAATAAACTCTTTCCTTGTTGCATACTCGATGCTGTAGTTATCGATTTCACAGCCAATTGTAAACAAACTTAGGTTTGGTTACAGATTCATTGACACTGTAATAAAAAGTATCACTTCGTATGTTGGGATGAAGACAGTGCTGCTCTCAGGGTTATCACAGACATGTAGGGCCAATAGCTCCAAATTAGATGATATCACTATGGCAGCTCTTTTTGATATGTAATAGCTATATAATTATATGGTTCTTCCATTTCATCCCATAAGATTGTCAACTATCACTTCTTGCTGGTGTCATTATAACTGTCTTTGGCAACAATCCACTCGCTTGCATTTCCATTTGGTATAAAGTGAAACAAACAAACAAACAAATAGAAAAACACACACAACAAAACCAACTTAGAATAATGGTATAAAAACAAAGAGCCTATAAGCATTAAACAAGAACCTGTGAATACTGATCAAAAATGATAAAAAGGGTCTTTGTGGTCATCTGCTCAGTTAACCTGCTTTCCAGAGAACGAAACAAAGCTTGTCAGAATTATGTGTAACAGAGCAAATAGATCCTGAGTAAGCACTTAGGAGAAATGGTCAGGAACATCATGATCTTTTAAATGTATTTATATTTGGTTTGTTTTTTAATTTTTTTAAATTTATTTTTCAATTACAGTCGACCTACAATATTATATTAATTTCAGGTGTACAACATAGTGATTAGCCATTTACATATCTTACAAAATGGTCATCCAGATAATTCATGATTTCATTTTATTTTTTTTACAGTTTGGCAAGGGTTTTGGGTGTTTTTCCCCTACAGTTATTTGCGTGTGTGCGTGTGTGTTAAAATACACATGACATAAAATTTACCATCTTAATCATTTTAAGTGTACAGGTCAGTAGTATAAATACATTTATAACATTCTGCAACCATTACCACCATCTATCTTCATAACTCTTTTTATCTTATATAACTGAAACTCTATACACATTGCCACCCCAATACACTTTAATTAAAAAAATAAAAAAATAACTCCTCATTCCTCTCTGCTCCTAGTCCTGGCAACTATCATACTAGTTTTCGTCTCTGTGGTTTTGAGTACTTGAAGTACCTCTTACATAAGTGGGTCATACAGTATTTCTCTTTTCTTATTGGCTTCTTTTACTTAGCATGATGTCCTCAACGTCATCCATGCTCCACGTCCTCATGCTCCACACTGGACTATATGTCAGAATTTCCTTCCTTTCTAAGGTTGAATAATATTCCACTGTACTTATACACATTTTGTTTATTCATTCATAAAAGATGGACACGGGTTGCTTCCATGTTTTAGTTATTGTGAATAATGCTGCTGTATACATGACTGTACAAATATCTCCGTGAGACTCTGTTTTCAATACTTTGGGGTATATACTCAGAAGTGGAATTGCTGGATTATATGGTAATTCTATTTTTAATTTTTTTGAGGAACTGGTCACATTGTTTTCCACAAGGCTGTACCTTTTTACATTCTGGCTATACATGTACAGCAGCTATACATTCATTTACAGTTTACACTGTGCACCAAAAGCTCACTTCATATTCTTTTTTTTTTAATTTTTTAAAAAAGATTTTATTGTGGAAGGGGAACAGGACTTTTTTGGGGAACAGTGTGTACTTCCAGGCCTTTTTTCCAAGTCAAGTTGTTGTCCTTTCAGTCTTAGTTGTGGAGGGTGCAGCTCAGCTCCAGGTCCAGTTGCAGTTGCTAGTTGCAGGGGGTGCAGCCCACCATCCCTTGCGGGAGTCGGGGAATTGAATCGGCAACCTTGTGGTTGAGAGCCCACTGGCCCATGTGGGAATCGAACCGGCAGCCTTCGGAGTTAGGAGCATGGAGCTCTAACCGCCTGAGCCACTGGGCTGGCCCCACACTCCATATTCTTAACAACACTTATTATTTACTGTTATTTTATGGTAGCCATCCTAATAGGTGTTAGGTGATCTCATTATACTTTTGATTTGCATTTCCCTAATGATTAGTGATGTTGAGCATGTTTTCATGGCTTATTGGCCATGTGTATGTCTTTGAAGGAAGGTCTGGTCAAGTTCTTTGACCATTATTAAATCAGGACATTTGTTTTTTGTTGTTGTTGAGTTTTAGAAGCTTTTCATAATTTCTGGATATTAATCCCTTATCGCATATATGATTTGCAAATATTTCTCCCATTCTATGGATTGCCATTTTACTCTGTTGATAGTTTCTACTGATTCACAAATTTTTTAAATTTTCATGAAGTCAAATTTGTTCATCTTTTTTTATTACCTGTACTTTTGGTGTCATATCCAAGAAATAATTGTCAAATCCAATGTTGCAAAGCTTTTACCCTATGTTTTCTTTTAAGATTTATTTGCTTTAGATCTTATATTTTGGTCTTTGGTCCATTTTTGAGTTCATTTTTGTATATAGTTTTAGGTAAACTTAGTTCTTTTGCATGTAAACATCTAATTTTCCCAGCATCATTTGCTGAAAACTGTCCGTTCCCCATTGAATAGTCCTCACATCCTCGTCAAAAATCATTTGACCATATGTATACAAGGGGATATTTCTGGGCTCTGTATTCTAATCCATTGGTCTATACGTCTTTCAATATGTCAGTACCAATTTTGATTACTGTAGCTTTGTGGTATCTTTTTAAAGAATATTTTAGTTTTTTTTATTGAGATATAATTGACATATTGGATTAGTTTCAGGTGTACAACACATGATTTCAATATTTGTATTATTACAAAGTAATCACTACAATAAGTCTAGTTATCATCCACCATAATACGTAGTTACAAATTTTTTTTCTTATGATGAGAACTTTTAAGATCTACTCTCTTAGCAACTTTCAAATATGTAATACAGTGTTTTTAACTATAGTCACCATGCTGTACATTACATCCTCATGATTTACTTCATAACTGGAAATTTGTACCTTTTGACCCCCTATATCCATTTTGCCCACCCCCACCCCCTACCTCTGGCAATCACCAATACTATGTTCTCTGTATCTACAACTGTCTGACTTATTTCATTTACCATAATGCCCTAAAGGATCATCCATGTGGTCATGAATAGCAAGACTCCATTCCTTTTTATGACTGAATAATATTTCATTATATATATAAAGTGAAATATTCTTTTTCCATTCATCTATCAGTGGACACTTAGGTCGTTTCCATGTCTTGGCTATTATAAATTAGGCTGCAGTGAACGTGGGAGAGCATATATCTTTTTGAGATAGTGCTTTCATTTTCTTCAGATAAATACTCAGCATGCAATTGCTAAATCATATGGTAGTTCTATTTTTAAATTTTTGAGTCAACTCCATACTGTTTTCCATAGTGGCTGCACCAATTTACATTCCCACCAACAGTACATGAGGGTTCCCTTTTGTCCACATCCTTACCAACACTTGTTATTTTTTACCTTTTTGATATAGCCATTCTGACAGGTATGAGTTGATATCTCATTGTCATTTTAATTTGAACTTCCCTCAGGACAAGCAAGCCCTCTTTCACAGAAAAAGGAATGTGTTTCAGTTTGCTGTCTGTGCAGTGCCTTCGGAGCGTTATTCGGCTAAGAACTCTCTCCGCTTGTTGCAGTCCTATGGGACCCAGGAAGCCTCTCTGACCACCAGAGCCAGGCAGTCAAAGAGTGGCAGCCACAAAAACTGAGGTACCAGGTGTGTGTAAGAGCTCCCCTCTGAGAAATACTGGCACTCTGAAATACAGCAGAGGGAAAGTGTGAAGATAACACCAACCCTCCAAGATCTCTGGGAAGGATTACAGGCAGCACTTAAATGTGTGTTTAGTTAGAAGCCTGTCCCTGAGGCTTCAGCTATATGATAAGCTAATAGACCTCTTTCAGAGAAAGTCTGAGCTCCTGGGTCTGTTCTCTCTTCCTGTGACCAGGGGGTGGTAGCTGTTTAAGAATGCTTTCTCCGTTGGTTACAGTCCTGTAGGACCAGGCAAAATAGAGGTATCCCCTAGCGGCAGTCCCAAAATTGGGGGTATTAGACAAGGCAAAATCCTTTCTGGGAAATACTAGTGAGCTGAAGCAAGGCAGAGGGAGAGCACAAAAATGGCATCCACCAGACCTACATTCTCTGAGAACACCTCTGTAGATCCCTAAATCTATCAGAAGCCTACTTCTCAGGACAAAGCTCAGGGACAAGCAAATAGGCTTCTTTCTCAGAAAAAGTGAGGTGTGGAGCAGGGTGTTTCAGTCTGCTGTCTGTTCAAACCTGACAAACTTTGTAGTACATTTTGAAATCAGGAAGTGTGAGTCCTCCAGTTTTGTTCTTTTACACGATTGTTTTGAGGTTTCTTGAGATTGCCTATGAATTTTAGAATAAGTTTCTCTATTTCTGCCAAAGATTTTCACTGGACTTTTGAAGATTATATTGAATCTGTAGATGGCTTTGTATAGACATTTTAACAATATTAAGTCTTCTAATTCACGAATATTGGATGTGTTTCCATTTATTTGTCTTCTTAAATTTCTTTCAGCAATGTTTTGTAGTTTCAGTTGTACAAATCCATCCCTCCTTCGTTAAGTTAATTCTTAAGTATTTATTCTTCTTAAACAATTGTAAAAGGAATTGTTTTTATAATTTTCTTTCCAGATTGTCTATGATTAGTGTATAGAAATGCATCTGATTTTTCTGTGTTGATTTTGTAACTTACTATTTTGTGAATTTGTTCATTAGTTCTAAGTGTGTGTGTGTGTGTGTGTGTGTGTGTGTGTGTGTGTGTGTAATCTTTAGGCTTCTATATATTATTTCATATCATCTGTGAACAGAAATAATTTTATTTCTTCCTTTACAATTTAGATACCTTTTATTTCTTTTTTTGCCTAATTGCTTTGTTGTAGCTTTGGCTACAACTTTCCGTACTACGTTGACTAGAAACAGTGAAAGTGGGCAACCTTGTCTTATTCAAGATTTCAGTTTTTTATAATTGATTATGGTCTTACTGTTGTTTTCTCATATATGGCTTTTATTATATTGAGGTAGTTTCCTTCTATTCCTTTCTATTGAGAGTTTTGTCATGAAAAGGTCGTTTGAATTTTGTCAAATGCATTTTCTGCACCATTTGAGATGATTACGTGAGGTTTTTTTCCTTCATTTGGTATTGTGGTGTAACATATTGATAGTTTTCATATTTTGAAATATCTTTGAATTCGAGGAAGTAACCCCATTTTGGTCATGATGTATAATTCTTTTAATATGCTGCTGAATTCAGTTTCCTAGTATTTTATTGAGAGTTTTTTGCATCAGTGTTTAAAAGGTATATTGATCTGTAATTTGCGTGTTTGGATTTATTTGCTTTTTCTTTTGTGGTATCTTTGTCTGGCTTTGGTATCAGGGTAATTCTGGTCTCATAGAATAGGTTAGGATGTGGTTCTTCCCCTTCATTTTTTTGGAAAATTTTGAGGATTGTTGCTAGTTTCTTTAAATGTTTGGTGGTATTTACCAGTGCCACCATCAGACTCAGGGTTTTTCTTTATTGGGAGATTTTTGACTACTGACTCAATCTCTTTACTAGTTACAGGTATTTTCAGATTTTCTGTTTTCTTATTTAGTCTTAGTAAGTTTTGTGTTTGTAGAAATTTGTCCATTTCATCTAGGTTATCCAATTTGTTTGGATATAGTACTCTCTTATTATTCTTTTTATTTCTGTAGAGTTGGTCATAATGTCCCCACTTTAATTTCTGATTTAGCAATTTGAGTCATCTCTTTTTTTCTTAGTCCATTTAGCTAAAATATCATCAATTTTGTTGATTTTTTTTTGAGAACCAAATTTAGTTTAATTGATTTTTCTCTTGTTTTTCTATCCTCTATTTCATTTATCTCTATCCTAATCTTTATTATTTCCTTCATTCTGCTAGCTTTGGGTTTAGTTTGTTCTTTTTTAAGTTTCTTAAGTCATAAAGTAAGGTTGTTGATTTGAGATCATTCTTGATTTTTAAAGTAAGTGCTAAGGCTATAAATTTCCCCCTTTGCTTCACCACCACTGCACTCTATAAGCTTTGTTATGTTGTGTTTTCATTTTCATTAATTTATAAGTATTTTCTATTTTCCCTGTATTTTCTTCTTTGATCCATTTGTTGTTTAAAAGTGTGTTGTTTCATGTCCACAAATTTGTGAATTTTCCAGTTTTCCTGCTTTTATTGATTTCTAGTTTCATCCCACTGGGACTGGAAAATATACCTTTTCTGATACCTATCTTTTTAAATCTATTGAGACTTAATTGGCAGCTTTACATATGGTCTATCCTGGAAAATGTCCTATATGGACTTGAGAAGAAGGTATGTGCTATTGCTCATGGGTAGAATGTTCTGTAGATGTTTGTTAGATCTAGTTGATTTATTTTGTTTTTTTAAGTCCTCTATTTCCTTACTTATCTTCTGTCTGGTTGTTCTATCCATTATTGTGAATGGAGTATTGGAGTCTTCAACTATTATTGTAGAACTGTCTATCTCTACCATCAATTCTGTCAGTTTTTGCTTCATGTATTTTGTTTTTCTGTTATAAAGTGTGTAAGTGTTTATAATTATTATATCTTCATGCTGTATTAAGTCTTTTAATACTAGATGATGTCTTTCATGTCTCTCGTAAATTTTTTTGATTTAAAATCTACTTTGTCTGATATTAACATAGCTACCCCTGTTGTCTTTTGGCCACTAGTTGCATGGAATGTATTTTTCTATTCTCACTTTTAACACATTTGTAGCTTTGGATCTAAAATGAATCTCTTGTAGATAGCATAGAAGTTAATCAAGTCTTTTTATTTATTCTGCTAATCTAAGTCTTTTGATTGGAGAATTTAATCCAGTTACATTTAAAGTAATTTCTGATCAGGATAGACTTTTGTCATTTTGCTATTTATTTTTATATGTGTTAAAGACTTTCTGTTCCTCATTTCCTGCATTACTGTCTTTTTTTTTCTGTTTAGTTTATTTTTTGAAGTATATATTTAAATATCTTTCTCATTTCCTTTTTGTATATTCTATAGCTATTTTTTTGTGGTTACCATGGGGATTACATTTAATATTCTAATGTGGTAACACTCTGATTTTAATTTATACCAGCTAAACTATAATAACATACAAAAACTCAGCTTCCTTTCATCTCCATTTGCACTGCTTTTAGTTGTTGATGTCACAAAATTACATCTTTGTGTGTCCTAAAACATAAACTAAGAATTCTTTTAAATTCAATTGTCTTTTAAATTATGTAGAAAACAAAATATGGAGTTACAAACTAAAGTTATAATAATACTAGCTTTTAGACTAATAATTGTTTTTTAATGTATTAGTCTTATAAAATATGCAGAAAACAAAAAGTATAATTACAAACTATTGTTACAGTAATACTAGCTTTTACAATTGCGCATGCATTTACCTTTATTGAGATCTTATTTCTCAATATGGTTTCTAGTTACTATCTAATGTCCTTTTATTTTACCTTGTTGGACACCTTGGAACCTTTTTTGTAGGGCAGGTCTAGTTTTAATAAACTCCCTCAAGTTTTATTTATATGGGAATATCTTAATTTATCTCTCATTTTTCAACAAGAGTTTTGCCTGAGAACAAGAAAATTCTTGACTGACAATTGTTTTCTTTTAGTACATTTTACTTATTTTCCTACTGCCCCTGGCCTCTAAAGTTTCTGATGAGAAATATGCTGACTATCTTATTGAGGAGTCCTTGTATGCAATTATTTGCTTCTCTCTTGTTACTTTCAAAATACTTTCCTGGTCTTTGGCTTCTTAAATTTTGGTTATGATATGTCTTAATGTAGTTCTCTTTGAGTTCATCTTATTTGGAATTTGTTGAGTTACTTAGATATTTATATTCATGTCTTTCATCAAATTTGGGAGTTTTCAGCTATTATTTCTTCACATATTCTCTCTGACCTTTTCTCTCATTCTTCTCCTTCTGGGACTGCCACAAAGCGTATGTTGGTCTTTTGATAGTTTCTCACAGGTCATTTAGGCTTTGTTCACTTTCCTTAAATCTTTTTATTTCTATTCCTCAGACTTGATAATTTTCATTATCTTAGGATTATATTGGCTGATTTTTTCCTTCTGCTTGCTCAAATCTGTCTTTAAATCTCTCTAGTAAATTTTTCATTTCAGTTATTTTGCTTGTCAGTTCCAGAATTACTTTTGTTTTGGTATCTTTATTGGTATTTTCATTTAGTTCACACATTTTTAAAAAATTAAGTTTGTTTACATCTTCTTTAGTGTTTTGAGTATCTTTAAGAGAGTTGTTTTAAATCTTTGTCTGGCATATCTGCCATCAGCCCTTTCTCAAAGAGAGTTTCTGTTGATTTATTTTTTTCCCTTTAATGGTCAAATACTTTACTGTTTCTTTGCATACCTTCTGATTTTTTTTTTGAACACTGGACATTTAAATCTAATATTGTGATACTTCTGGAAATCAGATTTTCCCTATTACCCAGGGCTTGCTAGGGAGGTGGTATTATTTTTGTTTTGTTCTCGTGGGCTGTCTCTGCGTTGAGGATAAATCTGATCTGTAAACTTAAGTCTTCTCAGGTCTTCTCTGAACCTTTCCCTGTGTATGCACAGTATTTTCTAAATTTCCCTTCATATGCAGTTATTTTTCTGAATGTACTAGTCTTTAATGTGTTTTTTCCTATGGGGAAAAAGAGAAAAATGAAGCAGGGGAGAAAATAAGTGCTGGGCCTTTAAATACTCTGGCAGTCACTTCTGGCAGAGGGTAAAGGCTTGCAACAATGGGGGAGGTGCAACAATAATGCCCTTCAGGCCCTCCTCCTTGTCTGAATTTCCGTGATAAAAGCAATAATCAGCATCAGAGCACAGATCCCTGATATTTAGAGGACAGGGTCCTTTCTATCCACCCTGGCTCCCACAAGCTGTTTGCAAGCTGCTCCAGGAACACATGCACAGCTATCTGCCACATGGCTGTGGGTGGGGAATTGGTAACTGTTATAGTGCTAAGAGCTGCAATTTTCAGTCAAGTCTTCTCTTGGAAGTTGCAAGCCTTCAACAGATTTCATAGTTCAAAAATAATTACATTAGAGAGGTTTACCTGTGCAGTTATTGGCTTGGTGGGGAGACAGATACCTGGTACTATTTATTCCGCCATTTTCCAAGAATCCTCCTTCATGATCTTTTGTAACAACAGCTTGGAAAACAGAAAAGAGTCTGCAGACATTGAGTGAGAACTTAGTAATGATCAGGATGAATTGTGACACCTACACGTATTTCATTTATTCAAAGGACTATTTTCTTGGTCTTTTCTTCTCAGCCTTGTCTGATTTAAGGGAGGTCTGCAGGCAAGGGACACCTGATGAGTGGGTGTTTCTGTAGCTTCTTTCAGGAGGCACGGTCGTGGTGAATACAAAGTCCATGATGTGGGAAAAGCCCAGCATTCCAGGCTACAATCTTGTGAGGAGTCTGGGCCTGGATAATGGGGCTCTGAGAAGATGAATAGAAATCATGTCTCTATTTCCAGGCAAATATCCTTGTAACTGGTGTGAGATCAATCAACTTTTAAGATGTCAGACTTTGTACTGATTTCTATTCTGCAAAGTTACTCTTTGGCATCAATGACATGGCCCAAGCGAGAGCATACAGGGTATCACTTGAATAAAGGTGCTCTGGGGCACGTAGGGGTGCACACTGGATTTCTACTGCTTGCTGATAATAATAACAGCAGCCCACATGAGCAGGCACTCTACTAAGGGATTCTTACAGCTCTGAAAGCCTGTAAAATAGAGTTTTTCTTCCTCTGTTACAGATGAGAGAAGTGAAATGACTTGCTCGAGGTAACACACCCCAAACTACATTTACCATTGTTAATGGCTCATTCACTCTTTCCCCTGCATCCAAAGGACCTTTTGATTTCTAGGACAGGAGATAATAGAACATGTTCCCACTGGTGGTGGAGTACAACAAGATAAGGAAAAGAAAAAAAAAAAAAGAAAATTCCATGGAGGCTGTCATCTAGGGGTCAGAAACTGCCCGGGAAGTTGCCACAACTACCTTTCAACACCCACACAGGGCTGGGCCCTGGAATGCTACCGTAGAACCTCTGGTTCCTTGGCTGTGCTCATCAGCAGAAAACAGAAGAGCAGAAAGATAGAACTGTCACACTCTGCCTTCCAATTCTCACATACGACATCTAATTGGACAATATTTACCTCAGACAGTAGCTTTAAAGAAATGTGGAAACAGCTATGCTTTCGTTTTCTAGCTAATTAGAAGGATTGAAAGGCTTCTGAGCATGCTTCTATCATTTTCACTGCAATAGCCAAATGCTTTAAATATTTCCAGTGTGCCAAGGATAAGGCTTAAACCAAAGAAATGAATGTCTAATAATGGAACTTCACCTGTCAGTGAAACTCTTATTTCTCTTCGTGTTGGGAGGGCACTCCATTCTTAACACATTAATGATCTCTACTAATTTTATCTGTGGCCTACTCATTATGGTTATCCAATAGAAGGCAAAGCCCTCATCTAATCTTCCATTCCTTACTTCCCAGGAATGCAATATATTCTCATGTATAATTTTATCATTGTGATTAAGAATTAGGTTGCCCTATCTCAGGCCTTCACTCCTCTCCATTCCGATGAAACACACTCATGAGTGAAAATAATGGAATGTGCGAAGGGAACAAATTTGTGCTGGTTGCATTACTCTGCCCTGGGAGAGAGCTGTGGGTGGAAAACCCAGGGCTCAGACCAGGACTATTGCTGCCCAAGAACAGGCAGGAGCCATGAGACACTGTCACCTGATGCTAGCCCTCAGGATGAGTCTTGGAGCATGATTTTTCAAATTTCTATCCGAAAAGACTGTTAAAAATTCTGTGACTGAATATCAATTTTTAATTTATTTTTTTGTTTGAGTTCTAATTATTTTCGTAGACTATGTCTTGGTGTCAGTCATTCTAGGCTGATTTTCCAGGGTACACAGTATATTCTTTACATATGATGTAAAGTTGCATTTTATTTCAGAATGGTTTTCTTCAATGGTTATTTTATAGTATTTGTTCTGTTAGTTATTTTGGTTTTCTTCTTTAGGAATTAACATGTGCACACACACACATAAACACACACCACACACACATCCCTGGTATTCTGTGTCACTTTCTCTTAAATCTTTCTGTATTTCTTTAATATTTTCATTTAAAATTTCCCTCCTTTCTATTTTCTGTTTCTCTTTATTCAAAACCTATGGTATTTATTAACTAATATACTACTTTTAGTTTAGTCTCCATTTCTAAAATATTGTTTCTTTTGTTTCTAATACTTTCCCTCGCTTTGTAAGCTGCATTTTCAAATCTTCCTGTTTTCTTTTTTCCAGTACTATTATTTCTGATTTATTTTTAGTCTAATTTAAGTTGTTCTTTTATAACTTCTATAATTTTTTAAGAATGTCTTTGAGCTCGTTTGTTTAAAATATAGAATATAGTTTTCCTTTATTTGTGGGCACGTCTTTCTGGTTTATTTTCGTTGCTTGAAAGAATGATATTCGACTTTTAATTTTCCTTTTTTTTGATAATATTCACTGGGTTTGATTACTTTTATTTCCTGTTGTTTATATTTCAGCAAGATGAGATTGCCTGTATTAGAAGAGAGGACAGCCGCTGTAGCTTTGAGAGGTTCTAGAGCTCCCTCTACTGTCATTTATTTGAATTGTTAAAACATTTTCTCCTTTGTGAGATGTACTTTCTCCTTTCCCTATTTCTTTTCTTTGCTCCTCTTGTTCCTGCTCGGTGTGGGGGCTTTGTTCTAGCAGTATGACTAGAGCCTGGAAATGAGATCACCGCCAGCGCTCTCTGAATTAACGGGCTCCCCTTGCACTCACCTGCAAACCATAATCCACAGAGTTACTCCCAGTCTGGACTAGTCCTCTCTGGAGAATCTATCTGCAATGCGTATGAAACAAAGGATTTCTAGTAATATCCAAATCATATGGAATCAACAAGAAAAAAAATACTTAATAGAATAATGTGCATAGGTTACAAACAGGTAATCTATAGAATAGGAAATTTGCATGTCAAATATACATATTTTAAAAAGTGCTTCTTCAGAAAAGGTGTATGATCTCACCAGTAATTGCAAATGCTAATTAAAACATGAAAATAGAGTTTCACCTGATTCAGCACTAAGGACATTACAATAAACTAATATAATAATTACCAAAAAAAATCTTGACTTCTGTTAAAACAACTACCACTTTGTTGGTATTCTGAAAAAAGAAAGCCAGAAAAAGAAAATCTGATCAGAGAAAATTGCATTTCTAGTGCTCTCTCTAGTCTCTCTGGGCCTTTACTTACACTTCCCACATCCCACAATATTCTCTATCTAGCTAATTTCTGCTCATCTCTCAGACCGTACCTTATTCGTCATTTCCTTCAGGAAAACATCTGACTCCCTTTAGACAAAGATAGATGTCTCTGCTATATAATGTCTGTCCTTGGCATTATATTCTTTCTTTACCATAGCATTTTCCAAACATTGCCGCGCTGTTCAGTTTTATGTGTCACCTTGGCTAGGCTATCGTGCTGAGTTATTCAATCAACCTCTGAGGTGCTGCTGTGAAGGGAGTTTATAGATGTGGCTAACATCTATAATCAGTTGCCTTTATGTAAAGGAGATTCTCCTCCATAATCAGGGTGGGCCTGTTCCAAGTAGTTAAAAGGCCTTAAAAGCACCACCAATATTTCCCTGAAGAATAAAACATCTCCCCTGTGAACCGCAGTGTCACCTCCTGTTTGAGAATTTCCAGCCTTCCTTTCCTGACTGTTTACCCTAAAAATTTCTGATTTAACTAGCTACCCCAACAATTGTGTAACCCAATTCCTTGCAATAAATCTCTCTCTGTCTCTCTCATATATATATATATATGTATATATGTATATATATATTACATATACACATATTACATAATATATATATTATATATACACACATATACAGCACATATACAGATATATATGCATATTTAGATATACATTTATATTATATGTATGTGTGTGTGTATATATATATATATATATATATATATAAAAACATATTGAGTAAATTAATGAATTTCCTCCTTAGACTGAAGAGCATAAGAGGCCCAATATAAAAATCCTCAATACAGCTTTAGGAAACTCTCAGTGCACTATAGGATTGGAGGGAAAAAAGTGGGGGCTAAAACACCTTTTAGATGCCTCTAGGAAGTTCAGACAAATGCCAAATAGTAACCCATCACTCCTTGGAGAAATCATCCTTTTGGTAAGTGACTGGAATATTTATCCCGTTTTCAAAGTTGTAGCAAACCCTGAAACAAAGCTGATCTGTGAGGTAGTCATTTCTGTACTAAAAAGGAAGGTTTAGCCAGTCACTACTGGTGTAGGTCAGTAGCAACAGACTGATGTTTAAAGGAAAGTCATGGTAGCCACTCTGCTGCTGGCTCCCAGTGCATGCTCCCTTGCTGTGGTAGAGTGAGCTCTGGTAGACAGAGAGCACACTCAGAGAACTGTCAGTAGTTGTTTGACAAGGAAGAAACTACAAACTTCAGCTATAGCACCACCTTCTGAGAAACAAAAGACAAGTTTCCAATAGCTAGCCTGGTGAGTTGTAAGAACCAAAGAAAACATAAAAGCTTTAAAATTTGGCCATGAGAGAGAGGAAGAAAGGTGGAGTAGGTTCATCTTCACAAACAGAGGAAAAACTCAGATAATAATAATACCATAGAACGTAACACTCCATCTGCTGAAGGCAAGTGAGCAGAGTGAAGGAGGTGTCTGCGTCTTCAAATGTGAGAGCACTAGCACACACAACATGAAAAATCAAGGAAATATGGCATCTCACAAAAGAAGAGAACAAGTCTCCAGCAGTCAAGCTCAAAGGCATTAGAATATTCTGATCTAATAATAAAAAATTCAAAATAGCAGTTGTGAAGAAATTCCATGAGTTACAAGAAAACTCAGAAAGGCAGTGAAATCAAGAATAAAATATATGAACAAAATGAGTTCTTTTTTAAAGAGATTGAATATATGAGGTTTGATAATTACGTTCGTGAACTCATCCTAGAAAAAGTGCCACATACCTCATTGCTGAATATCACTATGGCCACCTTCGAAGTACTCCCCTTGGGAAGCTATGCACCGACTCCAGAGCCTAGTCCACCATTCAAAGCAATTTTGGAACTCTTTTTCTGGAATGGCCATCGGAGCTGTTGTCGTTTTTCTCTTGATGTCCTAAATGTCATCAAAATGTCTTCCTTTTAGTATTTCCTTTATCTTCGGGTACAGAAAGAAGTCATTGGGGGCCAGATCAGGTGAGTAGAGAGGGTGTTTTAATACAGTTACTTGATTACTGGCTAAAACTCCCTTTGTTTTTGTTGATTGGTGAGCTCTTTCAGGACCATTTTTGCACACAGCTTTCTCATGCCAAGATTTTCAGCTATGATTTTTCTAACTGTTTCTCTACCAATGTTTGCTTGGTCTACTACGCTTCTCCACAGTCAGCTGTTGGTTTTGATGCACAATTTGATGAATTTTTGCAATATTTTCATCAGTTCTTTTCATTACTGGCCGCCCTGATCCCTCTTCATCAGTGACGCGTTCTTTCCCCTCAGAAAAACATTTAATCCATTTGCATACTGCCGTTTTCTTCATGGCATTATCCCCATAAACTTGGACTAACATGTCCATGATTTCATTTCCACTCTTGCCAAGTTTAACAAGAAATTTAATGCTTGTTCATTGCTCTAATTCAAGTTCAGACATTCTCGTGATGGCACACAAAAACGTACAACAATAATGAATGCCACTCAGCAAGACACCACCACATGTCAATATGAACACTGCTGTGAGACGCTGATATACAAAGGTTATGAAACCTTACAGAGCTTTTTGTACAGTGCTGCCAATGTCAGTGCACGGTGGCAATTCGCGAACTTAATTGTCAGATCTTCATGTGTGTATGCAAACAGAATTTCTGGAGGTGAAAAATTTAATAAATTAGATAAAGAAAGCATCTTTAGCAGGGCCAACCAGATGGTAGAAAGAATAAGTGGCAAGGAGGGTAGGAATTTTGAAATAACACATAAGAAATAAAAGAACAGAGATTTAAAAAGAGCAAAGAAAGCCTACATGATCTGTGGGAAGCCATCAAAAAGACAAATATTAGAATAATCAGGGTTCCAGAGGGAGAAAGAGGCAGAGAGTTTATTTAAAGAAATAACAGCTTAGAACTTCCCAAACATGGGGAAAGACTTATAGATACAAGGCCACGAAGCTAATAAATCACCCTGTTATCTCAATGCAAAGAGATTTTCTCCAATATATATTATAACGAAACTGTCAAAAATCAATAATAAAGAAAGAATCTTAGAGATTCTTAGAGAATTAGTTGAGGTACACATGTGAATGATTCAGCAAAGAGAGGAAGTCTCCCCCCCAATTAAAGAGAAAATTAGGTGAAGTTGGGATACTCTTGTTGAAACACACAACAAAATCCTGTAGAGTGATTTCTGAACTGAGACCTTGAGAAACGTCTTAAGAAAGCCAGCTTGGATGAAGACATCCCTCTGCAGTGCAGTCACCATTAACATCTTCTTTCCCTCCAGTTCTTATTTGTTATGATGCTCGCCCATTTTCACCAGCTGTAGAGATGACATCATTGGTTTCATATATATATATATATATATATATATATATATATATATATATATATATATATATATATATATATATCCAGGGGAAAAATAAGGATGTAACTTACAAAGGAAGCCCTATTCAGTAATCATCAAATTTCTGAACAGAAAGTCTACAAGCTAAAAAAGAATGGAATGACATATTCAAAGCATTGAAAGATGAAAATTGCCAGGCAAGAATACTTCACCTGGCAAAGTTATCCTTCAGGTTTGAAAGAGAAATAAAAGCTTTCCCAAACAAAAGCTGGAGTTCACCACCACCAGATCTGCCTTGCAAGAAATGCTGAAAGGAGTCCTCAATGCCAAAATGAAAAAGCAATACTCAGTGATATGAAAGTACACAGCACAATGATAACTGTGAAAAATATACAGACTAAGAAAACTGTTTTAAGCACTCAACTATAGTAAAAGTTTGAAGGAAAAGATTAATAAAAATAACTATATTATTACAAATTGTTAACAAACACACAAATAACAATGAGGTAAATTGTTACATCAGTAACATAAAAAAGAGGAGTAAAAGGGTGGAGCCATTATAGGTGACTAAATATAAGTTGCTAACAGCCTAAAATGGACTATTTTGTTGATAAAATGTGTTGTGTAAGCCCCACAGAAATTGCAAAGCAAAAACCTAGAGCAGATCCATGAAGGAGAAGGAGAAGGAGAAGGAGAAGGAGAAGGAGAAGGAGAAGGAGAAGGAGAAGGAGAAGGAGAAGGAGAAGGAGAAGGAGAAGGAGAAGGAGAAGGAGAAGGAGAAGGAGAAGGAAAGAGAAAGAGGGAGAGAGAGAGAGAGAGAGAGAGAGAGAGAGAGAGAGACAGAGAGAGAGACAGAGAGACAGAGAGAGAGAGAGAGAGAGAGAGAGAGAGAGAGAGAGAGAGAGAGAAAGAAAGAAAGAAAGAAAGAAAGAAAGAAAGAAAGAAAGAAAGAAAGAAAGAAAGAAAGAAAGAAAGAAAGAAAGAAAAAGAGAAAGAAGGAAAGAAAATAAAGGGGAAATACAGCATATCCAATTTACAAAGGTAAGCAGAAACAGAGAGAAAAAGAAACAATGGAAATACAAGAAAACCAGAGTGGCTGAATGGATAACAAAGATAAGACCCAACTATACACTGCCTACAGGAGACCCACTTGAGCCTTAAGGACACATATAGAATCAAAGTGAGAGAATGGAAAAAGATTCCATGCAAGTGAAACCAAAGGACAGCAAAGTTCGCTATACTTATATCAGACAAAATAGACTTAAACTAAAAATGTTAACAAGCAACAAGGAAGATCATTATATAATGATAAAGGGGTCAATTCACCAGGAAGATATATCATAAATAAATACACGCCCAACATTGGAGCACCAAATATATTAAGCAAATACTAACAGATATGAAAGGAGAAATAGACAACATTACAATAATAGTAGGGGACTTCAATACCACACCTTCAACAATGGATAGGCAATCCAGACAGAAAATCAACAAGGAAATGATGGGCTTGAAACAAACATTGCACCAAATGGACCAACAAACATCCATAGAACATTTCATCCAACAGCATCAGAATACAGAGTCCAAAATTAAACCCTCACATATATAGTCAACTAATACCTGGTAATGGAGCCAAGAACATTCAATGGGGAAAAGATAGTCTCTTCAACGAATAGTGTTGGGCCTTATATTACAATATATTCAAAAATAATCTGGAAGGAATAACTATATACATTTTAAACAATTTTTGTTCTTTTTGAAAATTTAACACCATAGGAACACACACACACACACACACACACACACACACATACACACACACACCCCATTTACAGAGACAAAATAAGTGGCTTAAGTTTGATTTTAAATTCATGTGTAAGTTCTAAGCAATCACTAGATTCATAGCTGAGAGCTTATTGTAAAGTTCTGAAATTGGGTAATATATCAAGTAGCCGAAATGTATTTTTTTCAAAGTTTTCATTTCCCCTTGGATAATAGTTACTGTAAATTTGTATTTCAGTGCTTAGCTTAAAATACTGTTTTGGGATCAATCCATGTGTGAGCAAGACAATATTTTTTTTTTAAGCCTCGCCCTTCCTCTATCTTGGCAGAATTTGAAGATTTCTAATTAACTGGAGTGTTCCAAACTGCACAGAGATTATAGTTTTTGAAGAAGAGAGCCAAAAGTCTTCTATCAAAGGGCCTATTGAGAAAGAAAGTAGGAAGAAAATGAAATGGTTGTTAGCCTACTGTATATTAGGATATTATCAGAGAAAACTATGCCACTTGTCCCTGGGGAGCCTACTAATCCATGTAGCAGGGTACACAAAAGGAGATTCCTCTTAGTGATCTGGCAGTTATTAGAAAAAATAAATCCAGTTCTTTTCCTCTGTGTTTCCTTTACTCTTACCCTACTGCTATACTCACCACATTTCTGACATCAGATGTGTGGGGTTTCCTCTGCCAAACGATTTTCTGTGACAAAAGGTGGTTGTCCCACAATTTAACTCAGTTCTGATGTTATTTATCTGCAGGCCGTGTCAGATTCTTGTGGGACTGTTAGGGGCTCAGTCCCACAAGACTGCTCCCACCCCACTTCAAATGCCAATCACAAGTGGAAGGTCCCCAATCCAACTTGGCTGCAAATCAGTTTCTCCGAACCCCATCCCCAGGTTTAATTAACTTGTTAGAGTTACCAGTTTATTAAGGGATATGATAAGAAATGAACAACCAGATGAAAAGATACACAGGGCAAGGAAACCGTAATGCCCTTCCCTGAGGCAGTTGTCATGTGAGAGAAATGCTCATTCTTCCCACGACCCCTCTTTGCTTTTAGACCTATAACTAGACTCCAGTCTCAGCAGATCCCTAAAGACGAGGTACAAAGTGTGACCCATGAGGAGGTGTGCTACACTCCAAAAGAACTACTGCAGTTTTCTAGTTTCTAAAAGCAGAAATCTGAGGAGTATGCATGGGAATGGATATTAGGAGTATCGGATAATGATGGAAGGAACAAAAAGTTGGACCAGGCCAAATTTATTGATATAGGCTCACGAAGCAAGGATTCTGCATTTAATGTTGCAGTTTAGGTAGTTAGAAACGGCTGTAATAGTTTGTTTATTTGGCTGAAACATGAACCAAAAGATGGCCTACCATGAGCACCATGGTTTAATGTAGAGGAAGGGATTCAGAGGCTTAAGGAGACTGGAATTTTAGAAAGAATTTATCATTTAAGACTTCACACAGGGAGGGTCTAGATGATGTACCTCTCACCAACACTGTGAGAAATAAATTTGTGAGGGGAGTCTTAGCAGTCCTGAAGAGCTCTGTGATCGCTCTTTTCTACAGATCAGACCTTACAGTGGAAACCGCAGCCATGCAATTAGAAAACCTAAATGCGATGGGAGTAATTGAATCCCAGGGTGGCAGAGGCCAAGTCACAACACTCACTGCCAAGGGCAACGTGGACACGGTTACTGTGAAGCCCAGCAGAATAATCTGACTCACCCAGACCTGTGGTATAGCCGCGTTAATCACGGGATTGCCAGAAGTGACATAGATAGGAAGCCTACTAAATTCTTGATCTGCGTAAGCAGAAAAGTTCTAGGTCAAGTGAATGAAACTCTAACCTGAATCATAAGAACAGTCATAGAGCCTCAGTGAATTCCCAGATTTGAGCCAGGTTAGAGACCCAGAGCCCTTTGAGTGAAGGGGAGGTCCCCTTGATGAAGGACCCTGGTACATTACCAAATTTATACTGCAATCTTTCTCCCAGCCTTCCCCAAAGGGACTTATGGCCTTTTACCAGCATAACTATACACTGGGAAAAAGTAAACAATCAGATCTTTCAGGGACTACTGGATATTGGCCCTGAATTGACACTCCTTCCAGGAGACCTGAAACATCACTGTGGCCCTCCGACAGAGTGACCTTATGGAAGTCAGGTGATCAATGGAGTTTTAGCTCAGGTCCATCTCACAGTGGGGAGAGCAGGTCCCTGAACCCATCCTGTGGTTATTTCCCCATTTTTAGAATTCATAATTGGAACAGATATACTTAGCAGCTGGCAGAAGCCTCCCACTGGTTTCCTGAACTATGGAGTGAGGGTTGTTATGGTGGGAAAGGCCAAATGAAAGCCATTAGAATTGCCTCTACCTAAGAAAATAGTAAATCAAAAGCAATACCACATATTTGGAAGGATTACAGAGATTAGTGCCAACCCCAAGGATTTGAAAGATACAGGAGTGGTGATTACCACATATCCCTATTCAGCTTTCCTGTTTGAATTGCGCAAAAGACAGATGGATCTTGGAGAATGACAGTGGCTTATGGCAAACTTAACCAGTGGTAACTCCAACTGCTGTTGTTGTACCATCTTCTCCCACCCTCAAACATCGGCACTCCTGGTTCTTGGGCCTTTGGACTCAGGTTTACACCATAGGCTCTCCTGTTTTTCAGGCCTTCAGACTCAGACTAAATGACACCACCAGCTTTCCTGGTTCTCTGCTTTGCAAATGGCAGATCATGGGTCTTCTCGGCCTCCATAATCAAAGAGTTAATTTCTGTAATAAATCTCTGTTTGTGTATCTGTATCTGTAGCCATAGCTACAGCTATATCGTATTGGTTCTGTTCCTCTGGAGAACCCTGACTAATAAATTGAACAATTCTACATTTGGATATCTACACCCAGGAAATTATCTCAAACATAGAGAATCCTGTTTGAAGGAAGAGGTTCATTATAACACTACACAGAGTTTTAGTACAAGAAAATACAGGGAAATTTTGAAAGTTTGACTATAAACCTAATTGTAACATGGTATTCTAAAAACATCAATACATAAATATGATGCACCCAAATTAAAACTTGAGACCAAAAATGAGACACTTTTCTCCTAAGAACTGTTAAACTTAAACTCAGGAATAATATTCCCAATTTGTCTAAATCTAAAAATCAACATTACGCAATCCCACCATAGGCATTTTACTAAAATATGTTAGTCAACAGACTTCTCTGTTTTCTGCCATGTTTGCTAAAATACCTCATTCTCTAGGACAATGGTTGTGCTCAAAAGAAAATATAGTCAGGTCTTTCCAGACAAAACTGATTGTAATGATGATATGACAATACATAACTTTCCCAAAGACAGTAATGTGTGAGACCCTTCCAGTTTTGTAGCAGAAATTATGTATTTACCCATGTATTTCAGAGTAAACCCTAACATTTCCTAAATAATTAAATAAAGTAAGAGAGACAAACATGTCATACCAGCAGAAAATTTCTCAACTCAATTTATTCTGTGTTGATAAATCTGCTTAAACAAATCACTCCGTTTTACTCAAATTAGAGTTCAAACTCTGTGAACTGACTTTGGATCGGAGTACCTCCTATTCTCAAATCTTAGGTTTAATTCACTCTCGCTCAGTCAAGGCAGCCTGAGAAAATGGAAAGAGCAAAGCCCCAAGAATCAGCAGAATGTGTTCTTGTTCCTGTCACCAACACAGTGTGTGACCTTGAGCAAGTCATCGTCCACTCACGGTCTCCGCTACCACGTCTGTAAAATGCAGCTTGAATTGGACTGAATGTTTCCAAACGTTCCTTTCAATTCTGAAATCCTTTAAAGTTACTATAATTTTTTTTTAATTACTATAAACTTTGTGCCAAGTAAACCCTACACTATTTTTCTTTAATACCAGGTCACTTTCTGCTTTCCTCAAGTGTAGCCAAGAGGTGCAAGGATATGTCACTGCAGTGTGAGGCATAATCAGGAAAATGACTGCTCCAACCCCCGGATAGGAGGAATAAGTGATCCTAAGAAGAGACAGGAAAAGGAGGAAGAAGCACTATGTCCTCCATCAGGAGAGTGTTTTCCTGCTTCTTTAAAGACCCGCATTTGTATCCGGCCCTTGCTTCTCTGAGAATAAGTTCTCTGCAGATGGCTCGATGCTTGCTGTAGACAAACACTTTTCAATGTGAATGCCTGATGAATAAACTTTGAGGCAAAACATATCTTCTGCCGGAGCCTGCAAATGGTGGGAAACTCTCCCCAGAGGACCCTGTAGGGAGGAGTCTTGACAGAGGAGACTTCCCCAGGAAAATCCAGCCAATCATTCAGCATGGATTTCGGGTCTTTGGTGTGCCTAACAATGCTTCAGGGTGTTGAGATTCAAGAGAAAAGTAACACAGGACTCCTACCATCCAGAAACCCAGTCATTCTCTTTAAATAACTAATGAAAAAGAAAAAGTACTGAAAGGTGACGCTGATTTGAGTGATAAGGAGTGTGAAGTCTGGAGCATCTCAAGTGTGGAGACCATTATGACCCAGAACTTTTGGCTAAGGCTCCCTAGTGAAGGTAGTCTGAGCAGGCATGGAATGGGATGATTTGGGGTTAGTTAGAAAGCAGGAAGCTGGTATTCCTGTGGGAAGTCTCCTGCAAGGCCCAGAAAACTGTCCACTCCCTACCTCACACTCACAGTGCTGCTCTCCAAAACCAAAGATAATAACTGTTCTGTGCCACTAGCCACTGTCAAATGTCCCTTCTGAAGACTAGAAGATATTTTTAAATTTTTGGGGAGAAAATGAGCCGAACACGACAGGCTGAGATGCAGTGGGACAGACCGGGTTGGTCACTGTGAGAGGTAGACAAGTTCCACAAAAGACATCAAAGAATTGCTCAAATTATGCTCCTCAATGATTAAAATTATTTTTCGGCTCAGAAGCAAAGGCCAGATAACTCTCTTCTTGTGTCCTCTGAGAGTACCGATCTATAAAATCAAGGAGAGAAGGGCCAGGCACGCACACTGCATCAACAAGTCACTGCCATGTGGCTTCATGCCATCATATTGTCCCTCATCTTACTGTCGGGAAATTAGGGCTATTTTCTACATAAGTGAAGTTAATCCTTCAAGTTCTAGGAGTCTTCTTTGTGTTTTAGACAGTTAGCCAAATCTTCCAAATATACACTATACACTTCCCCTACACTCTTAAGTGAGAATGTTCTTAAAATAACTTTAAGGGGCCGGCCCGGTGGCTCAGGCGGTTAGAGCTCCATGCTCCTAACTCCGAAGGCTGCCGGTTCGATTCCCACATGGGCCAGTGGGCTCTCAACCAAAAAAAAAAAAAAAAAAAGAAAACAAACTAAAATAACTTTAGTCTTCATTGATGAGAATGTTCAATCAATTTAATCTGCTGTTTGCTTCTACAAAGTTTCAGCTTTTGAAAGCACAATATAAGAATGTTTATCAAAATCATTTGCAAAACAAGAGTAAGTTGGCTTCAAATTGGGATTCAAGTGGTTCTCTGAGTAATATTCACAAAATTTAAAGAAGGGACTTTGTGGGGTGGCCGGTTTGCTCATTGGTTAGAGCATGGTGCTGGTAGCACAACGTTTGCCAGTTCAATCCCCATATGGGCCACTGTGAGCTGTCCCTTCCTTAAAAAATAAAGAAATAAGTAAGTAAGTAAGTAAGAAAGAAAATAAATAAATAAATAAATAAATAAATAAATAAATAAAATAAAGAAGGGACTTTGTTACCTCCACTTTCCTTTTCCTTCCTACTCAGCACTCAGTGTCCCATAGAGGACCAGTAGCTTGAGAAGAATTCCAGTAAAACTGGCATTGAGCATAATCCTGGGGAAGATAAGTCCCTGGGTAAAAGCTGGTTCTATGGCCCAGGCAAGTTCTGACCCTCAACACTGGTCATATTACCTGTGTTATACTTGTTTATAGAACACTTCTTTCCTTCAGAAAACAACTGTTTGTAATGATATATCGATTTGTGATTATTTGATTGATTTTTGCATCCCCCAATAGACTGCAAATCCCAGGAAAGTGGGGGCCACGCCTGGTTTAGCTACCACCACACCCGCGGCACCTGGTCTAGTAGGTGCTGAATAATTTTGTGATGAGGGACTGAAAGAACACCTGACAAGTCCAGAGCCCAGATTGCTGGCTCCGCTGGTGCTGTCTTGTGTGATCTTGGACAGAGCATTATACCTCCTCTGAGTCTGGTGCCACATTTGAAAGAGGATCTTCCACAAGATGGCCACAAAGTGTTCTTCCACATTAGGCCTCTACTCTATTTAAATATGGGGAAAGGATAGAAGTCGTCATGATTAGAGGATGGTCCAGTAGGGAGCTGGAGAAGAGGAAGTGGCTGGGGTGGTCACTGAGCATCCCCAGCAAATGTCAGGAATGACACCTGGGAGAAATGTGATCTCTCTGCAGCCATCTAGACTTTGGAAAAATTGTGAAGGGAAAGAAGTTTTTCAATGAAATCCTCCTTTTCCTTTCTGCATCCCTTTCTCAAATCCTACCACGTACCACCATCATTATCACCATGCCAGAAACTCCAAGAAATCAGTGTTGTCTCATTCTGCCCTGCCTCTAACAAAATGTTGGAATAAACTCATTTACATATAAGTGCAGTTTTAAGAATTTCCTATCACTGAACTCCCCTGTCATCAGGGTTTGCAATTTCCAACTCAGCCTGTTTGTGGGAAGGTTTAACTCAATTAATTGATAAAGACCAAACTTCAGGCAAGTTGGGGACTTTTTTTAGTGAACAAAGGAAAGCTTTCGTAAGGCTGCTCAAATCCCACCCAGAAGCCCCACTGATCTGCCAGCCCTACCTCAATGCCTGGCTCTTAGGAGAGCCAGGGAAATCAGGTGTGCAATCTCAGTTCCTGTATACCATGTGCTCATCAAAATTATCCCCTACCTGCCAGGATCACGACTATGGTGAGGCAAGTGAGGCATTTACCTCAGCAGCAAAATTTAAGGTGACACCAAAAAGCTCAGTAATGAAAGTAATATTCCAATGTAACACTTTAAAATCAAAATTAATGCAAAAATTTATGATGAACAAGATACTGAATTTTTACTAAGCCAAAATCAGTATTGTTATTTTTCTTTTACCTCAGGCTCCAATTTGGCTTGGTTGGGCACTTCTGATTCTCACTTCCCCCCATTCTGATGAAATACAACTGTGAGTGTACACAACAGAATGTGCAAATGAGGCACATTTTTGCTGGTTGCATCAGTGTGTCCTGGGGGAGGACTGTCTGGTGAGCACCCAGGGCTCAGGCCAGGGTAGCAGGGAACCCTGGAGACACTCTCATTGTAGGGATGGAGTCCCAGAGAGCAGTTTCCAGGCTCTTGGCCTCACCAGAAGGGGGAAAGGTGCTGGCTCGGTTATTAGATGGCCGTCATCTGTCGCCAGTTGGCCATCAGCTATAACCAGTTGGCCATTAGTCACTATTGTTTTGTATATAACTGCGTTGGCTACCTAGCAAGTGGGGATTGTGAATGGTGCGGATCCTACTTCCTGAGTCTCCCCCAGCCGCCAGTGAGACTGGGGCAGGAAGACGCTTTGTTGGGGTACTGACAGATGTTTACTTCTTATGTCTCTACCAGCCGCCATTGACAATATAGTGGTATGAACACCCTATCCATGGCTCTGTTGTCGTTCCTTTTCGGCCTCACCATATCCTGTGTTCACCTGCGAGGAGTGGGAGCTGAGTCCCTGCATTACACTCATCTGACACTGGTTTGCAGAACCAGCCCTGGAGGGACTGTTCCCAAAGGTCAAGAAAGAGGTTCTTGCTTCAACACAGCAATGCTGTCCTCCGTTGAAACCATTGCTGTTCTGCATACAGACACGTCAGACATGTACAGGCTGTCACATTTCTCCGGGTACCCATCCCACCCGCATACTAAAGTCAGGAACCCTGCCATGAAACAGTGAAATTCTTCATTTCCTGTTCCACCAAACATCCCCGTCATGATAAACTCCATAGACAAACATTGTAGTTTTCTATCACTTAAGGAGAAATGCAGTGAGCTGTTTCTCTTTGAGAGACCTTGATAAATTGTGACAGGGAAGGATCTGTATTCTGAGAAACTTTTAGTGATTCCTGAGGACCTGCCCCAGAGGTAGGGAGGAAAAATCTCACCAATGCTGTTGTTAAGTCAGGCTGCTGTCAGGGTTCCAGCTCTCCTCTGCTGCTGTAGCCAGGAGGAGAATGCCTAAGAAGGACTGTGCCTTCATTTAAGTGAATGGCAGGATACTTTTGGAATGGAAATAAATCCTTTTTGAATATGAATGATGAAAGGCGGCCACTCTTGAACCGAGTACCAATATTGCAGAACAGCTGTGGCCAGATCAGAAACTGCAGGCCTGATGATATTGGGGGCGCCAGGCAGGGTTGACCTCCGGCTTCCAGAAAGTGATATTCCTCTGCCCTCATTGTGCCCCACCGCAGTCCCAATATCCGTCCTCAGTTATCTCCACTGGCCTTTGATAAGACTTTGAGAACTAAGTCTAGCAATAATCTCTAAACATTATTTTTCCAATTTACTAGAAGATTCTTGATGAATAAGAATGTTAAGGTATCTCTAAAGATAATGTATCTCTAAAGATAAATCAGGCATTTGTAGTAGGCAATAGGAAGATATTTCATGGCTGAAGATCCTGTGAAACAAACCCTGTTTCAATAGGTTGGATGTCAACATACCAGATAATGAGCTCAAATTAGATAGCAAAACGCTAAGCTTATCTAAATGACTGGTTTCATCTCCAGTGTGTTTGCATCAGAGCTATAGAAAGTGAGAGACTGCAAACATTCTCAGAGGACAGGGCTTGTTTATATATAAGGGATTTTGCTCTTATGTATAAGGGATTCCCTCTTTGGAATATTTTCCCCCAGATTTCCTTCATGTTTCTTTCCTTTAGTAGAGAAAATAATGCCCCCCTCTACCCCACATAGTCCGCATCCCAATTCCCAGAACCTGTGAACATGTTAGGTTTCATGGCAAGGGGAAACAAAATCGCAGATGGAATTAAGGTTGCTAAATAGCTGACTTTGAGATGGAGAGATTATCCTGGATTATCCAGGTGGGCCCAATGTAATCACAAGGATTCTTATAAGTGGAAGAGAGAGGCAGGTGAGAGAATTGGAGAGATACAGGGCGAGTACAACTCAGCCTGACATTCTGGCTTTGAAGGTGGAGGAATGGGGATCCAAGTCAAGGAATGTGGGCAACCTCTAAAGCTGGAAAAGGCAAAAAAATGGATGTTTTCCTAGAGCCTCTAGAAGGAATGAAGCCATATCAACGCCTACCTGTTAGCCCAGGAAGACCCACTTTGGGCTTCTGAACTCAAGAATCATAATAAATTGGTGTTGTTTTAAGCCTCTGTTTGTGGTAATTTATTACAGCAGCAGTAGGAAACAAATACACCTCATCATGTGATCTAAGTTCAAATGTCATCTATAAGACTTTTTTTGACATCTCTCACCTGCTAAATTATTTCAACATGCTCAGGCATCCTTTATAACACTTTTATTTTCATTTGCTTATGATTATTTAAAATTATTTTATTCATGTATTTATTCCTCTTCCCTCTCACAAGAATATAAATTCTAGGAGGGTAGGGACTTTGTTGCTCTTTTCTCCTATGCATCTCCATTGCTTAGGATACCACTACATGGTAGGCATTCAATCAATATTTGTTGTATAAATGAGCATTAAGCTAATGAGGTCCATAATAGCACTCTTGTCACTGCTGAATCACAAGTAGGGGCAGCTGTTAGAAGAGTCCGATGTTTAGTAGGTCCTGTGGTGTTGCAAGTGACTGCCCAATAGAAAACAAGAATAGAGAATGAAGTCTTACCATTTGCAACAATATGGATGGACCTAGAGAACATTATGTTAAGTGAAATAAGTCAGACAAAGACAAATACCATATGATCTCACTTATATGTGGAATCTAAAGAAAAGAATAAATGAATGAACTAATCAGAAACAGTCTCAGAGACATAGAGGAAAAACTGAGGATTGCTAGATGGGAGGGGGATGGGGATAAGGGGGAAGGTGAGGGGATTAGAAAGCACAGTCAGTAACCACAAGATTGCCACGGGGATACAAAAGTCAATTTAGGGAATGTAATCAATAATGTAAAGATTTTGTATCCAATGGACACTTGTCTCATTAGGGAGATCACCTCAGGGATGATGTAGATGCCTGATCACTGCACTGTACACCTGAAGCTGAACAATAATGAATGTCAACTACCATTATATATATATATATGTGTGTATATATATATATATATTTACAAGAAGCTGAGTATAGCATTAGGAATAGAGACAGTGGAAATATAATGGCTCTGTGTGATGTCAGAGGGACACTGAACGGGGGAGAGGGGTTGTCACTGTGTGAGGGATATAAATGATAAATGTCTATTACATTGTTTTGTGCACCTGAAACTAATAAAAACTGTTAAAAGTAATAAATAAATAAATAAAAAGGAAATTAAAAAAAAACAAGACTAGAAACAGAACTAGCAAATAGGCAATCAGTTGCTAAATTTTAGGTAGTGGAGGAAGAAAGCTTGAATGGTAAGTACTATCCCAGGGCACCTGAAGACCAGAGTCCTTTGTGATTGCCAAGAAGTAACCAGTTTGGGAAGCTCAGAGAGGAGTGAAAACACACGGGATTAACTCAGGTTACATAAGTATTGGGTAACCACAGGGGTCATACACAAAAAGTGCCTCTAAACATGAGGAAAGAACATAGTTCGAGTAGTAAGATTGTGTTCTTTTTATATTGATGTATCAATTCTCCAATGAAAATTCTAAAGATTATCACGTTCAGCTAAGACTGCAGGGTTGATAAACTCTCCGGTTTTCCTAGTCTGAAATCCGTACACCTACGTAGTTCCTAAAAAGACAGTCAGAAACTGGTGGCTGCCCGGGAGGCAGGATCTGCCTAACCCAGTGAGGGAGGCTGTGCTGACACGTCCTGGATATCCTGTTGTCAACACCCTGGAAAAAGTCTGCAGAATCAGTGCCCCGCCGAGCTGGCGCTCTTCCAGTCTCCCCACAGCGGACTCTGAGCAGGGTAAAGAGACTAACTGTCCCCAGGGACAGCGAGTGCCCTACACTCAGCCATCCAATGGCCCTGATCCTGGGGCGGGACCTGGAGCACCGGGCCAATGGAAGTGCAGCAGGGCAAGGGGGAGCTCCTGGTCTCAGGGCTCCGGAGGTTCGCAGTCCCAGGCCCGGGCCATGTGGGACCGTCGCGGAGCTGAGGCCTGGGCGGCGGCGCTGGCCGGCGCCGTCCTCTTGCTGCTCTTCGCGCTGGGGGTCCGCCAGCTGCTGAAGCAGAGGCGACCGACGGGCTTCCCCCCGGGGCCGTCGGGGCTGCCATTTATAGGCAACATCTACTCGCTGGCCGCCTCCGCCGAGCTCCCCCATGTCTACATGAGAAAGCAGAGCCAGGTGTACGGCGAGGTACAGCCCGACGGGCCGCAGGCAGGGAGGGCCAGGGCATTCCTCCGGGGGGGCAGACTGCCGCTCCCGGAGCTGTCGGGACGCCGCTCCAAGTACTTGGGACTTGGCGAGAAGCACGTTTCCGGGGTTAGGAGGATAAGTGTGTGAGGCCGCGCCCCCGCCAGGGGACCCCGACCCACCAGGACGTCCACCCGCCCGCCCGCCGCTCCGCGAGAGCCGAGTGCATTCTCCCGCGCCTGCGCAGTGGGGCTCGGGGCCCTGCGGGCGCCCAGGGGGAGCTCCCCCGCTTGCTCAGCGGGGCCCCGGGCCTGAATCGGCCGCTACGTCGGGCCCACCGGCGCTACCCTCGGGAAGGATGCTGGGCCCAGTTGCTCGGCTCCGCGTACGTTAGGTTCCAACCACGGCTTCCAGGGCAAAGTGGGCGTCCGAATCCTAGGACGGACTTAATAGGTAATAGGAGGTTCTAGGATGTTTGCATTTGAGGAAAGCTGGTCTAGGCGTTTGCTGGGAGGCCGAGAAAGCGCCCGTGGACACGGCCCTGGCCGAGGTGTGGGCTCTGGTAAAGGAATGAAAGAGCGAATGAATTAATGACTAAACACCGGTGCGAGGTCCTACAGCGCAGTGAGCAACGTCGTGGTGACAGGTCAGGGGCATCCGCACAGCAAACCCTGAGACGGCGCCTGCTGTGGGCCAGTCGCCCTTCCGATATGTACTCGGCGAAACTCACAACTGCCCAAGGGTAGGGCCTCTGTTCCTCCCATTTTACAGAGGAAGAAACTGCCCCCAGAAAAGCCCATTGACTCGCAGACAGCCATACCATTGCCAATTGCAGGGGAAAAGGCCAGAACACACGTTGTGTTTGGAAGGGTGTCCTGCCCTCGAAGGAGACAGAAGTTTCCAGAGCACTGGCACTGACCGAGCTCACCTGTTTTGTTTTGAGTCCGTTCATTTATGTGCCACAACAAACCAGGCTCTTGCCAGGTGCTGGGCATGAAGAGTGCAGAAGGCAGACACAGCAGGTTGCAGGAAGTTACAGCCTAGTGAGAGGGGGGAAATTATCAACCACAAACTGGTCAGTGGTTTGAAGGAAAAATACAGCAGGGCTGTTTGGCAATTGTATTTCAGGTTGGGACTTAAATGCTAATTTAAACCAGTTTTCATAAGAATTATTTTAGGTTTTTGCAGCTCTCTAGTGGTTTACATTGTGAAAGGGTATCTGGACTTAGATAAAGCAAATACATATAACTCTTAGGTTTTCTTTTCCATCTTTCAGTTCTCCAGGGTTTGAGTGTATTTCCATTATTTCCATTCTGTGTGTTGGTACAAAGCATCATAATATTGTAGAGAAATCATAGCAAAAGCATGAAACTAGAGGTTGAGTCCTCTTTCATCAGATAAAACTTGACCTTTACTTCTCTGAATCTAAAATTTTTGTCATGTGTAATGAGAATATTAATAACTGAAAACAAGTGCTACTCAAATGTTGTTGGTTATTAATTACAGAACAATTTATTAGGCCTACAAATTAAAAAGTATTTTAAACCAATTTTGTGAAATGGTGTCTTGCAGAATAGGAAATTGTTTTTCATATATAAATATGAAAGGAATGCTGTATTTACACTGAACATTCTTCTCTGGAAGTATTTTAAACCAATTTTGTGAAATGGTGTCTTGCAGAATAGGAAATTGTTTTTCATATATAAATATGAAAGGAATGCTGTATTTACACTGAACATTCTTCTCTGGAAGGGGGTAATCTAAGTCTCGAATCGTAATAGATTACAAATTAGAAACATGCTGGAAAACTGTCATCTTGGGAGAGGTAGATTTGGTTCAATGGATTTAAGAATTTGGCATCAGTTTATTGCTGGTAGAGCTATTTGAGGCAAAACCATGTTTTGTTTTTACAAAGAGTTTCTTTACTGGTGGTGGAAAATTGAACTGTGTTATTAGGTGCAAGAGTGGTAAAGGAAAAAGAGAAAGGAGCAAAAATGAAAAGGATGTATGCATTGAAGAGTAGATACTGTTTGCCTGACTCTGCCTTAGACTTAAGTTGAAAACCACATAATATATTAACTCTTTAAACTATGGCAGCATTTGATCTTTATTTTAGTTGTGAAACACCCCTAAATTCTCCCATTTTCTTAGTGGCATTTCCAATTCTGACAGTCTTGAAGTTAGTATAAATTGTTAATACACTGTATAGGTATAATATACTCTACCTTTTTTGGAAGTGGGAGGAGACTGTTATCTCCTGTCTGGAAGATTGTGGAAAGTTGTTTATAGGGCTTATTTGTAAATAGAATCTTATTTTTGTACTTCCTTACTTTATAATTTGGAGATGTCTGCTCACAGAAAAAAACCTGGACTTGAAAATTACTTATGAGAAATGACAATCATTTCAAGTGACACCTACTTTTATGAAGTCTGTGAATTCAATTCTCCTTTATAATTTTTGAAAGAAGACAACCAGTCCTCAGGTCTCACACATTTGTTTTAAAGGCAATCTTAAATAGAAATGTACCACATCAAGAATTACCATCTCCTTGGAGATTCACTCTGAATGTACTGTAAGCTTCTGCAGTGATTTTAAACAATTCAAATTTTAAGAAGCATTCCCTAGCTAGGAAAGCTAGTACAACTGGTTTTTACAGATTATTTTCAGGTAATGCATGTAAGGATAATAAAATAATTAAGGCAAATGGAGTTGACAACATATTTATAAAGTAAGTTTTTTTTTTTGAGACATTTATGCAAGGCACTGAACAAGATTTTATTGAGGGTTCAAAGATAAAAGAAATAAAAATCATTGATTCTAAGGAGTTTATTATTTAACAGTCAAACAAGACAAGAATATGAATGTTTTTTGGTTCAAGGTAGTAGATGCTAGTTCAAACAAAGGTTTCCCAAGTTTTACCCTCAAATAGAGAAACATCTCAAACTTTTGAGTAAAGGTGACTTGTATAAAAACTTCCTCAAGCCATGGTTCCTCCTTGTTTTTTGTAATCCCTAGTGTCCCCAGCCTGACAGTTTACCCTGAAATATGATTCCCGTTTGTTCTTCATATTAACACAACTTTCAATCCCATGGTCTTTTACCATCCCTTCTGAAATCGTCAATCTGTTTTTTTCCTGCATCAGGACCACTATTGCCTTGATTCTATTATCTCTGCTGTGATATTGTGATTTATAACAAGAAATATATATATATATATATATATATATTTGGTCTTTAGTCCCTTTTCTGGGACATTGCTCCTAAAACCCTTAGAATTTCTTAAAAGTGATAAAGGCGTCTTTTGTTATTCATAGCAAGCCCCTTTCAACTATACCTGAGTTTATGTTAATGAGGTAATTTTTGGAAAGTCCCAAAGAATGGGAACTCATTTTCAGGAGAACCAATCAGGAATAGAAGGTTGTAACTTTCCGTTGGAACCGCTACCTCCTTACCTCTAGGGAGAAGAGAGGTTTAATCAGTCATGGAGAGAGGTTTAATCAGTCACCGGTGGCCAGTGATTCAATTGATCATGCCTAGGTAATAAAGGCTCCATAAAGATCCCTGAATTACAGGGTTCAGAGAGTTTCCATGTCGGTGAACAGGTGGACGTGAGTGGAGAGTAGCATGGCTGGAGAGGGCATGGAAGCTTCACACCCCTCCTCCCACATCGTGCCCTACGCATCTTTTCATAGTGCTGTTCCTGAGTGATGTCCTTGTGTAATACCAGCAATCTAGTAAACAAAATATTTTCCAAGGAGGAGTTTGGGGGAACCTATGATTTGCAGCCTGTTGGTGAGAAGCACAGGTAACAACCTGGACTTGTGATTGGCATCTGAAGTGGGGGAAAACTCTTGTGGCACTGAGCCCGCAACCTGTGGAATCCAGCACTATCTTCAGATAGATAGTGCCAGAACGCAGTTAAATCGGACACCCAGCCAGTGTTCCATAATTGCGTGATGTGTGGAAAACCCAGAAGTGGAGTCGAGTATTGAAAGTAGAGGAGACACAGAGGCAGAGGAATTTTTCCATTGTATCTGCTAAAATTACACTTCTAAGGAAAGACTTTCTTTTAAGACCCTTCCATCACTGCTTTGGGAACTGAAAGAGTCCCACCTTTGCTCAGCTGAACATTCCCACTGCCACTTTTCACTAATACCACTGCCTGTGGCAGGCAGACCATGCTCCTGTCCCCAAGGTTCTCGATGTACCCACTGCTCAGTTGGCATAGCCCATCCTTGTGCCAAGACTCCATTGCTCAGTTAGTTGATTCTGTCACTCCTTGGCGGTCGTCATCACTATTGCAGCTGTACCTACTTCTGTTGAACTTGTGTCCTCCCACACCTCCTGTTTTTCTCCTAAGTAGTATGAACCATGGCTAAACCATGCTCTCTACTTCTGCACAGAGATGAAGCTTGGCTCAGTATTTTGGTTTCAAAAAGCTCTCGGCCAACCTCCCGAGAGGATGGGGAAAACAATCTTTGCATCCCACTGATAAGGTAGCATTGTTCCCTCACTGGACTCAGCCCTTAGGGGGGGCCTAGGTCGAATGGACTGTAAGAGGTATGACATTGTAAGTAAAACAGGTGAAGCACATGAGGTGCTCCAGCAAGCGTAGCATGTCTTGCTTTCCCCTCAGCTGAGGGTAAGTCACCTGTGCCTATGTGGCAACTGCTGTTAAAAGGAGACAGCAGGCTCGAAATGGAGTCATTTGTGCTGAACTCCATGTCAGCAAACCAAGACTTAATACCTAACCTAACTGCAGTTTTGACCTCCTCCAGGACGGGAACGTTGCTCAGACAACCTGAAATGACCCACCTGGTCAGCACTAGTTAGGTAATCTGCCCCATAGGCCCCTTCCTTCCCCTAAGGAGAGTGACCTTACCTGAAACAATGCATCCTTTGCGAATAATTTCCATTTCTCTCTCCTCTGCCTTTAAAACCTTTCACTCTTTGGAGCAGCTTTCTACTTGCTAGATGGGATGTTGCTCAATTCATTGAATAAAGCCAGTTAGATTTTCAAATTAACTCAGTTGAATTTTGGTTATTTAACAAGTGCCTTTCTTACAAGGTCATATTCCCTTAGGGCCCTCTTTGTTAGCTTCATGGACTTCAGGGACCCAAATACAAATAAGCCTAGTTTTAATATGTTTATACTTCAAAGTTGTCAGGCCTTTGACAATCTCCTTGTCTACCTAAGCGTGGAGTAATACATGGGGCAGCTTCCCCGTTCATCTTGGAAATAAAAATAAATTCCTAGGTATCACTGAATGTTTTGAGTGGGAACAAATCTTAAAAGAGCATCTAAATCAAGTACCAAGTTTTCTACGGCAAACTTGAGACCCAAAAAGGTTGAGGGTTCTGCACAGGGTCCTACATATGTTTAATGGTAAAGCTTAAAGAAGAACCCAGGCCTTCTGAGCCCAGTACTTTTTCCATTATGTCTTCATAATGAAATCATAGTGTTTGGTATGCCTTGTAGAGAGAAGAGAGAAGAGAGAAGGCACTGTAAACATTGTCAGTTGTGTAATAAATGCCTACATTTTCAGGAAAGTAACAAATATTGGGAGAACTGGGCTTTACATGTGGATTTCTATGGTTGTAGTTCTCCGTACATTTTGTCATTTAAATTTTGTTTGTCTTTTCTTCTCAAAGATCTTCAGTTTAGATCTTGGAGGTATATCAACTGTGGTTCTAAATGGTTATGAAGTAGTAAAGGAATGCCTTGTTCATCAAAGTGAAATTTTTGCAGACAGACCATGCCTTCCTTTATTTATGAAGATGACAAAAATGGGAGGTAAGTTTATTTTCACCTACTTAATGATCTAAACGATTTGAAATCATATTTCTTATTTTGTGTAAATTTTTTAAAAATTGTGTGTTGAGTTGGATTCTATTGTACTGATTAACAGGAAAGTATTAATTAATTAGTTAATTAATTAATTAAGGCTACAGACTCTAATATTTGAGGACTTTTCAGGCTGCATTACACTCATATTTTAGACCAGTACATGCTAATTCTACTGTTGTAATTCAGTGCTAATAAAAGTTGTAAATAATGTTTTAAAGAATTAGCACTTAATAGTATCTGCAGGTTTTGTGAAACAAGTTAGGAATACACACGCATGCATATACACTTGAATCAGAAGTGCCTTTTGAAGCCATTCTTGAGTAGTTGGTGACATTTTTATTTTTTTGTTTATAAGATTATAGAACCTGAAGTAACTGTTGTTTATTAATCAATATGATATGTAAATGAAGAATTGTGGTATTTGTGTGAAGGACTAAGATTCTATGTAGTATTGGATGATTCCATATTCAACAAGGGAGAAAGGCTGAAACTTAACAGAATTGTTGAGAAGAAAGCAGCAACAGAAAGTCTGAAATAGAATGCTGAAGTCAGATACAATGGTTTTGATAATAGTGTACGAGTTTTTACAATAATGATGTCCAATTCTCCAATTTAATGAGAACTTCACACTTAATTTCAAAGAAAAATTTAACAATATCTTGCTTACATAGACTAAAAAGATACTGATTGAAAAGAAAAAATAAAAACCATATAGGTATTACATCACAAAACACATCAACTAGTGCAAAGAAAACACCAGATTTTAAGGCCAAAATCTTAGGCGAGAGTATAATGGTACTTGAAAGCAGTAATATAAACAAAAGGCAAATCTCTAGCCTCTGAATTAATCTTCTAAATAATAATTAGGCAAAAGAAGAAACTATATCACAATTATAATAAAAGACCTTTTAAAGAAATTATGAACAGGAAAGATGATGTGATCAAAGTACTATTTGAGGCAAAGTATATATTATATATTTCTCAAAGCTATGAATTTATAGTTTAGACTATTTTTATTATAAAGAAAGATAACATAAGCATTCAACTTAAGATTTTCAAAAACTGTAAGAGAAAAATAAGTAGACAACTATATGTGTTTTAAGATACATATACATTGAACTTGGAACTCAGATGTCAGAGCGACCATTAGCCCACTGTTTGGGAAAAGTTGCCCAAGCTTGGCCGGTGTAGGATTATAACAAGGCTCCTCTGTACCTTCTTGAACATGTGCCCATGTTCTTACATTTCCCAAGGGCTTGCTCTCATCTCAGTGCCTTTGCATTAGCGGCTTCCTCTGGCAGGAGTGATCTTTCCCCAGATACCTGCTTGACTTCTCTCTTACCTCTCGTGGGTCACCTTCTCAGTGAGGCTTTCCCTGACCACCCTCTCTCTCCTTCCTTGCTATATAATTTATTTATGCATTTGCCTCTCAGCACTGGTATATTAAGGTCCATAAGAGTAGGGATCTTTGCCCCCTTTTTTCACTGATATAACTGTGACACTTAGAACACAGGTGCTCCATAAATACACCTCTTTTCCTTTACCTTCCTATCAGGGCATGTATCTCATTTATGAGGGCTCCACCCTCTAGGACCTCATTATCTCCCAAAGGCCCACCTCCTGATATCATTACACTGGGGGTTAGGCTTCAACAGTGAATTTTGTGGGGGGACAGAAACATTCAGTCCATGGTATTCTCCTTTTGGCTTGAGTATTTCCACTATATTGACACCTCATTCAGTCCACCTTTGCCTCTACCAGAGTTAACTTGTTAGGTAACATATGCCTTTAACAGTAGGACATTTGTATTCTAAAATCTAATCTCTTAAAGCAGAAAATTTCTAATTCTAGAAGTATGATTTTCAGGTATTTGTTCAGTCCAGAATATAATTTTGCCCATAGAAATGCAGTCATTTGTCTTTTGTAAATTAGGCTTGTAGTAAAAATTGGATAATAAAGTCACCTAAGCCTAGTTCTCCCAGATTAAGTTACACAAGATTTTCCAGTTTCTTGTGGTTGGAGAATTATGGGCCTTTTTTTGCCTGTCCCAGATGAGAAGTAGACAAGCTTTATATGTTTATAATATTCTATAGCTAATGAGTAGTGGAGAACAGGGCTTATCCACTGGGTCTAATTTTACTTTTACAGAAAGATACCTTGGAGAAGAATGATTAACCATCTTTTTTCTTTATAGCCTTTTCAGCTCTTAGATACAGGGATGTAGGAATGATAAATATTTTTAATTTTTTTTTCAGGCTTACTTAATTCCAGATATGGCCGAGGATGGGTTGATCACAGAAGATTAGCTGTAAACAGCTTTCGCTATTTTGGATATGGCCAAAAGTCTTTTGAATCTAAAATCTTAGAAGAAACCAAATTTTTCATTGATGCTGTTGAAACATACAAAGGTAGACCTTTTGACTTTAAACAATTAATAACAAATGCTGTTTCAAACATAACCAACCTGATCATTTTTGGAGAACGATTCACTTATGAAGACACTGATTTTCAGCACATGATTGAATTATTTAGTGAAAATGTGGAACTTGCTGCCAGTGCCTCAGTCTTCCTGTATAATGCCTTTCCATGGATTGGCATCTTACCTTTTGGAAAACATCAACAGCTGTTTAGAAATGCAGCTGTGGTCTATGATTTTCTCTCCAGGCTTATTGAAAAAGCTTCTGTCAACAGAAAGCCTCAGTTACCTCAGCATTTTGTTGATGCTTATTTAGATGAGATGGATCAAGGTAAAAATGACCCATCATCTACTTTCTCCAAAGAAAACCTAATTTTCTCCGTGGGTGAACTCATCATTGCTGGAACCGAAACTACAACCAATGTGCTACGGTGGGCAATTCTTTTCATGGCCCTTTATCCTAACATTCAAGGTGAGGATTCTCTTGATCTCAAAGTCTGTCCTTACATTTAAGGCTCACACATGTCTTAGAGTCTTTGGCCATGTACAAAGCATTTCATTTAGGAATTCCTGCTGTGCTAGCCAAGAAGAAAAATGTTTCATATTTATAAAGAGTTTTCAAATCTGTTATCTCAATTCATGTGAAAACCTTAGAAATAGGTCTTATAAATGCCTATTTTGTAAATGAGGAAAAGTGGCTCTTTTCCTGCCCAAGGAATACCCATGCTCAGCCAATGGAAGTGGCAGAGCCGGGACCTAAACTGTGGTGGTTTTAATTCAAGTTTTATGCTATTTTCCTGGCTGAATGTGAGATGTTATTCCAATTCTAGTTTTGTTTGTTTTTTATTTTTATTACTTTCATTGTGTTTTTCGCAACATAGTTACTGAGAGCATTGTCTACTGGTAGTACAAGATATATGGCATATATTTAAATAGAGCTCCCAGATAATGAAAAATCCTAATCTTGGTGTACCTTACAGGTTACCTTTGTTTTATCCCAAAGGGAAATTACTTTCAATATAATGTTTAAGCATTGCATAATAACTTGAACACTTTTTCTCTAACAGGACAAGTTCAGAAGGAGATTGATTTAATTATGGGACCCAGTGGGAAGCCTTCTTGGGACAACAAATGCAAAATGCCTTATACTGAGGCAGTTTTGCATGAAGTTTTAAGATTCTGTAATGTAGTGCCATTAGGGATTTTCCATGCAACCTCTGAAGATGCAGCTGTACGTGGTTATTCCATTCCTAAAGGCACAACAGTAATTACAAATCTTTATTCTGTACACTTTGATGAAAAATACTGGAGAGACCCAGAAATATTCTGTCCTGAGCGATTTCTGGACAGCAGTGGATATTTTTCCAAGAAGGAAGCTTTGGTTCCCTTTTCCCTAGGTAAGAGAATTTTCACAAGGGCATAACTTTAGGACAAAGTATAATGATAATGATGATTCATCACTATAACGTCATAATCTGAAGCATTCTGTTGTAGAATTTAATATTCCAACGCTGAAAATAAAGCATTGATTTGCAAAGCATTCCAGTAGAGAACAGTTAAATTAGAGGTCTACTCCTACTAAATTAGAGGTCTAATTACAGTTTCTACTCAAAATAAATAAGCCTTAATTTAATAACTAGGAGAAACTGTTGAAAAGCTCTGGATTCTTCTGAAACTTTTTTGCGTGTGGATTTTGGCTTATAATCAAAACTCCTAGAGCTTGGAGGTCAATAACAAGTAGCTTGAGAAACTGAGACCTAGGGAGGGGATGACATCACAATTTGATGTGAAACTAGAATCTAGCTCTCTTGGCTCCCCGTTTATTATGCCTCATCTCCAAAAATATTTCTCCTGCTGTGAAAAAATACACAAATCACAAGACCCATGGAAGATGAACTAGAAACTCTTCCTTTCATTGGGGAAGGGTACACATTTGTCAATTGAAATGAAATGACCCTCTCTTGAATCCATACAACAGAACGTCATACTTCAAATTATCAGTAGATCTCATGGAGTACCCTAGGCTCTGTTGTAATATGCTAGGGGAGGGGGGGATGGACTAAGAAGTGTACAAAAGTCCATGATTTGACAAAAGAAGATAAAAAAAAATGGGTTCTGGGAGATGAAAAGACAGTTTCTATGGAGTTAAGAAAATTCTTTAATAAGAATAACCTCTTCTAACTTTCTTTAAATTCCAAATTTCCTGAATGGCACCCACATACCGTGTTTCCCTGAAAATAAGACCTAACCGGAAAATAAGCCCTAGCATGATATTTCAGGATGACATCCCCTGAGCATAAGCCCTAATGCATCTTTTCGAGCAAAAATTAATATAACACCCGGTCTTATTTTCGGGGAAACATGGTATTAGACATAACTTTTGGTAATTATTGTGAATTTTAAAAAATTATTGCATATGTTTTTCCTGTTTAGGAAGAAGACATTGTCTTGGAGAACAGCTGGCTCGGATGGAAATGTTCCTGTTTTTTACAGCATTACTTCAGCGGTTTCACTTGCATTTCCCACATGAACTGGTTCCAAATTTGAAGCCCAGATTAGGCATGACATTGCAACCCCAGCCCTACCTCATCTGTGTGGAAAGACGCTGAAAGTCCATGGGTGTTTTGTGGAACAAGACTGTATTGTTTGCCTCACCCCTGAACCTCATTTAATGTACTCAGTGTGTGTTCTTGGACAAAAGTCACAACATCATAAAGGCAAATTAACACAGATGTGTCTTTAAAAACAGTACTAAAGCAATAATAGGCATCAGCTATAATTTCTTTTTCCAAGCTTTTATGACTTTTAAGGTAGAATTATCTGTTGAGGAAAACAAAGGTGCAAATGATAGGTGTTGCTTAAGATACTAAGATTTGTCATGGATGCCTTAAGCAGAGCCTGACTTTTCCAGCCTGTTGTTGGGTACCAGGTACCCCTCATCCCTTCTTGACTCCATCTTGCTGTTGTCCTGGGGGCTTTGCTTCCAAATGCCAGTGCCAGCTGCCTTCCGATCAGGTATTGTCATTAATAGTTTGTGTGGTACTAGTCCAGTTTAATAAAGAACTAAAGAAGAAATTAGAACCCAAATAAATGAGTTTGGACTTCAGAGATATTTTAGGCATGGTGGCAGACGACAGAAGAAATATATATATTTAACATAGAACCTGCCAGTGCTTTCAAATCTTGCTCCTCCTATGTCTTCATAAGCATTGCATCACTTTTCCTATAGACGAGGGTCCCTATCACACCTGAGTATCCGTTGCCAAAGGAGCAGTTCAATAGATAGGAAATTATAATAATGTATTTAAAATACAAATGACATGTAACAATTCTTTGTAGGCACAGACATTTTCCCTAGTACCACTTTTTCCCAAAACCAGTCACAGGGCTTAAAGATTAAATTCTTTTACCTTTTAAAGTTCTCTAGGCTTTTCCTCAGATTACTGTTATTTTTCTGAAGTTAATACTATTCAAATTAGAAAAACATGCTTCAGAGCCACGATAACTGTATAAATTGGGACACTTGAGAGTGATAGGCTTCTATTAATAATTATGCCAGGAAAACTAGTGTAAACTGTGACTGTCATGATCAAATTGATATGTATATTCACCCATTTATAGGATTTTTAAAAAAATATTATTCTAAAGGGTTCATGCTCTTGAATTTGGCCCATGAATAGTTTGCAGCCTCAGAGTAAATGCACATAAGCAGTGACTTCCGTTAAGACTATGATTTAACATTAGTTTGACTTCATCTGTTGAATATTTTCAAGTTTCTGTGTAATAAATCAAGAGTCTGCATTTCTGATATATTAAGATGTTTCTGGTTGCAAGGGGGAAAAAATGTGCAAATTTACTTAAGTAATAAAAAAAATGTGGAGGTAGTGTGGCAGTGTTAGGGTAGGTATGACCAAGGTGGTCCCTGGTGTAATCAAAGATCCTATTTCTTCATAGCCCTCAATTTTGCTATCAGATGGTATCAGCTTTATCTAAAGGCTGGCTCACGGAAGAACATGTGCTTTGCTCACCTCCTTGTAGAGAGAGTAAGCTTGGACTGTTTCTGGGAGAACAAGGGAGCTTTTCAGATGTTCTCCCAAAATTGTTCTTTGTGTCCCATGGGTCCTAATGTATACATTTAAGGTGATCGGGTATTTTTTGTTGTTGTTGTTTGTTTTTTTAAATAGAACTAGACAGGCTGTTTCTAAAATTCACATAAAGGGATAAATAGCCACAAAAAGCATAACAGTGTGGGGTGTCTACTCCCATTAGATATTGAAAAATATGTACTTTAAAGCTTGAATAATTAAAATAGTATAACAATGGCACAAATACATAGAAAAATAAAATAGAAAATCAAATAAATAACAAATATAGAAGAATATCAAGTTAGTGGAGCAAAGATGGACATTTTAATAAATGATACTCATATTGGGACTAGTCTGTAGTCATTTGGAAAACAGTTAAAAATTTGAATCCCATCTCTCCTAGCATATGCCTTAATATACTACAAATGGTTCAAAAGTTGAAATATATAAGACAAAACCATTAAAGTGCTAGAAGACATGGGTGAATTTCTCTTTAACGTTGGAATGAGGAAGATTTTCTAACTACAACTCAAAATTGAGGAGCCATAAAATAATATAGGTATATTTTTGGAGGCTGGCTCCATGTTCTGTATGTTGGTTTTCCTGTTTTTGTTTTGTTTAACACCGTTTATACTAGAGATGTCTCCATATCACTACCTAGAAAACTTCCTCTTTCTTTATATAGCTGTATAATCTATTGCAGGATATGATGAGGACACATAAAACACACAATACAAAACAGCAACATAAATCATCTGTAAGGGAAACAACACCATAAGTGGAAACAAGCTGGGAAGAAATATGCAAACCTTATCACAAAGGGTTAATCTCCTTAATATCATAAGAATACACATACAGAAGAAAAATTTAACACTACATTAGAAAACATTGGTCAACCGACACAGACAGTTTACATACACATATACCACATTGTAAACAGCTAAAAAGATAACCTTATAATAAAAGAAATGCAAATGTAAACTTTACTGAGATAACGTATCTCATCTACCATATTGGCAAAAATTCTAGAATTTGACAATACACACTGTTCAGCAAGGTTGTGCTGAAACATGCACTTTCACATATGGATGCTAAAAGTGCCAAGTCAGATATTTCCTATGGAACGGATTTGGCAATATCTATCAAAAATTGATGTGTTTACAGTCGGTAACCACAAGATTGCCACGGGGTTACAAAAGTCAATTTGGGGAATGTAATCAATAATGTAAAGATTTTATAGGGTATCTGATGAACACGTCTCATTAGGGAGACCACCTCAGGAATGATGTAGATGCCTGATCACTGCACTGTACACCTGAAGCTGAAGCTAAACAATAATGACTGTCAACTACAATTTTATATACATATATAGTTACAAGAAGCAGAGTACATTAGGAATAGAGACAGTGGAAATGTAAAGGCTGTGTGCGATGTCAGAGGGATAGTGGATGGGGAGAGGGGGGTTGACACAGTGTGAGGGATATAAATGATAAATGTCTAACTATTACATTGTTTTGTGCATCTGAAACTAATAAAAAAATTAGGATGGATCACACCTTAATTATGTAAATGGATGTTAATGATGAAAAATCTGTTATTAAAAATTTCCAGCTTCCAAAAAAAAGAATAAAATTATTTGTTCAATATTTTTCTTCTTTCTTTCTACTGTGTTAGTGATTGTTTATTCAAAATTTCTTCTGATCTGTATCTCAAAACTAAAAATCTTTATTGTCATGTCTTCTAAAAATCTGCCACCCTTTCCGTCACATTTGTGTAGTTCCTCTGGTAGAGGGTTTCTGAAAACTTAGTTTGGTATTTATGTCTATTCGATGCCTTAGTTAAAATAAACTCTTCATGTGCATTAAAAAATCCCCCCCAAAATTGATGTGTTTACCTTTTGACTAAACAATTCCAATTCTTAGGAATTGGAATACACCTGAACACATAATAAATAGACATAAATGCCAGGTTATTCACTGATGCATTATTTATAATAGCAAAGTAAAAAAAAAACCAAAAACTTGAATGACGCATATCTATTAATAGAGAAATGGTAGGATAAACTATAGTATATCCTGTAATAGAATATTATACACCTATATAAGGAATGGGGAATTTTTTTAATGTAGTATTATGGAGAAATCTCCAGGATAAATCATGTAAAACAAAACCAAAAAATAAAAAGTGCAACCAACCAACAAATAAAAAGTGAAAACCAACATACAGAATGTGGTAGCCAGCCTCCAAAAATACCCCCAGTGACCTTCACCTGGTATCACAACCTTGGGAATCAGGGCTGGTCTGTGTGACTAATAGAATATGATGTAAGTGATGGCGTGTAACTTGTAAGTCTTGTCTAAAGGCATCGCAGCTTTGCTTCGTGGTCTCTGAGTGCTCATTCTGGGGGAAGCCAATCATCATGCCATGAAGACACTTATGTAGGCCGATGGAGAGGCCCATGTGGAGAGAAATTGAGGCCTCCCACAAATTGCCAGTATCAGCTTGCCAACCATGTGAATGAGCCACCTTGGAAGTAGATTTTCCTCAACTTCTGATGACTGCAGACCCAGCTAGCGTCTGCCTGTGATCTCATGAACGGTCCTGAGCCAGAACAGCTCAGCCAAGCCATTTCTAAATTCCTGTCACACAAAAACACATTAAATGATTACTATCAGTATATGTTGGGGTGATTTATTAGCATTAGATAATGAAGACAAAGAACAATGTATAAAATATGTTTCCTTTTTGTATGACATGAAGAATAAGAATGTGTGTGTATACATATTATGCAATTGTATTTGAATAAAAAGCACAAGCTAGATTAATATGGAACTGATGAAAATGGTGATTTCTAAGAGATTGAGAGAAAAGGATCGATGAGGATGGGGTAGAAGTAACACATGTTAGTGTGTTTATCTTTTCATTAAAATTTTGATTATATATCTGCAATTGTATTCATTTATATATAATATATAATAAAATATATAGTAAATATATAATACATAAATGAACAGCATTGAAACCACAAAAGATCAAAGATATATTTTTAAAAATTAAAAAAATTTTTTTTAACAAAGTACAAAAAGATAGATAAATTGAAACCTCTGAGGATAGAACCCAGGCATGGGTATTTCTAAATGATTTTAATGTGCAGCTTATATAAAGAAATACTGTCTTAGGAGAAGCTCTTTTCCAACTTTCCAAGATTGACACATATAGTAATAGAAAATCTAAATAGTCCTATAAATAATAAAGAAATTGAATTCATAATTAAAAAAAAAAGTCTACAAAGAAAATTCTAGTCTGAATGAATTTACCAGTGAATTCTAATGACAGTCTTACACAAACATAGAGAATAGGAAATGACTGCTGCCCAACTGATTTTTTTCATGTTAGGATACTTTTGATACTGAATGCATATCTATATAAAGAAAGGAAAATTATGAGTCAATCTCACTCATGAATAGAGATGCAAAAAATTATATAACACATGCATACCAAAGTTCCTCTTCTTTTAAGGACATCAGTCAGATTTTATTAGGGTCCTCACAATGGCCTCATTTTAACTTAATTACCTCTTTAATGGCCCCGTCTTCAAATACAGGCACACTTTGAGGTATAGGGGGTTAGCACTTCAACATATGTGCTGGGAATACAATTAAGCTCATAATAAACTAATGAAGAATTATGGAGCCAAGATCTAAAGGAAGGAGAAACCTGGAGAAGTGAACTTGGAATGTCACACTTATTTTCTTCTAGAGTTGTGAACCAATTTTGGAAGAGAGAACTGAGAGGCTGAGAACTTAGGCACAGTTTTTGGTAGATTAACAGAGCTAGGGACCAAAAAATTAGAGAATATGCCTTACCAAGGGACTCTAAAAAGCTTTGCTGTCAGAGTAAGAGTGAATAAATGGGTTTCACTAAAATTGAAGCCCGGCTCTGAATCACCTCAGTCCCTGATTAAAGTGATTCAAAATTACTAATACTAAGACCCCAGCAGCCTGCCAGGGGCAATGAAATCCTCTGTGGTGGAAGATAAAAATCCTAAGCCTCAAATATTTCTTGAATTTTTAAATGTACGGTGCTGGTACTCAATAATGAGCATACAAGGAAACAAGATACTGACTAAGACCAGAAGAAACAGTAGACAACAGGAGACCCTTAGCTGATCCAGATAATAGAGTTATCAACTGCAAACTTTACAATAAATATGCTTGTGTTTGTAGTGGATACTCAGTGCTCTACCATGATTCTATTTAGTAGGTGGATTCACTCACTCCAGCTTTACCCCAACCCCCATCCCCAAGTTATACTCTTTGCCAAGAGAATTGTCCTCAGTTGATGGGGTCATCTCTCCTGCTGGAATTCCCTAGGAAGTTAGCCTGACCCCTCCACCCTCACCCCATGGAAGGCAATAACTGATTAATCCAGGAGTACTTAAGTCACACACATTCCTTGCCTCAGTGGACAACTGTGTGATGCTTATGGCGCTCCATAGTTCCATCCTATGGTATCAGGCTAAGGACTTCGGCCACAGAAACATCTGAAGCTTCTTCCCATTCCCAATCCTGCTTCCCTTACAAGTTTTACTTAAGAGCATTCCCTCAATAAATCAATTGAACAAGAATGTCAAGCTCAGCTTCTGCTTCTAGAAAACCTAACTGTTCAAGATTGAGAAAGTCATCAGAAAATTGAAAACCATAAAAGAAAATCAAATGGAAATTTTAAAACTGAACAATAAACTAAATTTAAGAACTTAGTGGATGGGGTGTAGAGAAGACTGGACACAGCTGAAAAGTGAAGAAACCACCTAGAATTAAGCACAAAGAGATGAAAGAATGGAAAATCCAAAAAAAAAAAAAAAGCCTATAAGAGATATAGAGGATATAATGTTAAGATCTAACATTTGGTACTTGAAAACCCAGAGCAGGAGAAGAGAAAGAATTGGACAGAAGTAATATTTGAAAAGCTAATGGCTGAGAATTTTCCAAAACTGATGAAAGACATTAAGTCAAAGATTCAAGAAGCCCTATGAATGCCATAGAGGGTAAATATAAGAAAACCACTTCAAAGCAGCAACAATAAGAATAATAGCTAACTTCACAATAGAGCCCAAGGCAAGCCAGAAGACAATAGCATATCTTTAAATGCTGAAAGGAAACAGTTAGTTTGTAATATTACACGCAGCCTTGATAACCTTCACTCTAGGAGGTGAAAGACATTTCCGATAAACAGAAGTCAGGTGAGTGGTGGTCTTTAGCAGGGAGAAGAGGGATGTGACTGGGAAGAGGCATGTGAGGGCTTCTGGGGGAAAAAGTAATGTTTGCTGTGTAATGGTACTTATAATATCTTATTTTGCTGTGTATATTTCTGTGTTCTCTTCTGTATATTTCACAAAGATGTTAAAAATTTTACCCATTGTACTTATTTTTAATGTTTTTAATGTAAAAGTATTATACTTATAAATTATAATCTAAAGCAGATGAGCCACTATACTGAATAAAGAATACTGAATATTTTTCAAATATTGTACGTAGTAATGATTAATAAAAGGTTTGCAATATTGTGATTTATAATAAATATATATTTGGTCCTTCAGATGACCGAACATATTTCTCATATGTATTTTGTCTCCATCCAGGTTACTTAGTTCTCAATACCCAAACCCTTGGGAATTTCCCGAATGATAAGAATAATGGGAGCCTCTTTTGTTACATATTTGGTCTCTTGTGCTCAATTCCTAGGAAAAAAAGCGTTAGAGCCATTAAGGCGAAATGAGTGTCTTAGCAGTCATAGCAAACCCCTTTCCACCACAGCTGGGTTTATATTAATGAGGTGATTTTAGGAACGCACCTGAGGATGGGGGCTGGTTGTCAGGGAACCAACGAGGAATAGAGGGTTGGAACTTTAGTCCCACCCCCTGATTTCCGGTCAGGAGAAAGGGGCTGGAGGTTGAACCAATCACCAGTAGCCAGTGAGTTCATCATTCTGGAGGGCTATGTAATGAAGACTCCACTAAAAACCCCAAAAGAAGGGGATTTGTAGAGTTTCCAGGTTGGTGAACCAGAATGCTTCTACATGCCACGGAGCCAGGCTCCAAACTCCATGAGGACAGAAGCTCTTTTGTGCAGGACCTCGCCCTCTCCTTATCTGGCTGTTGGTTCGTATCCTTCAATATCCTCTGTACTAACTCTCTACTAACTCAGTGAGTAAACAGGTTTCCTGAGTTGTGTGAGCTGCTCTAGCAAGTTAACTGAACCCTAGGAGGCGGTTGTGGAATTCTCTTGTTCATAGCCAGTCACTCAGAAGTACAAGTAACAACCGGGATCTGCAGGTTTGTCTGAGTGAGGTTCAAGGAGGGAGTCCCGGGAACCTCCCATCTGTAGCTGGTGGGTCAGTGATTGGTATCTGAAGCAGAGGGCGGGTCTTGTAGGACTGAGCACCTAACCTGTGGAATCTGATGTTGTCTTCGGATAGTGTCAGAATTGAGCTGGAATGTAGGATACCCGCTGGTGTCAGACAACTGCTTGTTGCTGGTGTGGGGAAGCCATACCCTCACATTGTAATTGGTTCCAGAACCCTTAGGTTTAATTTTAAAAACAAAATTTAGGTTAACATTTAAAAATCAAGATTTCTTGTAGAAATCTGTATTTGCTTTAAAAAATGTGAAATTCTATTAATGCTGGGCTAGCATTTTGAATGGCAAACAATTGGAGCTGAGTTGTGGCTTTTTACGTGATGTGCATACACATAATGCACTATTCCAAGTCCGCATCATTCATGAACAATTTCGACCGGTTTTGTAGGCATTTCAGTACGTGCCCCCCACTTTAAACCTTTGAAAAAGGCCCTCACTGTGGGTTCCCTTGTGAATCTTTGCTTCTTCAGGCAAAATATCCTAGGTTCTCTGTCTGATTTGGTTCTTAACACTCTTCTCTGGACCCCTTCTAATTTACAGTGTACCTTTTAGAACATATCATCTGGCTATTTCAGAATGGGGTGGATGCAGACAGAGTTATTTTGAGGAATGCAATTTTAGAACCTTTTTTTTAACCAGAGAAACATGAGTAATTGGCAACAGTCCAGGGCTTTTATCATTAGAGGTCTTATTAAATCAGCCTTTCTCCATATCCTTGACTGAAAGCAGTTGTTTGAACTTAAATACAAAGAATCATATTTACTCTTCTTGAATATTTCTTAATGGTGGATTTTTTTCATATCTTTTTGGATCTTCTGTGTCTTCTGATAATAATAAAACAGTAGTAAGGGAAAATAGACAGAGACAAAGCGTTAGCGATCAGATCAAGAAGAAACGTCTTCCTGATGAAATTAACTGTGAATATCCTCTTTAAAAGCTTTCCTTAAAGCAGGGAACCCCCAGCGGGGAATTTTGACTAAGTGTGAAGCCTCTTCAGGATAATTAAAGTGAGTCTGGGACCCTAAACTTCGGGACCAGTTCCAAACTAAAATTGGTAACAGTAGAATCTGATGCTGTTCTATAAAAAAAATGCAGCAGAAATTTGTATACTGACAAGTGACAATAATGCTAAACTTTCTGGTTTAAAAGAAAAAGCTAAAAAAAAAACCCAAAACTTACAATTAAAAAAAAATCTTAATGCTTTTTCTTCAGAATTCTTTGGGATTTTCTATTAGACTGTCATACCATCTATAATGACAGTTTTGTTTCCTCCTTTCCAATTATTATGGCTTTTATTTCTTACTATGGTTCGAACCTCCAGTACAGTGTTGATAGTGAGCATTCTTGTCTGTTTAAAGGAATGACTCTAACGTTTTATCATTAAATATGACATTTATTGTAGTTTTTGTTCATACCCCCAAAACTTAAGTTCCCTTCTAACCTGGGTTGGTTTTTTTTCTTCTCTCTCTCCCTTACTCCCCTCCCTCCCTCTTTCTTTCATTTCTCCCTCTTTCTTTAATTATGAAAGGGTGACTTTTATCATTTTTTTGTGTCTGTTGAAAGGATCATCCTTTAATTGGTTAATGTGTTTAATCAAATGAATGGTAATTCCCCCTTGCATTCCTGCGTTAAACCCAACTTGCAAATATATTGTTTAGGAATTTTGCATCTGAGTCATGAATGAGATTGGCCTGTAATTTTTCTTTTCTTATACTCTTAGTTAGGTTTGATACCAAAGTAATAGTAGCCTGTAGAATGTACCAGGTAGTTTTCCATCTTTGTATATAATCTGGAATACTTTGCATAAAATTAGAACACTCAGTTTCTTGAGTAGAATTTGCTTATAAAATCTTCTTGGCCTGGCGAGTTTTATTTTGTTTTATTTTTTTGTGGATAGATGTTAACTACTCATATAATTTACTGATTATAGGCTTATTTGAGATTTCTAACTCAATTTGGGTGAATTTTAGTAAGTTATGTTTTCTTGGAATTTTTCCTTTTGTAAGTTTTAAGTATATTGGCATAAAGTTCAAAATATTTTTGTCTTCCTAATCTGGATCATCTCAATACTAACATTAATATTTGAGGTTTTCTTTTTTTTTGTTTTCCTTAAATGCACCAGAGTTTTGTCTTGTCTTTGTCTTTTTTCAGGTTTGTTGTGCTTCTTTATTGTATTTATTTCATTAATTTCTCTTTATTCTGTCGTTCTGTATTTTCTATATTCTATTTATTTATAATAAACAACAGAAATTTCTCAGCCCTGGAGCCTGGAAGTCTGAGATCCAGATGCCAGCATGGTCAGGTTCTGGTGAAAGCTCTCTTCCAGGCTTCACACTGCTGACTTCTTATATCCTCAGGGTGTAAGGGGGTGAGGGAACTCTCTTGGGTCCCCTTTTTAAGGGCACTAATCCCATTCATGAGGGCTCCATCCTCATGACCCAATCACCTCCCAAAAGCTCCACTTCCAAGCACTATCACATTGGAGATTAGGCTTCAACATGAATATTGGGGAAGCAAAATATTCAGTCTATTGCAATGACTTTGTAAATCCAGTACCTGTACTCTATGATAGTGTGGTTTGCAGTTCTAAATCTTGGTTTCTTAGTTTACTAGTACAAATTATTGAGGAGGAATATGATGGACTCAACTCAGTCTATGAATTTCTCACTTGGATTTGGTGTACATTCTTAAATCAGGCATTTGTGGCCACAACTGTAGGGTCATGTGGTTCCAACATGGCAGTTAAAACTAGAGACGGAAGTTTTCCCAGAAAGGGAAGATAGGAAATCCAACTTTCTATTATCTACCTTTCATTCAATCCTAAAATTGTCTGTGTTCTCTCAAGAGGGTTAAGTCACTGCAGTGTTATTGTCTGCCTTTCTCTTGCCCAGCTCAGCTATACCATGGGAAACCTTGACTGGCAGATTTTTTTTTAGCAGTATTAATTCTTCCAATCCACGATCATGGAATATCTTTGCATTTATTTGTTTCTTCATTTTCTTTCATCAATGTCTTATAGTTCACAGGTCTTTTATCTCCTTAAATTTATTTCTAGGTCTTTATTCTCTTAGATGCAACTGAAAAGGATTGTTTTCTCAGTTTGTCTTTCTGATCGCTATCAGTATGAAGAAACGTAACAGATTTTTGTATACTGATTTTTATATACTGATTTTTATATCTGTTAACTTTACTGAATTCATTTATTCTAACAGATTTTTATTTACTTTTGGTGGAGTCTTTTGGGTTTTCTATATGTGCCATCTGCAAATAGTGACAGTTTTACTTCTTCCTTTCTGATTTGGTTGCCTTTTATTTATTTTTCTTGTCCATATGCTTTTGTTCAGACTTCCAACACTATGTTGAATAAAAGTTGTGACAGTGGGCATCTTTGTCTGATTCCTGACCTTAGAGGAAAAGCTTTCATTTTCACTGCTGAGTATGATGTTAGCTGTGAGCGTGTCATTATAGCCTTTATTATGTTGAGGTATATTTCCTTTATACCTATGTTGTTGAGTTTTAATCATAAATGGATGTTGAATTTTAGCAAATGTTTTTCTGCGTCTGTTGAGATGATCATATGTTTTATCCTTCATTTTGTTATTGTGTAGCTACATTCTGTTCTTTTCCTGACTTCTTAAGTTGGACACTTAGCTCATTAATTTGTTAGCCTTTTTTCTAATATAAACATTTAATGACATGTTTCCCTTCAAGTGCCACTTTCACTACATGTGATAAATTTTGGAAAGTAATATAGATGTTTTAATTATCATTCATTTTTCTCCTATTATGGTTTCTTTTCGACCCTGGAGTTAGCAGCAGTTTCTCATACATATGAAGTATATACATAGTTTTCAGGGTCATTTTTTGTTGTTTATTTCTAATTTAATTGCCTTGTGGTCAGAGAATGTGGTTTGTATGATACATATTCTTTGGAATTTATTGAGACTTGCTTTATAGACAAATACATGGTCAACTTTTATAAATGTTCTTTGGATGTTTACGAAAAATATATATTCTCTAATTATTGGGTTTTGGTTCTGTACATATGTCCAACAAATCAAAACTGTTTGTTGTGCTGTTTATTTATATTTTTATTCACTTTTGGTCTGTTTAACTTACTGAGTGTCCAGTTTTCTCTATAGTGCTACCGACTCTTTATTTATGCATCTTAGAGACTTTTATTAAGTACATTTGTTTTACGTGCCTAGTGAATTTCTCCTTCAGATAATAATAAATTATCTACTTTATAAGGGTTATGATGATAAAATATAAATATATGCAAATCACAAATCACTAACAATCATTAACACATAAGTACTACATAAATGTTGGCTTTTTAAAAAATCCTGTTAGTCACTATTTTGGGACAGGCAAATCTAGTCTTTATATTTCTTGTGGGTGTTGATATTTTAAAATTTGTTTCTATCTTTTTTTCCCCTTATTTGTTTTATTATTTTTTTTCATTTCTTGTATTTTTATTGTTCTTTCTTGTTTTCTTATCTCCCCCTTACCGTTTTAGAAGTGAAAATACACTTTATAAATTTTAGCAGCTCCCCTTCACATTTTAGCATATATACATAATTTAATAAAGTCTGAAGTTAATATCTTAATCTCGTACCTAAACTATACAAGACCCTTAAGCAACTTACTCTTCCTTGACTTATGTGTTCTTGTTAATCCAGGACTTCTGTTTTCTTTTTATTATTTCTTTTTATTTTAAGCTCCATAAAATTGTATTTTTAGTTCGTATAAATTACTGTTTAGCTATACCTTAAATTTTTTTTTTAAATTTATTTGTTTTTACCTTTCCTTCATGAATCTTAGATCCGCCCCTCTGGGGTCATTTTTTTTCCCCCTAGAAGAAGTATATGCTTCAGAATTTTGCTACTCTAAGGGTGGTCAACAGACTAGCAGCATTAACATTACATAACCTGGGAACGTTTAGGAAATACACACTCTCAGGGACCTACTTTTAAGAAATGTAGACTGTTGTGGCACAGTGTAGCCTTATTAGATCAAAATATGCATTTTAACAATATCACCAAATGATTCATATGCACATTACAGCAAGCTTTATAAACACTACTTTGAAAATTCCGTTAAGTTTGTTGATAGGAAAAATCTCCCATTTATTTATCTGAAAATGTCTTTATTTTACTCTCACTCTTGGCAGTTTTGCTGATCAGCTAAGTTGACCGTTTTCTTCCTCAGCATTAAGGAGATAATGTTGTAGTGTCTTCTGGCTTCCATTGTTGGTATTGAGAGGTTTGCGGTCAGTGTTACAGCCCTTCCTTCCTGGTTATTTTAAATTTCTTGCTGCCTCATTTTATCTGTATTTCCTTAAACACTTCATACATGGTTATTTTATATTGTTTTTGGTAATGTAATGCAGCAGCTGAAGTCTCTGGGGAGTTTAAATCTGCTATTTATTTCTGCTATTCTCACTTACAGTTGTTTCCTTGTGTTTGATTTTATTAAAGTTCTCCAGAGAAAGAGAGCCAATAGGACACGGACACACACACACACACACACACACACACACACACTCACCCCCACCCCTTACCCTCTACCACGTAGAACATCTCTCCCTTCTGGTCTCCCTCAGTGACTGACACTGACAGTTGCCCAAACCAGAAATGTGAAAGTCACTGTTACCATCGCTGTCTTACCCCCAGAGCAAATTGACTCCACACCTGAAATCTCCAGTCCATTTACTTCCCAGCAGTCCTCCGGTCTTAGTCGGGATCACTGTGGTCTCCCCAGGTATACTCTTCCTCTTCCATTCCACATAGTATGTTATTTGAATGATAATCACAAAATGTGAGTCTAATCATGTGACTCTTCCAGATTAAAGCTTTCAATGATTCCCCATTTCCTTTAGGAATAAAGGTTAAATGACATGGCTTGCTTTCCAAGACCCTTCGTTAACCACCCTGTCTCTACCTCTTCTTACACTCTAGGTTCCATCCACCCTGAATCTTGTTTTGCTCCTTCAGTGTGGGGATGCTTTCTCTTCTTCTGGCCTTTATACATGCTGTTATTCTCTCTCCACAAGCTCTCATCTCTGAGCTAACTCACAATTTTTCAGCTCTCAGCATAAAAGTCACTTGCCTCTGGGAAGCTGTTCATCCCTCCTTCACATGCCAATCGCTATTCCCGCACCCTTTACAGAAGCTCCGATTGGTCTAGCATCTATAATCAAGACACAGAGTAGGCTCTATGTATCTTTTTGATGAAGTTTGTTCCTATGAGATGATGCAATCTAGAGAGAGGGGGGAAATTTCTGACTACTTAAGCAATGCCAAAATTTCCAGGATTCTTGTAAAAATAAGTATAAAGAGCCAAAAACAACAGAAAAATAAGTGAGAATAGCAGGAAACAGCCTTCAAATCACAAAATAACTTTAAAAATTAGGCTTTTATGGAGGAAAAAACACGTCAGTAAGCACATAGATGTAGTATAGCACTCTAAGATTATTTCTAAGACCTGTGACTTAACAGCAAATTCATGATGAAAATGATTACAATAAAATCATCTGAATAACAAATAGGATCTGTAATATGGCTTACGGCCATTTCTCCAGAGTCCATCTAATAGCGCTGTATATACTAATAAATTCTCACATTCATTGTTTACAATTTATGAGTTTAACTTTCAGCAAGGATATTTTTTAGTGTTTCTTTGGTCTACTTTAACATATGTCAATTATTTTGCAAAGGTTAAGTTAATTTAAGAGTTAAATTATTTAAAAATGAGTTCTCAGGAATCGCATTTTTAATAGAAAAACATGCTCCTTTTGGGAAAATAAAAATATACACTGAACAACCCCAATATAAAATTTTAATAAAATAATAGAAAGAAGGAAATTTGATTCTCATTATGCATACATGCACGTGTGAATTTATACACATATACAGCAGTATACACATATTTGCAATAGCAGAAATATTATGTAGGGTGCAAAATGTACTCTAGAGAAATAGAAGCACGGGATATATACATTATAAGTGCAAACTCAATAAATTAAAATTGTATTATTCAGAAATATGGGACCAGTTTACAAATGATGTGATGGTGTAGCAAAGTGGCACGAAGGAACTCAGCACTCACCATGTCTAATAAATAAAGCTTAGTGATTCATTAAATATTATACTCTATAGGATTAAAACTTCCAACAGTTCCATAGATTTTTAATTGATATCTTTCAGATAACCCAAATATTCTAGGTAGGTAAAAAATTGCCTGCTGACATATTTTATCAAAGGAATTATCTTGGAAAATTAATGATTTCACTGTCTACAAAAGCTGTGAATGGATCCAAAATATAATACGGTCTCCATGAATAAGAAATACTAGTCTACCATCTTGCTATCATTTTGGCAGTTCTTTATAGCTTCAAAGTTTTTTCAAAACTAGGGTACACATCTGTACCCTAACAGAAACTAACAACTTTATAAACATTGTAAATATGTTCCATTTTCTTTGCAATTATCTTAATGTGCATTTGTGTGAAATGATTTACTAAAATATTTATATTTGTTATATAAAAATTAAATAAGTGTTTCCACCATTGACTTTCAGACTTGCTTTGGGCTCTGCAAGGTTTGAGTAGTCACAGGTCATTTCTGTTGTAGTCTCGAGGCCAAGGGAAATTAATAGAAAGATGAACATGAGTTTTACAGTAACTAAACACATGGCACCTAAGATATGGATCTAAAGATAAGCACGTATCCCAATTTATTCAATGTATGTGTCCTTTAGTGCTCACACTATTTCTTTTGTTCTTTATCTTTGATAGGATTAGTCTCATTTGATTGTACATTAAGGCAAAAGACATAACATCTTCTTTTGCTTGGCTTTAATTAGTCTCAAATTTATCTAAGAGAAAATAATGTTCATTTTCATGAAAGGTTAACATCAATATTAGGAAAATTTTTTCTTCTAAAAATCTGTGCTGTGTTTATATTAATTAAATATTTAAAAATACTAATCCTGAGCAAGAGTAAAAATAAGAACAGTTTTGACTAAAGAGTAAATTCCTTCATTGTTGAACCTGAACAGCTTTAAAATTCGACCATGGAATATAAAGTCAGTAAGAGTGGAATTCAGACTTCTGCTGTCCACGGCAAACCTGAATACTCTGAACAGAAATAAAACATACATAGTAGATAATACACAACAGTAAAAAGCATCAGAAATTGATGCGCATCAGAAATTGTTAAATATAACAAAGGTCACTCAGTCCTTCATGGATAAATCTAGCTGGGAGAACAGCACTCAACAGTGTATTGCATTGAACAAATCCCTCAGAAAGGCAACACTGGATTCCTTTTTAAATAGGCACAGACTTCTTAAAAAACATTCAAAGACAGAAAACATATTGGGAATACAATCTGAAAGCAAACAGTTCTGACCACTGTGGAAACTGAAGTAAGTCCCTTTTTAGTTATAGTTACCTCTCGTGAGAAATACAAGATTTCTACCCAGCAGAGCAGTATCAGGACAAAGTCTGTATACACCAGCAAAGGCATTAAGGCTTTGCAACGTGAGTCAAGTGAAGCCAGGCTCTAAGGGTGTCTTCTAGTTCGGTGGTGAAAGTGCGGGAAGCTGCTGGCACAGCGAGGATCCTCTCACAGTATTAAGGCCGGTCCACAGAGGAGTGGGCCGCTGAAGGTCAGCACAGTGAACACTAGGCAATGATGTCTGACACTGGGCACAGCCGTCGGGGCTTCAGTAGGTCTTTTCTTTTACTCAAACTGTCTCTCTTCCTCTTCATCTGCTTCTTCAATGACCTGAATCTCATCTGCTTGAGGTAAGGAAGAATTCTCCCCCTGCAGTTTATTCCCATCAGCTTTACATTTCTCTTCTTCCTCTATGATTTCCTTCCATATCTTGTGGTTTTCAGTGAGGTGGTGCATTAGCTGACAAAATATCCGCCGTCTGCCTTTCCTTCTTGGTGGTTCTGTGAAATTGAAAACAAATATATTCTAATGACAGCACTATTATTCAATCATTCATTCGATAAATATTTGAGTGCCTGTTATATTCCAGGTGCTTAATCTAAGCATTGGGGTTATGGTAACAAACCAAGATAAAAATAGTCCCCGAGTTTATAGAACTCACATTCTAGTGAAAAGAGCTAGATAAGTAAATAAAGAAGCAAAACCTAAGTATGTTCGATGGTCTTAAGTATTATGGATAAACATAATGCAAAGAAGGGGATTAGGGAAGACTGGGTGGAGAGGACGGTGGTACTGAAATTTCAAATAAGTAATAATGCAAAGTTAAAACGAACCACTTTAGGATTTTTTTTTTAATGTATTGGATTAAACACAATTATCAAAATGTGGTTGGGTACATATTTTTTTAGAAGCCAGTCAACTTTCCCAAGATGATACTCAGATGGTAATGGTGTAAGATTACTCTTCACTATGCTAATCCTGAATACAACATTGCAGGGGGGTGGTGGGGGTGGTGGTGGCGGTGGTCTTTGTAGTTATCTGTTCTGATGTCTAATATGCTTGGAGAACAGAAAACAAAGTTAGCTAGATATCACTTAAATTCTACCTTAAAGAGAGAATAACTGATTTCATTTCCAGTTACAAAGGCAGCAAATGTTTCCTTTTCATTTTCTATTTATACTCATTGCCTTAGGTAGAACACTATGTTCAGTTTGGTAATTCAAATCAATAACACCACAAAACTTGGTTCTCCACTTACAGTCAAGGAATGTATGTTTTCCTCTTTTCCCAGCTGTTTTGATCTATTTCCCAAGTCTATGAAGGGCAGATGTTAACAGGCGAGGAGGGGTGGAGGGAGGCGAAGGAGGACTAGACGCCAGGACCCACTCACCTCACATATGTTCAGATACCGGGACAGCCCTATCACGCATGTGCGGACCCAGCCTGCCATAGAGCACTGGCTGGAGGACACCACCTCCACTAAGAACGTTTGTTGTGTGACAGCATCACATGGGTACCCAGCCCGCAGAAGTACTTCAAACGAGAATTCAATGTGAACATTTAAATAGTAGTTGTTTAAGATATGATTACTGAGTCTATACCTTAAAAACAAAGATCCAAATCCAAATTAAATGGACCGTTTCAGTTAATTACATTGAATAAATGTGATCTATAGATGATGGATTACAGAATTGTACACCTGAAACCTATGTAACTTTACTAACAATTGTCACCCCAGTAAACAAACAAACGAAAAGAAATGATAGTATCCCTATTTCTTACTGAGATTTAGATTGTCTTCAATTTCTTCATCATCTGTATCTAGTTCTTCACCATCTTCATCATAACAACCTTCAGTATCGTCATCATCTTCTGCTTCTATCCACTGACCCGGGAGCAGACCAGCAGCATCATAGGAGTTACACAGGGGACCCACTATGTGGGTGATAAAAGACTCTTGGAGCTTTGCTAGTTGAGGAGAAGAACGATCCATGAAGGGACTGATGGGCAAACCAAGATTTGCTTCTTCATCTCCCTGAGCATTTTAAAAAGAAAAGTACAGTTTTAACTGTTGAAAGAACAACCGCTGAACTTTGCCATTCAATTATCTTGAGGCTTTTTAATAACCATAGTCTGCATCAAAATAATTTTTACAAAGAAGTGTCAATGAATCTATTACTTTTATCATTTCAACTGTAAGAATTTCTCTAATTTTTGAGAAATCCTAAACAAGAATTAAAAAAAAAAAAAACATTTATTTAAGTGTTTTTCCAGGACCCATCAGCTCCAAGTCAAGTAGTTGTTTCAATCTAGTTGTGGAGGGTGCAGCTCACAGTGGCCCATGTGGGGATTGAACCAGCAACCTTGTTGTTAAGAGCACTCTAACCAACTGAGCTAACTGTCCGCTCCAAGACTTTATTCTTAACACTCCAGCAGTCAACCAGTATGGTTGATATTCAGTTAACCAGAAAACTATACATCTTTTAAAATAAGTATGGGCAAATTTACTAACAACCTGCAAAATTCTATAGTGTCAGATATAGATTCTCTTTCTCCTAGGGGGGAAGGCGGTATAGTGCAAACATTTTTGTTGTTGTAGTGGTGCCTCAAACATACCTAGTTGTTTTGCAAATGCTTTTCACCCCTCACCCCCTTTTGTAACAGCAGAATCCTTTAATGAACCTAATCAGAAAACCTAGTATGTAAAACAGCAAGAAATAGGGCTACTGTGCTTGAGGGGAGGCTTTGGGGCCCAGACCCCAACTGCTTGCTCCGTGACACCCTCTCGCTGTTCTCTAGGATTCTGGAGAGTACAATTTGAGATCAGACAGATGTGGCTTTAAAACCTGCTTTTGCCACCTAGTACCTGTATGGTACTGGGTGAGCTCTAAGCCCAATTCATGTGTAAAATTTGAATAATCTGCTTTACAGGGTTGCCATGAGGATGAAAAGCAGTATGTGAAGGACTCACCACCACGCTGACTGAGTGATCCCCAAAAGGTACCATTAAAATGTTAATTCCTAGTGTTAGAAAACGGGGGAGGGGCATGGATACTCCACACAATGCACAAATTCTTCAGGCAACATGAGCCCCATGGCCCGAAGGAGAACTTCAGAAACTGTCCCGGTGAGTAACTGACCCATGATTTAAAATCTTCTGTGACTTTATCTCTTTCTTTATTAATCCCCTAATCCACCCGGTGGTTATGACTTTATCTTTTATGAGGAAGAAAAGTCTAATTTTTTTTTTTTTTTTTTAAAAACACACACAGCTGGGTTTGTCCACAGGATTCTACAACTTCATAGATGTGGGGGTTTGTTTGTTTGTTTGTTTTTGGTAGAAGTTTGGCTTTTCTGAGCCCATGACAATTAAATGCTTATAGGAATATAAAGATAGTATAATTAAGATGATAAAAAGACCGGCAAGCTTAGAATTTTGTATCCATATCTGAAGGATGTTTAACAGGATAACCAGACTGAGAGGAAATTTAATAGTCTTTATGAGGGTTGACTAGGATTTTCATATAGATTAGTACGTTTGACCTTCATGACAACTCTTATAGGTTGTTATTTTTCTCCTTTGACATGAATAATGAAACCTACAAAGATGAAGTGAAACTGTCTGAAATACCTTTGGTGAATAGATCGGAAATTATAATAGCTAACATTTATTGAGCACTTAAGTGTCATGAACTGCTCTAAGACGTTACATATATTAAGGCTGCTGTGAGGATTAAATTATGTGGTATGTACTATCAATATTCTGTTTTATCAATGAGGAAACTGAGGCACAGAGGTTAAGTAACCTACCCAAGGTCACATTTGCTGGTAAGGAAGTCGAGCCAGGATTCAATCTCAGGCATGGCTTCCAAGTTTGCTCATTAAGAATTAATTCTATATACTTTTAAAATAATTTTATACATTGGGTCTAAATGAACAGTTTAAATGTTCTTTGAATTAGTTACTTCTGTTTGTACAGAGATGGTATTTTCCTATAAAATTGTTCATTTGTGAACACAAATTGAAGCCTTAGGCAGGCTTCAGTTATCTTTGAGAATGAGGATGGGACTATGCCATCTACAAATTAGGCAAATATTTATAACCATTTTTACCCCAAATTACAAATAACTTAGTTTAAACGTATCAGAGTAGTAAAATGTTAATTTTGGAATACTTAACCTATTTCCATGATTACACAGTATGGTATTTTGTAAGAAACAGTAGATTATGCATTATTGTGTTGGGATGTTTAGCTAAGGTGGATGAAAGACACTGCACATTTGTTTAGTGGTCATTTAATACAATCTGTGTGTGACAAGGTGTAACAGGTAAGTGTGCATGGTTGACAGGCTCTGCTTCATCACTCTGACTGGAGTAACAACTCATGGTAGGAAAGCCACATCTTGATCTTTCCTGATTGGCAGGGCCAGTAAAGATTCCCAAGAAATGCAATTCTCAAGTCAAGAAGACGTGTTTGATATTTTGGAGATAATGAACTGTTAAGTTGTGGGTAAACCAGTATACTTCTACTTTGTAGGGAGCCTCAAAATTTGACCTAAAAAAAGTGGTAAAGATTCTGCAAGGTGGAAAGATTATTTTAAGACAAGATTTTAAAACATGAGAAAAGAGTATGTTTATATCTCTGAATCCTTGTAAAACCATTAAGTATCTACTTTGTCCCCATATCTAGCCCTCTAATTTCTTACCCTCTGCCAGGACTTTTACCCAGTTGATGTTTCTAAGGCAATGTTTCTATAGCAGAGTTGAAAATGGGTTGATATCTGTAAATACAATCTAAGTATACTCTGAATTAATTAAAAGCCAACTTCGTTTAGAAATAAATTACCCTAGGTCACAGCCTCTCAGGATTGAAAGGGACCTTGGAATCATAATGTGGTCTATCCTTACCTCTAGACTCAAGAGTAAACTCAAGCCACTCCAGATAGGTTAAAAGCTATTTTATGTTACTTTAAATTTTAGCAGCAAAGGCAAAAAGAGCTGAGAAAATACTAAGACCAGAGCAAATGAAACAATTTCTAACCATTTTTGGTCAAAACAACTCACATTTCAAACACTCAAGGTAGCTATCCGAATCCTAAACAGTGGTGTCTTCAGATGGCAGCTCTTAAACATCCCACCAATCAATATCCTGTTTCAACTTACCTGCTCATAAAACTCATTGACAATGCCTTCTGTCCATTTCAAATGCAAGTCCCGAACTTTGGCTGGGCCATTGATGTCAGCCAGTTTGATGCACACCTGACATACTAAGAGGCGATCATTTTCACTGCTCCATTCTAGACCGTTACTATTTACATCATTAGCCTATTTTGGAAAAACGGAATTATTTTAGGTTCTGAGGGCACAGGAGTTTTGTTGTTTGTATTTACCAAATGAAAACCGTTTCCTGTCCAAATGACAGGAAGGAATGTTAATAAATGCTTCTTTTAATCAGTTGTGCAATAACATTGGACCTCTATGGTTTGTTTCCCTTAAATTTGTAGTGTCATTGTAATTTAGTTTCAGAGGAAGTAGAGACTATAAAAACCACCATGAGTTTCAATATTTGTGATTACCACAGAGAATTATAATCTATGTGTGTATATATTACATATTAGTATGTAATATATGTATACGCAAAAAAAAATCAAATCAGAATTGTAATTATTTCTACTTCAAAAAAGAACACTTAAAGATCTAAGGATAAGTTGCCTCTAGCTGTGGAAGCAATTGTGTTATAGTTGAAAGAACCCAAGTCTTAGAAGCTGATCCCTGTGGTTTTAAATCCTGACTCAGAAACATTTACTAATTCATTGTGTAACACTGGAAAAATTACTTAATCTCCTTAAGTCTAACTTTCTTCATCTATAAAATAGGAAAAGTAAAACCAATCTAGTTGTACAACCATGAGGATTGTTATAGTTCATAGTAAATACTAAATAAATGCTCACACTGTTATTTAAATAAATGCTGATTATTGTTATTAATTAGGCAAATTACTATGCCTTTCAAGAATTCAAATTTCCTTTTGTAAGAAAATGAAGTGAATGGGCCAGATCAGTGGCTTTTGAACTTTAGCTGTGATGGTAGTTTTTGGGGCACCAAACCCTTTTGTTAAAGGAAAATTCAGGAAGATAGCACTACAGAAAACACTTTTAAAACAAAAGCTCTTTTTATTGAAACTGTAGGTCTAGAAACCCACTCCTGAGAGATTACGGAATGGAATTCTCTGAGGAACAAAAATTAAAAAGCAGTGGTGGGTTTAGATAATCTTTTGTCTCTAAAAACTTCCATTACTCTGACTTAAGCACTTAAAGACATGTTTATTAAATAAAAATAAATTAATAGAGCTACACAACTATGAAATAACTTTAAAGGCATACTGATTTCTCACTTAATTTTATAAGCATTCCATTAATTTTACAATAGCAAAATATATAGGGTCAGTTTCTAGAGGTTTAAATCTAGTACTCCTTTTTTTTTAACTAGTTCCTCTACCCTGACGGTACACCTTCCTTTAGGTCACGAATGTCATCAAGAAAATAATAGCTTCCTGCCAACAAAAGAGGGGCATCCTTCCCTCGGGAATCCAAAACAGTGGTTCTCCCAAGTGTCTAAGGGATAGAACACACTCTGATTAGAATCCCTATTACACGAGAACAGTGATTCTCAGTTCGCTAGTGAATGTGAGGGTGAGGACTTTGACCTGTTCTTTCCGTATTTGTTAGCACAGACTGCAGATATGGGGCAATCCCAATACACAGTTGTTCAATGAGAGCATTATTCTCAAGTAGAAGAGTAGAGAATACCTCCACTCTCCCACACCAGGCATTCAATACTAATACAAAGAGGGTGGAACAGGTGTGGTGAAGAAGGCATGATGGTCTTCTTAGAAGCACATCTTCAATTTCATAAAGTGCCTTACTTGGCACTGTGCAACGCTTTCTCAAATCTGCCCCTAAAAGCTTTTGACATAATTGGATTGTCAGTGTGTGAAACTTACAACAATACGTCTATGTGTCAGAGAGGAAATGTAGCTAGCAATAATACTTTAGGATATGTTATAATAAAATTTTTAAAAAATGTTGGCACATATTGCCTTACATTAGATATTATGACTTCATGAGTAGTCTAACTTAATATTAAATACTTTTATCAGTAACACTGACAATGATTTCCATTTCTGAAACTAAGTATTAATTTGCATAACAAACCTTGGCATTGAACTCCGCAAGGAAATCAAAATGCTTTTTAAGATCTGTGGCAAGGATTGCTTCAATGACTAAAAAACGAAAGCGCTTGAATTCCACATGATCAAGGTTATGAAGGAAGTTGTATTCTGGGCTAGAAAGATATAGATTCCAAGCTGATGCAGCATGATGATTTTCTAGAACAGATCTATCGTTGTACAAAACTGCCTGAAAAGGAATAAGACAAATGAGGTTGGCATCTCAAAGATATATTAAACTTTTAATCATAAACAGTGTTAGAATCAGATTGGAAGGACACAAACAATGAGTAACTACTATATGCCAGGCATTTTAATACCTGTGAAGGGTTGTGATAATTTTATAAATGAGTAGACTGAAGTAGAAGGAGGGTAAGGTACACCTCTCTGGCATGCACAGCTAGTCTGGGAAAGGGTAATTTGTCTCCAAAATGCACCTTCTTACAGACACCATGCTGCCTCCCGAGAGATGTCAAGTTGGTATTTGAGCTACTTCATTAACTCAGTAAAGCTGCTCAGATAAAGCTTCTGTTAATGAAGTCCTCAGGGATACAGAGCAGGCTTAGGGGTACATTTATCTTCTTTTAGCCAGCATGGATCTAGGGTGGTGGTGACTGCAAAGAAGCAGGGTGAGTCAGAGACCCGGCTGTCTGAGGACACATCCTGTACTTCCCTCCGGACACAGGACGCAGGAGAGAAAGAGAAGTGTGAAACGGGTAAAAGCACGCAGCCTCTACTTTAACTGGTGTGAACTATTTACTTTTTCTCCACCTCACTCCGGTGGAAGACCCTCAGCACTCTAGGATTTTGGACTACAGATTCTAATAAAACCACTGAATTACAGAATTTTTAAAGCCTCTTCCACCTCTAAAACTCAAGCAATTAAAAAATTATTAAACAAGCACAATAATTAAGAGATTTTTTAAAAGCATTGTATTGTGGAATATAACATATATGCAGAAAAATGATAAAACTTAAAAAACATAGTTTAACAACTAGACATAGAATAAATACCCATGTAACCAATGGTCCTGTTAAGAATACATTGCTGACTCCTTAGAAGCTTTCTTTGTACACCGTTTCACAACCCCGTTTCTCCCCACAAAGGTATGCATCCCTAAATAATATATTCAGTAGTTCCGTTTTGTCTGTTTTGGGACCTCGTATACATACGAAGGAAAAACCCATCTAGAGAGAGAATAAGTGGAAGGAGTCCCCAGCGGGACTCCAATAAACTCACTACTTAGCTGCGTAGAGGCAAGAAAGAATCACGGAGCAGTAAGTAGGAGGCAGATGTCAATTAAGAAGATACTGGATGACTGCACACAGAGCAATAAGCCAAGTTTAAACTTAGTTGAGAAAAACATTCCTGATGAAGCAGGTAATGAAGCCTAAGCTGGCTTTTACTGAGGGCTCCGTGACGACTGGAGAAGGAAGACCGTCCCAGCACGTTTAGAACTGTAGCAACTAATGTCCTTTGACTTTGTGCTAAAGCATCTTGCTATCTGCTTTCTCTAGCTATGGACCTTCTCTCCACAGGCAAAATACGTCTCTAATTTGGAAAAGCAAATTAGTCGATTACAAACTTCTTACTTTCTTTTTTGAATCAGAAAGAATTGAAAGAGGTTGACTACAAACTGTGATAGAATTAATAAATAAACAACTTTCAATAAATGTGAGCAAAAAGAAAACCAATCAGACATGAAAGCCTTAGAAACAGGAAGAAACATTAAAAAAATCTCTAGGTGAGAGTCATATGATTAAAGAGGGTCCTTTTGAAAAGCGAAAAGTTTTGGATTAAGAAAGATTGTTTTCATAAAAAAATATTCCTGACTTAAAAAAAAAATCCAACAGAAGTAGTAAACAAATGAGATGCTGCAGGAAAAAAAAGTCTTGACTAGCAGCTGTCATCTTGGGATTCCTTTACCCTGAAATTCTGGGTTTGTTCTAAAATTTCTGGTAATCCTGTATCTTCTAAGACCCTTTGTCTTAGCACCCTTTTTTGCAAAAATTCATTTTTAGGTAACTTTCTCAGGATGGATGGGACATGATTTTATAAAATCTTTACATATTTGAGATTCTCTTAAATTTGCTCTTAAAGATCCACTGTAGCTTATTAGCTGGATACAGAAATCCAACTTGAAAATAATCCCTCTATACCAGCTCTTCCCATTTTATTTTTTCGAGTACTTACATTATTATCACCTCTCTCTGTCTCTTAAAACACAAAATTAATTATTATTATTTTTATTTTTGCTTTACTAGTAAGTTCCATGGGGTCAGAAGTTTTCTTTTTGTGTGTGTGTGGCCTATTTTTGTTCAGTAATAATGTCTGGAATAGTGCCTCTCCCACAGTATTCACCCACTATTTGTTGAATGAACAAATGAGTAAATGAAATTCCCATAGAATTTTGAAGATTTTCATTCCAGCATCATCTAGCATCCATTCATTTGCTAAAATATGATGTCAATTGGTTTTCTGTTCTTTTATAAGTGTGTTTTCATCCTTCAAGGAATTCTTTTTAAAAAACATCTCTGCTCTGAAATTTTACTATGGCAAACTATGTGGAAATTTTGGGGTTCCCCCCCATTCAACTTTCTGGAATTTGGTGAACTCCCTCAACCCACAGACTTCTGGAACTTTGCCATGGTCCTCTATGCCCTATTTTTTTCTTTACCTATACTTTCCATCTCTTTGTCTTTTACTCTGTATTCTAGGACAGATTAACTGACTTTTACTTCAAATGCTTGTGTTCAATTCTTTTAATTTCTGCAGTAATATGTTTAGTTTCTAAGAACTCTGATTCTCTGATGTTTGCTTTTTCATAGTTTTCTATTCTTATTGGTATGTTTTTCAAATTCTCTCTGAGAACTTATAAAAAAATCCAGTGCTTTTCTAGTCCCTAAATTATGTTGCCGTTCCCCCGACCCCCCACCATATTCCTGTATTCAGTTATTCTGTTCATCTTAGCCTTTTCTTTCCAAGCTACTGGTTAATGTCAATGTGTGGTGATCCTTGGTTATCTGCTGATATAAAAAAAATGAATTCTACATTGCAGGTATGACTTTCTTTTGCTCTTGTGTATGTTTTATCGCTGAGTATCTCCTTTAATTGGGAAGGATGAGTAGGAACTCTGTAAATGTGGACAGGGCTTGTTACCTAGCAGGTTTTGCTTGAGAATTACCAGACTGGGTGCCAGCTGTTCAATTTCCAGAATGAAAAGGATTTACTCTGAAATACTAACATCCACACTAGTAATTCTTTCCTGGAAGTTTCCTTTAATATCTAAGAGATGAGTTTTCTGCATGGAGATAAATGCAGGGTTGCAGTAGCTTTGCTTAAAGGTGTGTAGTATGTGTGGATGTGGGGGGGGACATTCCATGAGCACACGCTCAAGAGTGTGTGCGTGCGTGCACATGTGCAGAACAGGCAGGGGTAAAGGCCACAGCAGTCTCTCTAGACAGGATTCCACTTAGGTTGTAACCCCCTTCTAGTACTATATTTTATCTTTCAATATTCATCGATCTATTGTTTTCATTTTCCAGAAATAGTATCAAATTCTTTACTGGTGATAATACCCTCCCAACTATTCTTCTGTTGTAATGAGCTTCATCCCTTACTGTCGTTTTAATCAGGAGGAAGGGGAGGCAGACAAATGCATGTTGTTTAGTTACCATCTATAGCCTTACTTTGGGGAACAAAATATATTTATGACTCTCAGATTTACAAATCTCAACTTAAAATTTTATTTCCTTTTACCCCGTATCTCATCAAAATACTCTATAAACTCTAGTATCTCAAGCACTAATCTCCATTTTTTCAGCCAACTATTCATTTGGAAATAGCTGAGATCTCAGATACTGACATCCCTCCAGGATAAATGTTTCACCTTCTTTCATGGCAAAGATTCAAAATAAGCCTCTCGTGTCTCCCCTGCATATTTCCTTTACCATGAGACTGAAAGGGGATGTTGGATCCAGTTGGTGGTATGATATACTACTGTATCTTTATAATACACTGGAGCAATGTCTTTCACTAATTATGGCCTGATTAGACCCATTGAGCTAATCAGCTCTCTAAGATTAGAGAACCTACTTTATTACCTAATAAACAGTTTCAGCCTCAGGCTTTCACAAAAGAGTCCTTATCTCACAGTGCTAGCTGAGGAAGTTCTCATGAATTTCATTACTTTGGGAAAAACAGTTACATTTCAGACAAGCTAGCAGTCCTGCAGAGCAAAGAAATCAGGCATCCTTCAACATTCAACAAATATTTACTGAATGCCTTTCACATGCTATTAGGTACTAGTCTAGGTGTTTGGGAATAAAAGAGTCAAAAATCCCTGCCCTCATAGAAACTCACATTCCCCTGAAGAGAGATAATTAATAAATCAAAAAAATGCGTAGTATGCTAAATGATCATTGCTATGGAAAAAGTAAAGTAGGGAAGGAACATAGTGAGTGCCAGGAAGGGGCTTCTGAAATTTCAGATGGAAGGCTGTGACAAAGTGAGCTTTATAGACATCTAGGGAAAGAGCACTCTGGGCAAGGAGGACAGAAAATGCAAAGGCACTCAGACAGGGAGTGCCCAGGATGTAGCAAGCAGGCCAGTGAGGCTAAACCTGAGTGAATCAGACAAAGGAGACTTAGTGGGGGCTCAGTCATGTAGGGCCTTCTGAGCCATTGTAATGACTTTTACTAGGACTTTTCCTAGGGGAATGCCACGGGACAGTTCGGAACAGAAAATGACACATTCAAACAGGGTCCCTCTGGCTGCTATGTGTTGAGTACAGACGAAGGGGAGTGGGAATTAAGCAAGGAGACAAGGTAAAAGGCTCTACTTTTTCAATAGTTGAACTCTAATCAATTTCCATTCCAGAGCTTCCCACCTATTGGCAATCCTTAACAATGACAAGTTAGAAATAAAATACGATTATTGATATTATATCCAGGCTTCATGTTGAATTTTGGTAAGAGTTTTGAGTATATACCTATAAATTATTTCATGTATCAGTGTTTTAAAATTCTCCGCACGTGAGAGAGGTAACCTAGAACTCACTCATTTTTAATATCCTTGAAGGAAAAGTAATAAACAAGTCTGACTCACCAATACTCAAAGCTAATAAAAGCCAGAATAAAAGAGTATGGAACAGAACAGTAAACAATTTCTGTCTACATGATTATCTGATTTAGGAGCCTCTCAAATACATATCTTATCTCCTTTCCATACGTTATCTCCTTTTACCCTTAATATTAGGTACATATTTTGAAGTTCAGAAAGACAGAGTGATTTGCCTAAGGTCACGTAACTCTTAAGTGGATAACCAGAAATCAAACTTGGGTCTCGATCCCAAGACCAGTGGTTTTCCACTGTGCCACAACTGCCCAAGTCTGACTCCCCATAGGGCTAAAGGATTTTCAAAGATTATGAAATGTTAGGCTTGAGAGAATGGACATTGATTCTTGCAGAATAGTACTGCAAATGAGGAAATAATGTGCTCTTTAGTGGGTAATTTGTCTCAAAGCAATTTTTACAACAAATACTAATATCTAGGTTAAAAGTCATTAAAAAGTCACCTGTGGGCGATGATGTCAAAGCCTGATCACTGCACTGTACACATGAAGCTGAAGCTGAACAATAATGAATGTCAACTACAAGTTTATATATATATATGTGTATATATATATATATATAGGTATATATATGTATGTATATACTTACAAGAAGCGAAGTACAGCATTAGGACTAGAGACAGTGGAAATGTAATGGCTGTGTGCGATGTCAGAGGGGTAGTGGATGGGGGAGGGGAGTTCACACAGTGTGAGGGATATAAATGATAAACCTCTAAGTATTACATTGTCTTGTGCACCTGAAACTAATTAATTAAATAAATAAATAAATAAATAAATAAATAAAAAGTTACTTGTGGGAATCATGAGCTATTAACAGATAAAGTCTCATAGAGAAAATGAATCACACAGCACTTTAAGCTTCTCCCCCCACCCCACACCTGAATCCTATTCTTGTTCTGGCTAGAGCATCTATACCCTATATTTTAAAGTGAGAATGTGTGAGAGTTACAAGTGGGAAAAGGAACACAGAATGGCCACAGAAGATGAAAGAATCAGAACTGAGGTTTAAATATAGCGTGACAAGTGAAAAAGATGAATTCAGCAGTCATTGACTACTTAATCATTGTAAGGCACACAGTTAGAAATACAAAGATGGATGTTTCAGGAATCCCCAACCTAAATAAATACCCACACCCACACTAAATTCTACTTAAAACTAAATACTTGGTTCCAAGTCCTAATGTTTAAAGCTATTAACAATTACAGTATCCATTTGTTGGGAACTCCTACCTTTTATGCAAATTGTGACTACAAAGAAAATTGCACTTTATCAGCTGTCCTGCGTGCAAAAATAACGTGGTACTAGATGAAGTTTTACATACACTGATATATTCAGAGTTAAGATATTTAGAGCCTATATTATGGCGTGTCTTAGAGGAAAAAGAAGTTAACAAAAATAATAGTTCTCCATCACTATAGCTTTTAGGCACACAAAGGACCTCGCCAGAAGGAAGAGTAAATCTTACATCGAGTCAGAGACTTATCAGTTTGATCAACGGCAAAACTATTGACAGCAAGAACTCCAGAATTTCATAAAACAGTGAGTCACTCTTTCATGAACATTTTATTTGTTTAAGAACTTCAGAAATTCATAAAACAGTGAGTCATTCTTTCATGAACATTTTATTTGTTTAGGAACTCCAGAAATTCATAAAACAGTGAGTCACTCTTTCATGAACACTTTGTTTAAGAACTCCAGAATTTCATAAAAACAGTGATTCACTCTTTCATGAACATTTTATTTGTTTTCCAGTGCAAGAAGGTGATTTTCCCTCCCCTAATTCTTTAGCCTATATCATATCAATGCCATCTGTTAATATCCAATTAATTAGTATAGATGGAATGGCCATATGATTCAACTAAGTAATGATTTACAAAAGGACATACAGCATGGTTGTAAAATTTCGGAATCACTTTTTAAATTTTCTGAAGAAGTATTTCCTACCTGAGGGGCATTTGTAGCCACTAGAAATGCATTTGTCCGCCCTGGGTGATCGTAATCATGCATAGCAGCTGCCACGTATAAAGCCATCAATTCCAGCGCAGGAATGTTTGAAGACAGGCAACCATAGCTTTCATCTGGAATTGAGCAGCTCTTTGAAGAAATGTAAGCAATTTGCCCAGGGTTAATTCTACCATCAGAATCTGAGGAATAAGCAAAATAAACCAGCATTACACTTACCTTCTTCATAGTGAGGCTAAGGAGGGGAATCCCCATAGGTTATATGACTATTTATCTTATTTGTTTACTTACATAAGAAACAGACTCTATAAACATGGACTTAAAACAACATATTAGCCATCCTAACAAGTGTGAGTTGACATGTCATTGTGGTTTGATTTGCAGTTCCTTGATTAGTGATGCCCAGTATCATTTCATGTGTCTGTTGGTCATTTAGATGTCTTCTTTGGAAAAAATGTCTTTAGTTCCTCTGCCAATTTTTTTTTTAACCAGGTTGATTTTTTTGTTGTTGTTAATGAGTTGTATGAGTTCTTTATATATTTTAGATATTAACCCCTCATCCGATACATGGTTTACAAATACTTTCTCCCATTCTGCAGGTTGCTTTCTCATCTTTTAAATTGTTTCCTGGATTTATAGAAGCTTTTTAGTTTGGTGTTGCTAGTGCTTTTCGTGTCATAATCATTTCCATTCTCCAGTGCAATCAGAATAAGGCAGCACCTCCCATAGTCCTAGAAGTCTTTATTTTCAACATAATTTTCCATTTCAACAGCTACTTGGTCTCCCAAAGCCTTGTCTTTTACAGACCCTTGATTCCATATCACCATATATGAGGATTTATAACAGTGCTAGTAAGACCTCTAAAGGAAGTGAGGAGCATGACAGAGATTCCTACATATTGCATTAGGGAATACTTAAATCATTGTGAACAGGCTGGTGGTAGAAAACTGCTGTTAGGGGCACTACCAAAGATAGCTCAGAAAAAAATGAGGAACATATTATTGGAAAGGACGGGAAAGGAGATCATTGCTATACAGTAGCAGAGAGCTTATCCAATTTGTGTGCTGCAGTTAATGTGGAACACAAAGCTTGCAAACAGTGGATTTAGATATTTAGCTAAGGAGATTTTCAAGCAAAGTACTGAAGACATAGCCTGGATTCTTACTGTTTATAGTAAAATGTGAGAGGAGAGAGAGATCTAGGGAGAACTGTTAAGCAAAAATAACCAGGACTTAATAATTTGGGAAATTTTCAACCTGCCAGGCTGCGAAAGACACTAAAAGTAAGAGATGCATTGTCAGTAAGGTGTACTCTGTCTGGACAGAAAGCCAAGGCTATAGCTGGGCCACTTTCTGGAAGGATGAAAAGGTCTGGGTCAGAGAGAGTCTTGATATTCTACTGCTGTCTTTGAAGAAGTGACTGTGAGCCATGGAAGGCAGGTGGCTTCTAGAAGCTGTAGGAGGCCAGGAAACGGATTCTCATTAGGGACTCTGGGAAGAAAACAATCCTGCTGACACCTTGATTTTAGCCCAGCTTGACTTATTTCAGACTTCTGACCTCCAGAATTGTATGACAATAATTTGTACTGTTTTAAGCCACTAAGTCTCATAATTTGTTACAGCAGCAATAGGAAACTAATACAGATTTTGGTACCTCAAAGTTGGGTATTGCTGTGACAAATATCTAAAAATGTGGAAGTAGCTTTGGAATTGGGCAATGTGCAGAGGCTTGAATTTTGAAGAGCATGATAGACACCAATAAAAGACATTAATCAATATATTCAAGTTCATTAAACACCAAGGAGGATAAATACAAAGAAAACCACCTGAGTACCTCATAGTCAAAATGATAAACACTAATGGCAAAGAGGAAAGGGACATAGTTTTAAGAAATAAGACTTATGGCCAATTTGTCAACATAATCTACAGAAGTCAGAAAATAATGGAATATCTTCAAATGTACTGAAATATGAGAATATTCTGAGACAAAATAAATACATCTACAAACAAAAAAGCTACAGAAAATGATCCAATGGAAGCACAGAACTACTAGGAAAGAGTAAATATGGATGGCAGATAAACACGAACACAGGGCAAATCCATCAAACCTAATGACAGTGCTTTCCATTCTTTGGTAGTTGAGTCTGACATTTTACACTTATTAGTTTGGTGGTATTTCTCAGGCATTTGTAACTGAGCAAATTCTGTGTGTCTATATTACTGGAGTATTTCTCCCCTCTTTTGTAAGCTAGAATATGAGAACCATGAATGTTATAATTCAGTATATTTGTATAAATAATTATGATTAGGAGCAGAACTAACTTCCTTGGGAGTAAAAGGTGAAAGTTTTTTATATCATTTTAATACTTATGTGAGGCTTTTATACATGTCCCCTTTCATTGGGAATGTTACATGTTTTAAATTTACATGATACACCTAAAACAAAAAAACAAGAATTGAAAGAATAAAGCAAAGAAATGATTATACTACTATTAAAGATAGTGTTACCTCAATGGGCGAGACATAGAAAAGAGACATGGTAGATCCAGCAGTCTTGGATCTTAACTTACCTTTTAAGATAGATAGGTTTCCTAATTTGCATGTCATTTACATATCAAAACTTAACATAGACCTTTGTATGTACCAAAGGTTATTGAATGAAAAATTTAAAAGAGAAGTAATAAAATGAAATAGCTTGATTTATTACTCCTGTAAATTAAAAGAAAGATTTGTAGAAGGAAGTACCTGTTTCATTTCCTGTTCCATGATCATTGTGGATCTGCTGTAAGCCAGGAATTGGTCGTGTTGTCAGATACCAAACTGCATGTAGGACGTCTGTGGCATGTATACGATTGTGATCTAAAGTCACGAAAATATTTTATAAAAATGATCATTCTGTTAACATGGGACATTTAAAAAACTGCAATAATTTTCTAATCCTCATATATTAAATATATGGCTTAGAATAATTTCCCATGATTATATTTTTGTTTCATCTTATTTTTTAAGGCTTCTTGATGTGTTAAAAAGTTCTTTTAAAAACTTACACTTATATGAAAACATAGTAAAAGGGTCAAAGAAAAGGCAGGGTAAGCAGAGCTAATTGGAAGGCATTGGAATATTTACTTAAAATTGTAGCTTTTAAAAATATTTTGTAAATAGAGTCTGGATTATGGAGATCCACTTTTGCACACAAAACAGTTTTTGCACCCAGGCACATAGAATAGTGACAAATTCTGGATACTTGAACTTCCTCCCACCCCTACCAAAAAAGGAAGAAAAAGATAAGGAATATTTATTTCTCAGGCCTGCTGTAAGGATTAAATGTTACTGATATATGAACAGTATCTGACACATAGTACATAACCAATAAAACACTAGTTTACTGAAATACCACTATGTGAAAAGGCAAGACCTGTACTGAAACCCAGCTTTGCTATTTCTAGTTTTACAATCTTAGGGAAAATTGTTCTGAGTTTTTACTTCTCACCAGTGAATGGCAGGTAATACAACCTTTCCAACAATGATTAAATGAGATAACCTTTGTGAATCTAATGACCATAGTGATAGTTGATAATCACTGAAAGTTCAACACTTCAACAAATATTTAATGAGTACTTACCGTGTAAAATTAGTAGATGATACAATACTAAGTATTAAGGCTATAATGTCAATCCACTAGGAGCTTAATTATTAATACAATCACCACCTATTATTGACCATGTACTATTTATTTCCCACCAATTCTGATTATGTGCTTTACATGGATTATCTTCTGTCACTCCCTATGGCAGGGGTGTCCAAACTGCAGCTCGTGGGCCAACTGCAGCCCATGATCCATTCTTAATTGGCCCGCAGCAAATTCCAAAAATATATTTAGTTTACTTAAATAAACCAGGTGAGGCAATACGTACTTCACCTCGAGTGAGTGGCCCGGCTGTTTGTGTATTTTACCGCATATGGCCCTTGGTGAAAAACTTTGAAAAAAGTTTGGACACCCCTGCCCTATGGGGTAAGTACTATTGTTATTCCCATTTACAATTCAGAAATTAAACTTTGGAAAAGTTATATACAGAGACTCTTTTCTTAACCAATATATCCTAATTGGAGCTGACAATAAAATACTCCTCACCACTTTCTATCCATTCCCCTTCCCTTGAAGTCCATCTTAAAAAGTAGCACTTTAGCCATTATAAAATTTAGCTACTTTTTAAAATGCATAATTTATGTGGAAATTTTAGTACATCATTAAGTATCATCATTAATGAGTTATGACATATCATTGATTTCCCCAAAATATGTCCATATGAAGGGAAATTGTAGAATGTATTGACACATAAAGACAACTATCTTTTTCTAATATGAAATTCAAATGATATTTTAACACAAAAAATCAAATAGCCATTAAAAATTATTCCATAAATTGGGACACCATTAAAAACAGAAATGCTATGGATAAATTTTAAACATTTTAAAGTCAAGAATTTTCTGAAATTCTTGACTTAATATTACAAAACATTTTAAAAGATAAGGCACTCAGATAAATATTAACATAGAAACATGTATATCATGTAATAAGTAAAAAGGCAGATTATAAATAGATATCAATATTATGATTTACTTTATAGAAAATAAATATATATAAGAAAAAAGTTTAGAAGAATATATACCAAGATGTTAATAGTAGTCAGTTAACTCTAGGTAGTAGGATACATATTTTCTTTTTAAATACCTATTTAAAACTTATCCAAACATGTAATTTAGAAGTGTTTGGAGGACTATCTGAGGGGAAAGATCACAGAGGACTTCAAAACTAGTATTATTTGAACTTAAATAATAAGATGTTAATACTTACAAGGAATGTCTCGATAGCCATTTTCTAATGCACGAAAATAGTTCATGAATTGTAGAGTGGGAATTTTAAATATTTCCAATAAACCAGTGTCTTGAAATAAGGCATACATAACCTAAATGTCAATGAAAATAAAGTTCACTGTAAAAATCAGACTTTCTATTTGTAGTTGAGTATAATATGCTTTTGTGATTTACATTTAGGATATTAACCATTTATGTCGTTAAGTTAATAATTTATTTAAAGCTTCTCTAAAATGAATTATTTCCAAAACATGAAAAAGGAAGACATCACCCTAAAGCCCTTGAAAACCAAAAAAAAAAAAAGAGATTACCATGTCATGTGTCACGTCCCAATTTTTAAATTTTCCATTTTTCTCTTTATCTTTTTATTCACAATTTATTGAAAGGCATGTGAATTCTATTCTATCCTAGTCCTAGGTGTTAAAAGAACTCAGAACAAATATATTTACCAAGTTTTTGTCCCCAAAGACCTCAATTAGACGAATGTATACTCTCAACATAATTTATCCTTATATTCGTCTATTTCAATAAATAAAATACTTTGGAGTTAATGGGAGTGGTATTTTGGGAAAGTTAATCTGATACTGTAGTGTGAACCCATCAGGGAGAGCTTGACTCTGCGTGGGAAAAATGCATGTATTTTTCCATGATTGTAGCAATAAATGCACCATTTGGCCTTGAGTAAAATATAGGGACGGCAGATGAAAAAAAACAAAGCATAAGTTTCAGTGGTGAGAACTAGATCACCTTTCATGTCCTTTTCAACCTCAAGATTCAGTATAAACTATTACTTCAGTACAATTCAATCCCATTGTTATGGGCAAATAAACTACTTTTTATTTATGTATAATATGTAATTATACGCAATACATATATAATTGTGTATATAGGTTTTTGTTTCTCTTAAAATTTTCTACTGAAAATCTCATTTGTGAAAAAAATAATTAAATGAAAAATGTTGAATTTCTGCCTAAATCAATATTACACACTTTTAGATTTTGCTTTTTATAAAGATTCAAAACAGTTCATTCATAATAAAAAATTAGTGGAGATTTGAAACAAACCTGACTAAGGATCCTTCCTGACTTCTCGCCCATCTTGTCTACAAGTTCAAAAATTTGAAAATTCCAGTTGTTCATTTTTTCTATTAACGAGTCATAATCTTCTATTAACATCAGGTCCAGTGATGTTTCCTGTTCACTCTGTATACACAGGGGAAAAATACAAACCGACTTAACCTTCCCTTTTATTAATATTGTTAAATCGTTATCTAAATGAGAACACTTAAAATTGAACATTTTTAAAAATGGTCAGTATTCTTTTCTACAGATTTTTCTCAAATATAATCTTTTCTTCTTATTTCTTCTCTTTGTAGAATACTATCTTAATACAAATATAAACATTTCTACCACGCATTAGAAGACTTCTTAATCTTTACTATTATAAATAAAAATATATTTCCAAAACACTATTCAAATCTAAAATCCATTTTCGTTTTAGAAGTTACAGGTATCAAGGATAAATAAAAAGAAACTCATACCCTTATTTTGGCATTTATGACTAGCCTAACTTTCCAGGAGAAATGGATCAGTTTTTCTCTAAAGAACTTAAATTTTGAACGTTAAATTGCTATTTTAAGCAAGTAGATTGTTTTCATTGCCTTTTAGACACTATACACATGTCCGTCCAACTTTAACATATATAATGAAGAAAATATCAGCATAAAAAGGAATGTATCTACTATTAAACTAAATAAAATGTTCATTTTAAAACGAATGCACTTTGTTGTTCCAGGATAATGAGTTTAGAAGTAATTATTATTTATTAAAGGTTTTCTTTAAAGTGGTTTAGTGACTTTCCCAGTAAAAAAAAATTTTTTTAATATTATATTCAAAACCTTGTTTTGGTTACAAAAAATGAAACTAAGCACTAACTAATGTATTTCACCATAACATAATCATATCAGAAGTTTATTTTTTACGTTTGATTGCTGTTCATTCTGTGTCTCTTCTGTTAGGTGATTATCACCTTCCAAAAATAATTTTCTGCAATCTGTGATCTCTGTTTTCACTTCTTGTTGAGCTTCTACACGGCCGAGTGATTCTTTTGAGAAAATGGTGTTGTCTTCATCACCTTTCAAAAAATATATATAGTAATAAGAAGAATAAAACTTACCTTATGTAGATAGTTTTATAAGAAAAATTATTTGCAAAAATATTCAGATAAAGTGAACCATACTGGCATTCAATCTAAATCAATGAGACTAAAAATTAATTATACCATTAAGTTGTAACTTGTTGGACTATTTATATTTAGCCCAGGTACCTTGTGCTCAGCAATAGACATTTCACCTGTTCTATCTACTCATGGATGAAAGAAATGGGTGGATATCCTTTATAAAAGTGAAACATAAAAAGTCCCTATTGATGGGAACTTTCAAAACCATTTTGATGTAAACAATTTCCAACATCTGCAACTGTTTGAGTTTTGGATACAAAAACTCTCAACTCACAATTATGAATGAATGAGATGAAGGCACATCTAAAATTTAAAACACAGTATCATGAACCGTGAGTTATTTCTCTATGTGATTAATAATATTTTCCCCAAATCACATGGAAAAGGGAAGCTGCATTGGTGGCTAAACAGTATTCATTCACAGGTAAAATACTCATATGCGTTCTACTTGTAATATCCTGAACAGGAAGGAAACTTTCCCCAAACTCATCAACAGTAGAATAAATTAGTGTACTCATACAATTGAACATTATAGAGCAAAGAGAAAGGACTCCAGTCACGTGCAGCAATATGTATGATTCTTAAAAATATAATATTGAATAAGAACAAGTTTCATCCTCTAATTCTCATTATGAAAAGTTCAAAAATATTAAAACCGATACACATGAGTAGTGAAAGATGAGATGAACCTTATCTTTGGGGGATAAACCTGAAGAGGAATTGAGGGGAAATTCTGAGGTGCTGGTAATATTTTGTTCAGTGATCTGGGTGCTGATTGCACAGGTATGTTAAGTGCGTACTCACTGGAGCTGAGTTTTGGAAGAACTAGGTTTAAATCCTGATTTTTATACTTAACAATAACACCTGCCTTACTAGACATTACATATAATAGGTGACCAATAAATGTGAGTCAAATCTGAACCTAACACACTGAATATACTAAAAAATTATAAATGGATGATCAGAAAGTATTTTCTTTTTAGAAAATATTTTTTCCAAACGAAAGACATTTAAGAAATGAAATTTAGAATATTTACCTATTCTTAGTAAGTTAAGGCAGTAACTACAATAATATTCTAAAATAGCCATCAATCTAAAAATTGTTGACATTTGAGGTATACTGTATGATTTACTTTTTAATGATCTAAACTCCTAATAACTGTATCTTACAGATAATAATAAAAACAATTGAAATAAAGATAGCAATTTCTTCTCAAAGATGTCCACAACACTATCCCTTGTCCTACATGCACTCTTTTGAAATGTATTCTTCCCAAACCCCTGCAATCTGTTCTGATGATCAGAGATGTGGCAGACGTGATAGTTTGTTCTGGGTGGAGTCATTAACTGAACTGGCAGCTTCCACTTCCTCCTCTCTTAGAATCCAACCAACATGTTGGAAGAAGCCCATAAGGAGGTCATAGTTAGATGGACTGATCAACAGCCAACAGACACAGGAGTAATCCGTTTTGGAAATTCAGCCCAATCAATCCTTCAAATGACTGTCACTCTTGCTAATACCTGACTGCAATCACAATGAGAGCCCTCAAGTGAAAATCTCCCAGCTGAAGCCAGTCAATCCAAAGAACTCTGAGAATTAATAAATTGTTATTTTTTAAAAAGTCTATTCAATATAATTACATACCATTAAATTCACCCGTTGTTAAGTGTACATGCAACCATTATGACAACCTAGTTTCAGAACATTCTCATCACCCCCAAAAAGTACCCTCAGGCTATTCTAGTTTGAGTGTAGGGGAATCTTATGGTAGGATTAATTTGCATTTATCTAATGACTAATGACATCTTTTCATGTGTTTCATACCCATTTGTTTATATCCTTTACCAGGTGACATTTACCAAAATATTTAAAATCTTTTGCCCAATTTTTGTTTTTATTCATATTGAGTTGTAAGCATTCTTTGTGTATCATGGATATAAGATCTTTATCAGATACATAATTTGCAAATTTTCTCCCAATCTATGGTTCATCTTTTCATTTTCTTATTGATGTCTTTTGAAGTGCAAAAGGTTTTGATTTTGCTGAAGCCCAATTTGTCATTTTTTTTCTTTTCATGGATTGTGCTTTTGGTATTGTATCCAGGAATGCTTTACCCAAGGTTACAAAGATTCTGTTCTATACTCTACAAGGTTCATGTTTTAACTCTTACATTTAGATCTATGACATACTTTGAGTCACTTTTTGTATATATGGTGAGGTAAGGGTCCAAATTCTTTTTTTGGCAAATGGATATCCAATTGTCCTGGCCCTATTTGTTGAAAAAACTCTTTTCTCTTTGAATTGTCTTGGCTTCTATGTCAAAAATCAATTGACCATAAATGCAAGAATTTATTTTTGGACTCCCTGTTCCACTGGACTTCTGTTCCACTGGTCTGCAGGCCCATCTCTGTGCCCATACTACATACACTGTCTTAATTGCAGTGGCTTTATAATACGTTTTGAAATCAAGTAGTATTAGTCCTCCAAATTTGTTCTTTTTCCAAATTGGCTACTGTAGGTCATTTATATTTCTATATAAATTTTAAGATACACTTGTCAATTTCTACCCAAAAGAGCCTGCTGCAATTGGATATGGATTGCATTGAATTTATAGATCAATTTGGGAGAACAGCCTTAGTGACAATACTGAGATAGTGAATTTTCAATTCTAGTACTATGAATTGCCTTTCAATTTATTTAGTTTTTCTCAACAATGTTTTAGAGTTTTCAGCTTATAAATCTCCCACTTTTATTCTATTTTATTCTTTTTGATACTATTGTGAATGGAAATATTTATTTAATTTCAATTTATGATTCACTGCTAGTATACAGCAATACAACTGATTTTGTACATTGATCTTGTGACTTTGCTAAACTTGTTTATTTTTCGAGGTGTGTGTGTGTGTGTGCGTGTGTATTTGTGATTTTGTATGTAAAAGATCATATGATCTATGAATAGGGACAGTTGTACTTCTTTATTTCCATTCAAGATGCCTTTAATTCTTTTCTTTTCTAGTTTTCCTGGCTAGAAATTCCAGGACAATGTTGACTAGAAGTGCTAAAAGCAAAAATTGTATTCTTCAGGAAAGCATCAGTCTTTCCCCATTAAGGATAACCTTAGGTGTGTCTTTTTCAAAGATGCCCTTTATCAAGTTGAAGAACATCCTTGCCATTACCAGTTTGTTTGTTCTTATCATGTTGTAATTTTGTCAAATGCTTTTTCTGCATCTATTGAGATTATCATGTGATTTCCCCCCCTTTATTAACGTGGTGTATTACATTGATTGATTTTCAAATGTTAAACTACCCTTGCATTCCTGGGATAAATACCACATGGTCATGGTATCTGTTTTATATGTTGCTGGACTCAGTTTGCCAGTGTTTCATTAAGGATTTTTGTGTCTATACATATAAGAGATATTGGTCTGAGGTTTCTTCTTTTGCCTTTGGTTATGGTGTCTGGGTAAGAATGAGTTCTATTTCTTGAAAGGGTTTTTAAAGGATCGGTCTTCTACTTCATCTTTATTTTTTTAAAACAACTCTTTAAATTGTAAAAACCAAGAATTATTAAAATGAATATTTTAAAAGAATGAATTTTATGGTATGTGAAGGAATTTATAGGCGCCTATAATCCCTGAAAGGGCCTATCTATTTCTGGCTTACCTTTATATTCCTAGGGTACAGTGCAGCAGAGTTTACCAAATTATCCTATCCGTTACATGGTAAGCCTTCAACTCCAATCTTTGTCTTCCTAGTCCCATGAAGCCACTAAAAGGACTACGCATTTTATCAGTCACTGGCCCCTCTGGCAAAATAGCCTTTTAGTAGCCAAGTTCCAGGCTCACTTTCTTGGACATCTACTCTTCTCTAGACCTTCTACTGGTATTTCTGGGGAGCTTGTTAGTTCTTCAATGGCTTTAAGCAGACCTTTTTTCTTTTCCGGTCCAGCTTTCTAGCTACCTTCAGGGGGCAGTTGGTATGATTTAACTAGCTAACTATTACTGGAAGCTTGAGTCGATTGTTTAAAGTTATAAAACAACTATAATTTTATCACCATCAATTTTTCTTGTTTGAGCATATAAGATATTTCAGAATAATAAAATTTAAAACTCCACTCTGTGCCATAAAAAAATTATGCAAACCTTTTGGACTTAGATTGTGCACTATAAATTTTAACATTAATATACTTAATTTCACTATGAGCCTGAGCCATAACCTAATACTATATTCATTTGTACAGCACATTTTTACTCTTCAAAATATTTTCACTGTTATTTATAATTTGATCCTAATGATCCTCTGAAGCAGATAGAAACACTATAACCTTCATTTTAAAGACGGATAAACTGAAGTTAAACTCATTCATTTATTCATCTTAAAAAATAACGTAAGAAATTCTTCTTAAAGTGAAACATATATGACTTTTGCAATCTCACCCGATTTTCCACTATGGCAGTCTGTACCAGACTCTGATTCAGACGTTGAAACATCTTTCTGTATTTGATGCCCGCAGCTTATAGGATAAAACAGATAAATATATATAAACATATGTATATAAAATAATTAAGGCACATTTTCTTATTTAGATACAATTAGAAAATCTGTTTAATTTTCAACCAAAATCCCAAATAAAACACATCCTGATATTCCAATATCTGTATAAATTTAATAGGTTTATTCTAGAAAGCATCTCTTGGTCCCTGAAGAAAATAACCTTTGAAAATCAACAAGATTGAAAGTCAACACTTATTGACTAGCAAAGTAGAAATGAGAATGAACACCATATGAATGGGGTATTCTAAATAAGCACTAAAGTAGTACATACTAAAATCTCATACATTTACTGATATGATGGATAGAATACCACTATATTTCACTTTAGACAGAGATCACTTAATTTGAAAATGAATGATAGCACTGAAATGAGAAAAATTTTACTTAGAATAAGAGCTACTAGAAAAGTAAAGAAGACGTAGTTGTAATTTATCATCTAGTCATATAATATAGAACTAGAAAATTAGGAATGCTTTATTAAAATAATCTATATTGTAAAAAATGAAATAAACATTTGGAAAACTTACCTGTTACACAAATTGCTATCAGAATTTCTAAGGTGCTGATAAAAATCTGGTGAGTTGGGTGCATTGCCCAGAGATCTGTGTAAAATAACACTTGGCTTAGTAAGAAAATCAGCAGTATCAGGAAATTCTATAGGTGATCGATTAGTTAGAGAGCCAGCAGACACTGGTCCATGGCTGGGAGAATTCACAGGACTCAGGCTGGGTAAAGCACCTTGAAAAATTAAGACAGGAAAGAGATAAATAAATATGTATGTATGTGTATGTTATTTATTGTCTATGTTTGTGTACTTATAAAGAGCATTTTCCTTCTTTAAAGAAAGCAAATTATTTCCAGTTAAATGATAAAACAGATTTCTAGGTGGAGCAATCCGCAGGACATTCTTGGAATTTACACAGAGTATAGACCATATTTGTCATCTTTAGTGAATGGAATAAACACCCTGTAGCAGGATGGCACATTGTAGGTAAATATTAAGAGTACAACTAAAATGTACATACCATGTGACACAAATTTTCCTAATTCATATTTATCTTTATCTTTCACATTTTGTGTCCCCACCAGCTTGATTATCCAATGAACAAATCATCTTTACCAAATTTTATTGAATATTTTTTAATACAAAATTGATTTTCTTGAAGAATCAAAATTCTTAATAGCATTAAGCACCCTGAGCAAATGATAAAACTGTATGTTAGCACAACAAAATACCCTTTAAAAAAAAAATCTAAATCTTCCCAGCTTATTCATTTGTCCAACAAATATTTGAGAGTCAACAGTATGCTGGAAAATGTGCTGGGTTTCACAATGGAGAAAAAGATACCATCTATGTCATTCAACAAAGCTAGAGTCTAGTGGAGAATACAAACAAGTGCTAAGTGCTAAAATAAGGAAAAACCAGAGTGCTTCAGAAATACACCTTTAATCCTATTGATTTATTCAAGAAACCTCTCCTGAGTTCCACGAACTAAGGCAGTATAGGTATATCTGGAGACAGGCAGGCAGATTTAAAAAACTTTATCTGGAAACAAATATCCAATTAAAGTATGAATCAGGAAAGCAAATAACAGTTATTAATGACCTATGATTTTTTTTTTTTTTTTGCACAGTAGTAAACACTTAAGAGACGTGTGGTGGTGAATTTTATGTGTCAACTTGGCTAGGCTATGGTGCCCAGCTGTTTGATGAAACACTAGATGTTGCTGTGAAGGTATTTTTCAGATGTAATTAACGTTTAAATCAGCAGACTGAGTAAAGCAGATTGGGCTGGCCTCATCCAATTAGTTGAAGGCCTTAAGAGAAAAGACTGAGGTCCTCGAAGAGGAAGGAATTTTGCCTCCAGATTGCTTTCAGACTTAAGACTGCAACATCAACTCCTGCTAGAATTAACCGGCTTGCAGCCTGCTCTGAAAATTTCAGACCTGCCAGCCCTCCCTATCTTGCGAGCCAATGTCTTAAAGTAAATCCATGTCCCTACCCTCTTTGTTTCTGTATGTTCTCTCTCTCTGTCTGTCTGTCTCTCTCTCTCTCTCTCTCTCTCTCTCTCCCTCCCTCCCTCCTTCCCTTCCTCTCTCCCTCTCCTTCTCCCTCTCCCCCTCTCTCTCCCTCCTTCCCTTCCTCTCTCCCTCTCCTCCCTCTCCTTCTCTCTCTCTCTCTCTCCCCCCCCCCCATTAGTTCTGTTTCTTTGGAGACCCTTGACCCATGCAATGTGTTATTTAATGTTCACAATAACCCTGTAAGTTAAATCACATTTTCACTTTACATGTGAAGAGGAAAACTACCAAGAAAACCCCAGGAAATTTGATTTAGTTAACACAGTTAACGCTGGGAGCCCATACTCTTCTCAGGGCTGCCTCTGCTGTCCTATCAGATTAATTTGTTTAGAGGCTCCTATCAATTTTATATAATGTTAGGGCTGGATGGGATTTTATAAATAATCTGATCAAATAGTTTAATATTTCAGAAGAAAAAACTGAGGACTAGAGAGGGGAAGTGTCGTGCTTGTCAAAGTCATAATGGTGAGTTACTAATTGGAGACAAAAGTTCCAATTTTCAGTGCTCTTTTTGCTAATTATACCAGTGGGTATCAAATCTTGACAAACAGGTTTCTCTGAGAAGATTAAAGGGTAAATAATCTTAAGAGTAGAAATTTGGCGTAACATAGAAAAGCTTCAAGGAGAGGACAAAATGGTAGAGAAAAACTTAGCAAGCCTTAAGAAAGACTTTACAATATAGATCCATCATTTTTATTTTAAACCTTTACTATGAAATAATGCACGTGTGTAAAAGTTACAATAGGAACACTTATCTCTCAAACTATGACATAAAACATGGCTAGAGATCAGAAACCCCTATACTCTAACTCTCCTTCCCCTCTCATTAAAGGAAATCCTTATTTTGACTTTTAGTATTTTTTTCTTGCCTTTCTTTATATTTATGGCGCACACACACACACACACACACATATACATCTCATAACAATTTAGTGTTGTCTATTTTTTGAACTTTATGAATTGAATCAGACAGTATATAAGTCTTCCATGTCTTGCTTACTTTACTCAAGTTTTAAAAATGATATTGCCATGCAGTTGTGTGACCGTAGTTCACTCATTTTCAATGTCTTATAAAAAGCGCATGTATGAATAGAGCACAATTTTATTTCTCTGTTGAAGTACTGAACGGCCAAATTGTCTTCCAAAGTGACTGTAGCATTTTACTTTTCCATCAGCAATGTGTGAGTCTTCCCACTTTTGAACATTTTTATCAACACTTGTTATTGTCTGTCTTTATAATTAATTGTAGACATGGTGGGTGTGAAAACATAGTTCACTGTGGCTGATTTCCATTTTCCTAATGATTTATGATGCTGAGCATCTTTTCATGCAGTTATAGGCCATTCGTATATCTTCTTTGGAGAAACATCTATTCAGATCTTCTGCCCATTTTTTAATGAAGTCATTTGTCCTTTTAGTATTGAGTTATAAAACATCTTTCTATATTCTGGATACAAGTCCACTGTCAGTATAAGATTTGCAAATATTTTCTCCCATCCTATAACTTCTTTTCACTTTCTTTAGGTGTCTGTTGAAGCACAAATGTTTTTAATTTTAATGAATTCCAATTATCAAGTTTTTTCATTCACAGACTGTGCTTTTGGTGTCATATCTAAGAAAGCTTTACTCAAAACCCAAAGTCACCAAGATTTTCTCCTATGTTTCCTTCTACAAGTTTTATAGTTCAGCTCCTACCTTTGAGTCTATGATGCATTTTGAGTTAATTTTTGACTATGATGATAGGTGGAATTCCAAATTTATTCTTTGTCATGTGTTTAATACCATTTGTTAAAAACACTATTCCTTCCCCAGGGAATTATCTTGGTACCCTTGCTGAAAATCAATTGACCATGTAACGATTTATTTCTGAATTCTCAGTTCTATTCCACTGAGTTGGAATATCCTTATGCTAGCACCACACTATCTTGATTATTACAGCTTGCTAGTAAGTTTTAAAATTTGGAAGTGTGAGTCCTCCACTTTTCTTCTTTTTTATTAAGGATTATTTAACTATTCTGCATTCCTTGAATTTCTATATAAATCTAGAATCAGCTTGTCAATTTCTGCAGCAAAGCCAGCTCAGATTTTGATAAAAGTTGTACTGAATCTAGAACAGTTCGGGGAGTATTGCCATCTTATCAATATTAAGTCTTCTGATCCACAAACATGGGATACTTTTCCATTTATTAAGATCTTTTTTTCAACAATGTTTTATAGTTTTCAGTGTATAGGTTTTGTACTATTTTGTTAAATTTATTACAAAGTATTATATTTTTGATGCTATAAATGGGATCATTTTCTTAATTTGTTTTTCATTGTTTACTGCAAGTATATAGAAATACAATTAATTTTTGCATACAGATCTTGTATCCTGCCACACTAATGAACTTGTTATTGGTTGTAATAGGTATTAATGAATTTCTTAGGATTTTATAAATACACTATCATGTCACCTGCAATAACTTTTTCCTTTTATTTCTTTTTACCTAACTGTCTTGGCTAGAATCTCCAATCCAATATTGAGTAGAAGTGGCAATTATTTTATAATTATTAAAATTATTTTATAATTTCTAGTTCTTTACTTATATTCTTTTTGGTGAGACACCGCTATGTATCATACTCTTCTTAAATACTTTAGGTATGGTTTCCTCTAGTTTTTAGACATATGTATAGTAGCAGATTTAAGGTCATTGCTAAATCCAAAATCCAATTTTCCCCACAGGGAAATTTTTTGTTGGCTGTTTCTGCAAAGAAAAAATGCTTTTTCGTTGCATGTTTTGTAATTTTTTGTTGAAAACTGCACATTGTGGTATCAGACTGCTTTGAAATCTGCTCTATCTGAAACTAATATATCTATTCCTGCTTTCTTTTGATTAGCGTTAGCATGATATATTTTTCTCTATCCATTTCCTTTTAATCTGTATGTTTCTGTGTATTTAAAGTGGGTTTCTTGTAGATAACATATAGTTAGGTGATTTTTTTTTGATCCACTCTAACAATCTCTGCCTTTTAATTGGTTCATCTAGACCACTGATATTCAAAGTGATTATTGACATAGTTGGATTCATACCTCCCATATCTGCTATTGTTTTCTGTTTGTTGTCCTAGTTCTTTGTTCCTATTCTTTCCCACACCTCTTTTGCCTTTTGTGGTTTTAATTGAGCATTTTATATATGATTCCTCTTTCTCTCATTTTTTTTAGATATCAGTTGTACTACTTTTTCCACTTTTTTTTAGTGGTTGCCCTAGAGTTTGCAATATACACTTACAACTAACTCAAGTCCACTTTCAAATAACACTATACCACTACATGGGTAGTGTTAGTAACTTATAATAACAAAATAATGCTAATTCCTCCATCCTTGTGTCATTGGTGTTATTCATTTTACTTATGGATTAGCATACATAAACATATATATACCTAAAACACATACAGCAAATACATTTTGCCCTCATTCTGCACAAACTGAACAAGGCCAGGCCTTTGTTATCAGATCAAATGAAAACAAGAAAAATAAAAGTTTTTATTTTACTTTCACTTATGTTCTTCGGTACCTTTCCTTTATATAAATCTGAGTTTCTGGCCTGTATTACTTAACTTCTCTTTAAGGAACTTCTTTTAACATTTCTTGCAAGTCATGTCCACTGGCAGCAAGTTCCCTCAATTTTTGTCTGGAAAATGAGAGTCTTTTTCTCTTTCACTTTTATAGAGTAATTTTGAAGAGTACTGAATTCTAGGTTGGTGGGTTTTTTTCTCTCTCGATACTTTAAATATTTTACTCCACTCTGTCCTTGCTTGCGTGGTTTCTGAAAAGTTTGATATAATTTTTATCTTTGTTTCTCTAGAGGTAAGATTTTCCCCACCTCTAGCTTAAGAATTATTTTCTTTATCTTTCATTTCTTATCATTTGAAAATGATACACCGAGCTATTGTTGTTGGCATTTATTCTGTTTGATGTTCTTTGAGCTTTCTGAATCTGTGGTTTGATATCTGACATTAATTTGAGAAAATTCTCAGTCATTCTTGTTTCAAGTATTTCTTTTGTTCCTTTCTTTCTTCTCATTCAGATATTCCTTTTGCAGTTGTCCCACAGTCTTTGGATATTCTGTTCTGTTTTGGTTTTTTTTCAGTCTGAATATTTCTGTTGATATAGCCTCAAGCTCAGAGATTCTTTCCTCAGCTGCATCCAGCCTACTCATAAACCCATCAAAAAGGCATTTTTCATTTCTGTTACAGTTTTTTGATCACTAGCATTTATTTTTTTATATTTTTAGGATTTCCATCTCTCTTCTTTCATTGCCAATCTGTTCTTGCATGTTGTCAACTTTATCCATTGGAGCCCTTGGCATATTAATCATAGTTGTTTTAAATTCCCAGTATGGTAATTATAAAATCCCTAATATATCTGGTTTTTATAGTTTGCGCCGTCTCTACAAATGGTTTTTTTTTTTTTTTTTTTTTTGCCTTTTGGTATGCCTTGTAATTGTTTTCTCGATAGCCAAACATGATATACAGGGTAAAAGGAGCTGCAATAAATAGGCCTTTAACAATATGGCTGTGAAGTGTGGGGGGAGGGGAAATGTTTGTTCTATAGTCCTATGATTTGGTCTCACTTTTAGTGACCTTGTGACTCTAGAGTATGAACTTCAAAAGTGTTTCTCAGGGTTTTTTTTTTGTTGTTGTTTGTTTGTTTATTTTTCTTCCCTCCCTTTGGTGGGAGAGAATAGCTAGAGCTGACTGGAGTTGAGTAACCAGCCTAAGTTGAGTAACCAGGTTAGGCTCTGGTTAACTAGCTTTTCCTAAGGGCAGGCCTTGTTAAGAAGAACAGAGTGCTTTGGTGTATTTCAAAATGGTTTCTTTTCCCCTCCCCCTGACAGAAGCATTTTCTCTGATATCTATTGTGGGAACCTGGTCCAGGCTCTTGGAGGTGAATCTCACAGAATTGTAGGGACTCCCTAGGACTAGAGGCTTCTGGAGTTTTTAACTCTCAGAGTTGTCCCCACTGATCTTCGGGTAATTTGCTAGTTACAGTTCAATTTATCCTGCCCCAGCACTGGATTCAGGCACTAGCTCTCACTGAGGTTTCTGCCTTGTGAATCTGCTTTACTAAGCCGTTCATCCCTGTATTTGCCGATCTGTGTCTTCCATCTGGGGGCAGAGGGTTGCTCTGTGTCCTCACCTTCACCTTTCTTATAGATCCTAGAAGAGTTGTTGATTTTTCAGTCTGTTCAGCCTCTTACTCATTAGGATGAAGTAGTGACTTCCAGGCTCCTTACAAGCAAAACCAGAAGCCAAAAGTCTTCTGTTATCTACCTTCCCCCCCCCCACCCTCTGTTCAAAGATATTTTCTATTTCTTTGTCTTCAAGTTCACTACTCTCGCTTTCTGTTGTGTCCAATCTATTCTTAAACCACCCTCTAAGCTTTTAATGCAATCAGTTGCATTTCTCAGGGTCCACTGTTTCTTGTCTATGTGTTCCAGATCTCTGTTAAAATTATCTATCCATTTTTCTCCATCCTTCCTTCTGTTTCTTTTAAAACATCCTTATCCTTATTGTTTTTAAAGACTTTGTTAAAACCAACACCAATATCACCTATAGATCTCCTTGTGCCTACTTTTCTTACTTATCAAACACTTTCCTGATACTTCACATTTCAGTTTTTACTGTACGCCAAACATTGTGTATGAAAGAATTTTGTGACGACTGTATATCCCATTGCCCAATACCACACATAATGTAGTTTAAAAGCAGAATATCATTGATGTTCTGTTATTACTATAATGTAGCTATAAAATATATTTCATCCAAAATGTTTTAAAGCAAAATGGGTGAAGGGGGTCAAAGGCACACACTTCTAGTTTTTAAACTAATAAGTCCTGGGGATGTAATGTACAGCATGGTGACTCTAGTTAATAATGTATTGCATATCTGAAAGTTGCTAAGTAGATCTTAAGAGTTCTCATCACAATAAAAAGTTTATAACTATGTATAGTGACAGATGTTAGACTTATTGTGATCATTCTGCAATATATACAAACCATTATGTCATGTACCTGAAAGTAATGTAATGTTATATGTCAATTATACCTCAAATAAATAAATAGATTGAAGAGGATATAGTCAGGGATTTTTCTACTCTCATATTAAGATTTTTTTTCCCTACACAATTTCCATGCTACAGAAGAATACTCTTTTTTTTAGGGATTTTCCCTTGTTCTGGGTATGTGAATCTGGATCTGCAACTATTAAGATTAAATAGTGCTATGTATTTTTCCCTGAATCCTGAGTGTCTAACAGAGTTCCTGGTATGCAGATGTTCAAAAAGTGTTTACTGAATGAATAAGCAAATGGTCAACCAATAGCCAACCCAAATTGCTTAGTCATGTTAACTTACAACACATAAAATGGTATTCAAAATCAGCTATTAATATGTAATAAAAAAAACTTTGCAATACCATATACTTCGAAACCCCCCCACATTTAAATCATAAATAACGATTTCTTACCAGCTCTTCTTAGACCTATATGGTGAGTTAGCGATATAGAAGATGACCTTTGCTTCGGCATTGTCAGTAGATTTGAAGTAAAAGGCCCATTTAGATAGCATCCTTGACTAAAACAGAAAGAGAACAGGTTGAGAATTTTAAAACTAGTAAAGTTCCTCATTTTTCTTCATCGTCTTCAATTCAGTTAGCAAATATCTGCTTTTACATTCAGAGGTTAGACATCTCTCTAGTGCCGAAGCCCTAAAGCAGGAGTCAGCAAACTTCTTCTGTAAAGGACCAAATAGTAATAAATACTTTTGGCTTTGCAGACCATAAGGTCTCTTGTTGCAACTACTCAACTCTGCCATGGTAGCACAAAAGCAGCCATAAACAATAATAAATAAGTATGACCGTGTTTCAATATAATTTTATTTGCAAAAACAAGTTGTGGACCACATTAGGTCCACAGACTATACAGTTTGCTGAACCCTGGCATAAAGCAGGTTATCTGTCACCTGGAGGGCTTCTTGTAACACACATTGCTAGTCCCACCGCCAGAATTTCTGAGCCTGGGTTAGGATCAGATGATCTGCATTTTAAACAAGTTCTTAGGTGATGCTGATGTTGCTGGATCTAGGGGCTTCACGGAGAATTACTGGCCTAAAATAGTAGTTTTTCACTATTTTCTGTTCCCTCTCTTCATAGATACTGAGTCAGTCATTAATAGGTCATGACTGACCTATTAAGTCAGTCATTTCTCATAACTGAAATATTTATTATAGGTTTTTGGGCTCATCTGAAGAAATTAAATATTAGGTAGGTAATCATACCAGTGTCATACCTAAAATGAAGTTAAAGATTATATATTTGAAAGCTTCTGGTCCAGTGCCATGCATATAGCAGCAAGTACAACAGAAATGTTACCTTCCGTTATTAGATATTCACTAACCTGTTTTTTTCTGTTAGTCAACTCCTGATGTGGGCACTTTGTTACAGGTTCAAGGACAAATTTATATTCTCTCTTTTTCACTCAGTATTTATTAGTGTAGACTAGGTTCTCAAGCTCCTCCCGAACTCCATCTTTTCTGCACTTCCACACCCCATTACTCAAGGGAGACCCATTTTGCTGTGACCTAAAAGATTTTGGGTCATGTCTCTATAATAACCTTTACCTGCAGTGCATTATAATTTCAGTGCTTACAGATTCTTCCCCTTAACTCATTTGTGAATTCCTTAGAGGCTGTAAGCCATCTCTACATTCACAGTGCCTCATAAGGGTGTTCAACAGGTGTTTGTGGAATAAATGAACGATCTCTTTAGGTTCCTATTCTCACTTTTCTAGAGAATAGATCTTTTCTGCTACCCAATTTTGAGTGAATATACTCTTTCTTTTGCTAACTCTTGCTTTGAGGCTCTCCTTTTTCTAGAAATCTAGCTTGTTCTATATTGCCATGGGAGAAACAAAATTCTGTATTACAAAGAGAAGGCATGCAAAACCAGATGGCAACAGCTTCATTGAAACTTCCTTATTGGTATTAACAAAAATTATAATAATAACGGTGATATTTTGAGTATTGATTAGATAGCACCCATTAGTTTAGGTACTTTGCATACTTCATCTGTTAGTCCCCTATTTTATAGGTAAAGAAGCTTCAAGAGGCTACGTAATGTCCCTAAATTCACATAACTAATGTGCAAGTTCCAATTTCTTTGACTCTAAAGTGTATGCTCTTTTTGTAACACAATTCTTTGTGTTTCTCCATCTGTAAAATTAGAGATTTAGAATAAAGGACTTTGAGGTAACATCTAGCCTTTAGATTCTATAATATTTTTTTTCCTCAAGCCAGTAGTGATAATCAATAATTTGACAGTTTTATAAAAAGAGGCAATATGCAAATAGTACCACCCAATAAACTCATCTCCCTATGAATGTTCAATCATTCTTTGTATTTCAGTATTCGTTGCCTACATGTGGAGTGGGAGAGACTGGGAAAGAAGAGTAAGAATACAACCTTGGGCAATAGTCAAACAGAAAAACCTGTGTACCCTACCAAAGTCTACCCCCTGGTTAATATTCAAAACAAAGACAGGGATTTTTCATTTTCAGCACTTCTGCATAGTCTTCTACCTGATCCCAGGTCTTCTAATAATTGAAGTATCATCATAAATTCAGTTAGTTGTTTAGAACTGAGAGGTGCAGGTCAAATTATAAGTTTTTATTTAGCTCAGTTCTAGAACGTCTCATTAATTCCTCGCCTAGAACCAGGTAAGTATACATGCCAGTGAGATTACATAAAACAATACTGACGAAAATAGAGAATGAGACAGGCTAGAAGCCCTAATGATTACTAACAGTGGGTAGGACGGTGATTAAAATCAGACTTGGGAATCAATCTTCAATCCAAATGCACAAACGTTATAAGAGATATCGAAAGTTATGGTCACGGAGTTAAGCCATATGTTAAGGGTTGATTTCTAGACAATCAGGACAAATTACCTGGACATAGTTTGCATCACCTCAGTATAAACTTGTTGGCTGTATGATGTCTAGATTTACAGAACTATTAAGAAACTTGAGTGGGATAACACCATTAGCCCTCTTGCTTTCTGTAGTTCAAATAGCGTCTAGACATTGGGATAAATCTCTACTAAATTATGAGTCACAGAATTGAGAAGTTAATCCCCAAGTACATTACTTAGGGGACATACTCTTGCCAGGCAACAAGTTATTAGATTTAATTACAGAGCTGTTATGGAGATGAATGATGAATCCGAATAGGTTAAGAGTAAGTCTCTTTAGTGTAGAAGTAACTATAGTTTTGGGACACAATTTGCCTATTTTTCCTCAGGGAAACTGTTCAAAGGGAGTGAACTGTGGGCACTGAATATGTGCTCTGTTTGTCCACAGGAAGGGTCTGGTCCTAGCTGCCCATCCAAGGACAGTAGTTTAGCCATTATTTTTAGCCATAAATATGAACACTGGAGTTCAGAGATGGGTAGTTCAATTATCAACTAACCTAGAAAAAGCATTTTTCCTGAAACTTCCTGACCAGAGAAACTTCACCCTAGGTCTGAAACTGAAGCAGAAGGCAGTATCAACTGTCATAACCCAGTATGAACACCAAGCCCCTGAAGAATGCTTGTTAACAGTTGCTTATTTTCAAAGATTTATTTCAATGCAATCCCAAGAGTAGTAATACCTCCTAACACAAAGTAGAAAGTGAAAAGTGCCATAAAAGAGGCAAGAAAAGGTGTTGAGATTCAGAGGTGAAACAGGTTACTTTTCCTTGGAGATCAAGGGAGGAGAATGTCATGGTGTTATTTTTAATAGATGACATCGAGCCCAATTTTTAAAGACAGAAATGAGGGTGAGAAGATCTATTCCAGGTCAAGAGAACAACTGCAGAGAGGCACAGAAGTGGACAAATAGTGGGACTATCAAATAGTTAAGCTTGGCCAGAGTTTCAGACAAATAGAGAAGGATGATGTTGAACAGGTATTCTGGTGATGTAAAGTAATGGCCCTTTTAATCAATTAAAATCTCAAGACCTTTAAAAGATGAACAGTGGTACATTGTTAAGGGTAGGTAATCCAGTGACTATTCAAGTAGGAATAACTTCTTCCTTAGGGTTTTCTTCCCTTAGATTCCTCTTGTCATAGATATGATAAGGTTTATAATACTTCACTATTTTTCTCCAGTCAAAGCATGAAGAAAAGCAAAATTAAATCCTATATTACTTTTTACACAAAGAAGGTAAGCTGGAAACTATAATTCACCTTGATTTTCAAATGGAATTAAAAGAAAATTATCAGAAAATTATCAGAAAACTTCAACAAAGGAGCATTTAACACATTATATGACTGTTTTTACCTAAAGAGGTTTCCAGGTCACTTTTCTATTCTCATTCTTTGCAGTACTGCTCATCTCTTTTAGTCCATTTAATTTTCCAAGTAAGAGTTCAGCTTTGTCATGAGGAACTAACACGGCTCCAAATCCCAAGCTAGGAATTTGGGTACTATTCTACAGATATTAGTAAAGGGTCCAAAAACTTCAGGACTAGAAAAACTATGTAATCGAAGTTTTGTTTGAGGAAGATTTCTGGTGGAAGGTTAGAAAATGGAACAGGTTGTGAAGGATATAAGTGGGAAGGCCAATGAAGAGGATAATTCAATAGCCCAGGTGAGGAATAATGAAAGCATGAAACAGTATAGGCAAGTGATGAAGGAGAACAAGGAATGGAGAAGAAAAGAGATTCAGAGATAGACTTGACAACTGATTAATAGAATAAGGTAACAGAATGCAAAGGTAACACCGGGTTTTCTAGGTAAATCAATTTTGTAAGCAAATTTGAGGATAACTAGAGGATAGCAGCATTGTGCCAGGATATAAAGTCAGAACAATAGGAACAGATAGAAAAGCAGGTGGAGGGATGAAAAATTTGGTTTCAGACATAGTTTCAGGGAATGAGAGGTTCAATATTGAAACCATGTTGAAAGCATAGTCAGGCTCATTTAAAACCAGTCAAAGAAGCTATGATCAGAATCCAAAGTTGTATTCTAATCAAGACTCAAAGATCTGGGATATGGGATCTCAATTCTGGAGTACTCCAATAAAATCAAGGTGAATGCCTCATGATTCCAGAGGCACACGTCTATTAGTTTCGTGCTAAAGAAAATATCACCATACATTAAAAATCTATAGCTAAACTGTCTAATATGGTTGTCACACGTGTCTATATGGTATGTATTCACATATGGCTTTTATACTTTAATTAATTAAAATTAAATCAAATGTAAATTCAGTTCCTTAGTCATATTAGACACATTTCAAGTGACCAATAGCCACATGTAGCTAGGGACTACCATACTGGACAGGACAGCTATAAACTATTCCCATCATCACAAACATTTCTGCTGGACAGCACTGACCTAGCAACTTGAATTTCAAAAGGAATAGTGGTTGTAAATGCTTCATATATCCCCATCTTATCCTATATTCAAAGTATACTTAGAGATTTATTACTGAAGCTCCAGCTTCTGCACACTAGAAAAAAATGACTTCTAGCCTTATCTCTATTTCTAATGTCTTTTATGAGGCATATAGTTTTGTTTTAATGAGAGTTAAGTGAACATATCACATCTGCCTATGTATACTTTTATAGGCAGACTTCTCAGAGTTAATGATTAGTTTTCTTTGGACCGTGTTTCTATTTTAGTGTCACTCATTTGAGGCAACAGGACAAAAATGACAAGTTAATGTATCGAACATTTCTTTAATTGAAAATGTGTGGCTGTCACATCAGTGTGATAGAAAGATTAAAAAACAGAATTATTTTCATCATTCTTTCTTAAACCTAATAATAGTCTCAAGATGATGTTTTCCATGGTTAAAAAATATCTGTCATATTTTTAGTTCCTAACATCATTCAATTCCCTATATCCTACTTCCATTAAAAAACAAACAAATAAACAAAACTATCATACTTGGACTCTGGGCAAGCTTTGGACCAAAGCTCATTTTACTGTACTGTATTCTTCATACTTCATTCCTGTTTTACGTATCATTTCACTAAAATTTTTTTAATGAAAAAGGAGTCCATATATTTGAATGTATTACAGAAGATTCAAATTACTAAATTACAAAAGAATCTGGAAAATTATAATTATCTGATATTTCTTATATATAAATGCGAACATAAATTTTAACAGATAAATAGCTATGATCTAATCCTGCCACCTAGTGTTTCAAATGTGTAACTACACAGCTCAAACTAAAAGTACAACACATGCTTCGTAATAACAGTGGTTTAACAGGAAATGCATGCTAATTCCAGGTTTATTAATATAGTTAGATAATTAACTAAATGGAAGCTTATAACTCACAAAAGGGATCACTATCTCTCCTTGCTTTTAAAAGACAAAGCAGTGAATCTTTCGTTATCAGGATAAATGGGTATATTTATATTCAGAAGATTTCAGCTCCGGCATTTTCCCTGCTTCATTTAGTTGTAGTTACTGATGGCTTTCATAGATACCTAACATCTGAGACGAATCCTGAGCACATGCTTCTCCTTTCACAAGTCAGTAACTCTGTTGACCTACCTTGGATGATATGCATGGACTGGTGACTGCTCCTGTAATGGCCACCTCTGCCAATTTAAAAGGTTTTTCCGTACCCTGTCCTAAACTGATCTTAGCTTCTTTCAACGGCCTCCCTGATTCATGTTCTAAGGCCCCAGCATGCTTTGTACCTCACTTACCTACATCTTGGGAGAAGACACGTTAGCTTTTTAAGAATCAGTGTGTCTGTTACGCCGTATTACTATTACTCATGCTGTCCTGTACATAAAATAGTTCAACTGTTCCTTTCTGCTTTTAGAACTATTTCAAACTTTGTATCACATTCAGGTTTCTTTAAACAGCTCTGGGGATTTTACCTCGAAATGCCAAATTCTTGGTGAGGCCTTCTGCCATTATTGCGTTCCCACCTTGAAGGAGAATGTTCAGTAGGTGGCAGACTTGAAGTTCCTGAGCTCCTCCTCAGCTGTGGAGTTGGTAAACTACTCCGACTGCTTAGTCCCTGTGGAATAATTTAACAATGGTTAAAATTGTCACCCTTTAATATGCTGTATATATATTATTAAATATGGCATTAAATCTATCTATACAAAGTATATTTTTATCACGTACAGGAGAAACAGGACATTTTATTCTGAAAATGTCAATTTTACTCCAAACTCCACATTCTATACAGTTTTCTACTTATCTTTCTCCTGCTAAAAAAATTGCTTCTGAACTCCCTACAATGTAACTAGATTCTTGTTCTTTTGCACATTTTATTCCTAGTTTCATAACAAATAAACTATTGACAATTTAAAAAGTAGATAATGAAAGATTTACCTTGGGATCAGGGACTATCAGCCCTACATCCCGAACTTTCTATACTTTCAGTACAGTGTTACTGTACATAGAGGTTAATCTGGAGAAACTGCAGGACTTGGAGGCACTTTTTGAATTAATGATTAAATTAAATCCAGAACACCTTTAGCATTCTATTTTTAACCTCTGTGAATAGGTGTTTTACTGAAATATACAGAAAACAGTATTTGCTTCTTATGAATTCCCCCTATCAACAGACATTGAAACCATCTCAGAAAGATAAATATCTCTTATATTTCAGTTTTCCCAAGGATGTGATTTTGTAAAGGTTCATGGCTACTTGGACTTACAGTGAAAAAGTTTGTGGGTTTTTTTTATGTAACAACCCTTTCTGGCTATAATTTAGGGCCACATAATCTCTCTTCGTTCTAAAAACATACCGTGTTTCCCCAAAAATAAGACCGGGTCTTACATTAATTTTTGCTCCAAAAGACATATTACTGCTTATGTTCAGGGGATGTCCTCCTGAAAAATCATGCTAGGGCTTATTTTCCATTTAGGTCTTATTTTCAGGGAAACATGGTACATTTTACATTAAGTTATCTGTTCCCTTTCCTTACTAATTATTAACTCCCTTTTCCTTACTAATTATTTTTTCATAAATGCTGTTGTTCTTTTCTGAAGTATCATTAGGCTTCTTATGTATTCTTTTCCAAAAACAGAGACAAATTAGATACGAAATTCAAATAAGTTTAAAGAACACTAAGAAATAAGGGTTATTTCCTGGTTCTTAGTTGACTTACTTCTATCAGTAGATTCTAGTACTAAAAATAAGTCTGATTAATTAGAATGTTCAAGAAATGAAGTGTGTAGACATCCTGTTTAATATTGTTTAAAGTGTTTCTAAAATGTACTAGTATACTTTTCTACACAGTAAACATAGGACCAATGACACTATCAATGATTTTTATGGTTAACATTTTTAAGAATTAACTATTTTTAAAAATTACTATTCTAAACATCAAATGTCAATGGAAAACAGAAAGGAAGAGCAATAAATCAAGTGAAAACTAACTCAGGAATACATTCATTTTCTTGGTGAATTTATTGCTATCCTTTTTTGATGTTTGTGATTAGCCTCTTTCTCATAGGCAGGGTCCTAAAAAAAAAAAGCCATATAACTAAACACTGTTGTTAATTTGTTTTTGACTAATGCAGGTGCTACTGTATATACTTTTCAAAAATAAAAGCATCACAAAACTACCTATGATCTAGATTTGTGATTGATAATTATCAAATTTTTGCCCTAATCACGCTTGTTTAATTTTTCAGCATTTCTATACCCTAATGCTGAGAACAAACCGAAACTAACTGATGATCAGAATCCCTCCAAAAACTACATTTAACTTTTCTAAGTTCTATATACACTATTATGAGTGAACTAAATGAACTGATTTGAATTGTATCTTTTCTTCATTAGTTTCTTTACCTATAGAATAAAGTAAACTAGAATAATCTCCAAAATGTTTCTATTTTTAAAGTTTTATGATTTTAGTAATTGGTAAAGATATTATAGTCAAATAAAACAATTAAAAGCACTCTGGACAAGCATAATATATGCCTATTTAGAACATTATTATTTTCTAAAGGAAATCCTATTTTGAAGCATTGATATTTAAAGAGAAATTAATCCCATATCTAATGATGGAAAAAGGAATGCCTATTGGGCTATAGCAATCTCCAGAAGGTAAAAGGGGGGTGGAAGGGACGGGGGCGGAAGGAATAAGAGTTCCAGAAAAAGTGAAAATCAATTTAAAATACGTAATGCTATGTAATTCATAAAATGAACATTATAATGATCATTTCTTCTTGGTTCAACAAGAACAATTCCTGTATTCTAAAGAAAAAATCTTATTACATGATTTGACTAGTAATTTGTTGTACAAGCCTGTAACTAAATTTGCTTGCTGTTCTCTACTTCTTAAAAACAAAAACAACAGCAATAGTTGTTACTGATGCAGTTATAACTGCTAATTACAGAATGTCATTTAGGATATAAACTAATATCTGAGATTGTAACGACCTCTAAAGCCCTAGCAGGTCACTGTATTATAAAAGAAGGTGATTCTTTAAAAAGAAATTCTAGTTTATGTAAGATTTAAAAGAGCAGTTTAAATTTGAAAATATCAAATGTGAGAAACAGGGCTGGCTGATCACTATATTTTGACCTTGTGAAGTTTTCGATCTCCTTTCTCAGCTGGGTCCTCTGCTTCCAAGTAGGGGTAAAATCCAGGAAACGGTGTGAGACGATTAATCTTTGGTCTACAGGAACCCGAGAAAGCACCCATCAAGCTACTGATACTCCGCAGTGAAGAAATGACTTGTGGGGGGAGGGTTGGATCAATCAGAAGATCTGAGACCATATTGCGAGCCTCATTTAGCACTGAGAGATCAACTCCACTTCCACCTCCAGAATTCTAGAAAAGGAAGGGGAAAAAGTAAAATTATATATTTGTTACACAGAAAATTCATACTTACTCTGTTTTAAATCAAGGTCTATGTAACAATATCTAAGTAATTGAGTCCTATTAAATATTAATTTTCATTTATTTGGACATAACATAAATGATATAACAAATGGTATAATTCTCACTTTTGATGTTGAAGTATGTAGCAGATAGTATGAATTTTCATTTTTTCTATATTTATCATTATTTTATCATATTTAACAATATTCATTACTGACTTTGTATCTACCATAAACTAAATTTGTTTCTATTTCGAAATCTATAATTTCTACATTTCATTAATTTATTGATTCCCTTTTCTTTATGTCAAAATTTCTTTTAAACACATACAGCATTTCCTTCATTTACCTTACTCACTTAAGAGGCAGTCTAGCATAGTGACAGGCTTTATTGCAATGTTATGAGCTTGAAATCTAGACTTTTAACCCTAACTATGGTGGTATATGACTTTGAGTAATCATTTAACATTTGAACCTTTTAGTTTCTTCACTGTAAAATCTGGATAATAGCACCTACCTCATTAAGGACTGATGCGAGAATTAAATCTGATAATACGTGTAATGCACATAAAGCAATGTGTGATGCATATAATTATAGTGCAATATATAACAGTGTTACTGTTAATATTATAGAAAATGATGAGATAAAAATACAGGAAAAATAGTATCAGAGTTCAAAGGAAATACTTGAAACTTTGAACTGAATGGTTAACAAAAACTTCAGGCCAGTCCCCCCAAAATGGGTAGAAAATATATTTTTAAATTTTAAAATAAACATGTAATTAATGGATACATATGATATGATTTTTAAGTTTTGAAAATATTGTGTTCAACTCAATTACCCAAAGAAATAAGTGCACTGATAATCAGAACAGTGAATTAAATGTTACTTTTGCTTTACTGTACCTTGAGTTTACATTTGAGTGTGTTTGGAATTCATAATTATTCATAGTATTTCATGATTTCACCATAAAACTGTTTATTAAGTATCCTCAACACATTTTACAATTGAAAAATATTATGAAAGTTAGACCACTAATTAGCTAAATATGTCTTTGCTCTTTGTGAAATTCTTTATTCTTTCAATTGTGAACTATTATTTTGTATTAGTTTTTATTTTAAAACATTCTCCATTATTGGGGCATAGCCCAGCTATTTCTAGGTTTATAAACAAATATCTCTACATATCACTGTAGATAATTAAACATACTTCTGGTAAATAGCTTCCAATAATTTGAATTACTGAGCAAAGTAAATGAACATGTTAAAATTTGATCATTACTATAAACCTGCTCTCACATAGGTTGGTCAAATCTATACTTCCATGAGTTATATATAATAGCATCTATTTTCCTTCACCCGAATGAGAAATCTGCTGTTATTTGAGTTGGTGTTCCCCTATAGGTAAAGTGTCATTACTTTCTGACTGCTTTCACCTTGTGTTTAGTTTTCAAAAGTTTAATTATGGCATGTCTTGAGTAGGTTTTTTGAGGGGAAGTTGGTCCTATTTGGTACACATTTAGCTCTTTGAATTTGCAGAATTATGTCTTTTGCAAAATTTGGGAAGCTTTCAGCCATTATTTCTCCAAATACTCTTTTATTTATTTTTTTGTTTTTTTGTGTGTGTTTTTTTGTTTTGTTTTGTTTTTCTTCAAATACTCTTTTAAACTGACTTTTTCTGCCCTCCTTCTCAGACACTTATGGTATGAATGTTGGATCTTTTGTTATTGTCACTCAGGTCCCTATGGCTCTGTTCATTTTGTTTCTTTGTATTTTCTCTGTTGTTTAAACTGGGTAAATTCTATTGCTCTATACTCAAATTCACAGATTCTATCCATTCTGTCATCTCCACTCTACTGTTGAGCCCATTCAGCAAGTTTTTAACTTCCATTAGTGTATTTTTCAGTTTTAAAATTTCCATTTGTTTCTTTTTTTATAACTTCTATTTCTTTGCTGAGTTTTTTCATGTCGTTAATTTGTTTCAAGAGAATTTGTAATTGATTGTTACATTTTTATGATGGCTGCTTTAAATTTCTTTCTCAGATAATTCCAAATCTGATTCATCTTGGTGGTAACATTGATTGTCTTTTCTCATTCAAGTTGTGATTTTCCTGGTTCTTGGTATGACATGTGATTTTTTAATTTTATCATCAGCATTTGGGCTATTACGCTAGAAGACTCTGGTCCTATCTAAATTTTCTATATCTCCTTGTTGATTTAGCACATAGGTCCTAGTCTATTTTATCCAGGCTGTGTTCTAATGACAATCTAATTTTCAGACATTCACAGCGGTATTTCAGTTGCCTTTTTTTTTTTTCCCTCCTGGTGCCACTAGGGTTCCCACTGATACCTCTATTGGTGGGGGGCAGTGGGAGGAAGGAGGGAGAACTTCCTCAGGTTGGGCCACCTGGTACCTCCAGGTGGAAAAGGGAGTCTCTAGGCCACAGGGACAAAGAGCACTTTCTGGGTTAAGCACTTGTTGTAGTGGTGTCCCCTGTGCTGGCCCCTGGCCACTGAGTGTCTCTCACTGGGGGAAGGGGTCTCATGCCCAGCAGGGAAGGAGAGTAGTCATGCACCTCATAACGATGTTTCAGTCAACGATGAACCTCATATACAATGGCGGTATACAATATAGGCTATATCATCTAGGTTTGGGTAAGTCCACTCTGATTTTTGTACAGTGACAAAGTCGCGTAACAATGCCCTTTTCAGAATATATCCCAGCTGTTCAGTGGTACATGACTGTATTTCCTTTGGCCACTTATTGTCAGTGGAGTTCCTGATGAATTCTCTGTTGCTGGAGTCACCAGACTCACTTGGTATTGCCAGTGGGATACTCATTCAATCTCAGGGAAGAAATGAGCCTGCCTGCATCACGTTCTAATAGGTTGAGAGACAGGGCCTGGGTTACCTTTTGCTGTGGAATGGATGTTGTTCCTCCATTACTGGGGTCCCTGAACTACTCCACCCTCCCTCCTCTTTCCAAGTTTCATAATTCTCCTTTGGTTGCCTCATGCATTATTCCTAGAGTTCCTAGTTGTACTTAACACAGAGAAGCAGGGAGAATTAAAACTGATAATACATGCAGAGTACATAAAACAATGTATCGTTTATGTAGGTAAAGTGCAATAAATAACGATACGTAAAGTGGTCAGACAAAGATAAAATTGTATCAGAGTTCAAAGGAGCTATAGATAACTTTAATCTGAATAGTTAACAGAAACTTTATGGAAGGGGTAGCATTTAAGCTGAGCATTTGGTAGGACTTTATTTATAAAGATTAGGGGGAAATGATGTTTTACATTAAAAGTAAACAAAAACGTATTTGGGGAGCTCATTCTTCAAGAAGAAGTATAAGTAAAGGTACAAAAGTGGTAAAATAGCATTGTACAGGGAACATAAAAATTCTACACCGATTCATGACTGAAAAGGGAGGAAAGTCCTTAGTACACCAGGATTAGAATGAAACTTCCTTCATCTGATAAAGGGTATACCTACAGAAAACTTCAGTGATATTTTCCTCAAAAGACATCATGATGAGCCACAGATGGAAATACTGGGATAATATATATACATGTATATATTCAGGTCCAAAATTAATAAAGAATTCCTACTGATTGCTAAGTACAAGATAGATAATCAGTAGAAAAATGGTCAAAAGACCTGACGAGAGGATATCTGGGTAGCCAATTAACACATGAAAACATCATCAACCTGATGAGTTATCGGTGAAATGCAAATATTAGAACCACAATGAGATACTATTCCACAACTACCAGAATGATTTAAAACAGATATTACCAAGTGTTGGCAAGGACGTGGAGCAACTAAAACTCATACGCTGCTGGTGGTTGGGTACCAATTGATACAACTTCTTTGGAAAATTCCCTGGTGCCGTCTACTAAAACTGAACATAAGCGGGCATCCTGTGACCCAGCAGTCCACCCTAAGATATACACCCAACAAAAGACATCAAAGGGTGTCCCAGCAGCATTACCTTCAATAGCCAAAAAATCTGAAAATGAATGTCCATCTACGATAGAATGGATGAATACATTGTAATACATTCATTTTAATGAAATACTAAATAGAATAAAAATGAATGAATTGCTGTTCTGTGCAATCATATATTAATCTCACAGGTAAAATTTTGAAAGAAGCAAAATAGAAAACTACATTATGATAAAGTTTATAAATAAGCTACACGAAGTGCTTGAAGTCATGAGAGATTATCTTTAGAGATATAATTAATAACTAGAATGGTCTTGAAATGAGGCTTCTGGGATGCTGGTAATATGTTGTTTCTTAATATGGGTACTAGGCATATGGGGTGTTTCGTCTGTGAAAATTCACTGAGGTGTGAACTTTTCTGTATGTATAGTTCAGTAAAAGGTTTACCAAAACCTGTAAGCAGACTGTTTTTGCTTCCCCAACAAAATATTTTGCCAATTGCCATGTTTTTTGTCATATATGGCCTTTAATCTTTTTTTCCCCCGTGTGGATCAGTTGCTCTCAATTAAGGGGAAAAAAAATCTCCTGCTTAATATAGAAATATGTTTGGTGTCTTATCATTTTCTTTTCCCTTACAATTAATTTTTTTTTAATCCACCTAAGTGAAAGTTCTGGTTATTTTCGCTCAGGTTAAAGAAAATCTTATAACAGCAATCTTGTGAATATAACGTTAATTTAAATGTCAAGTTTCATTACAGATATTATTAGTGATATCACATATTTACCTGGTAATGAGGTTTATACCATTGCTTTAAGTCCCAATCCCAAAGAATCATCTGAAAAAAATAAAATTCACTTAGTTACAAACCAGCAATAAATAAACAAATGTATATAAAAACAAAATGGAGCCATCTAAATTACAGATATCTAAAATAGTTTAAAATTTGAGAGAGGAACTGAGAAGGTGAGAATAAAAATGATCTCTATACAGAATATTTTATTAATTATGCAATTTGTGATTGAGAAATCAAAAGGAAAGTCATAATAAAAATCACTAAAATAAGCTATATTAACCTTCAAAATATCTATCACCACAAAAAGGGAAACATAAATCCAAAATCACACCTAGTCACTAAAAATAAACAAGAAAAATGATAAATCATCACTCTTCTCACCCTCTACAAATGATTTTCAACCAGTGTCAGTGGGTGATTCTATTTCCTTACCAGTAAGGCTCTTCTGTCGAAGACAGTTTAAAAAGCTTGTCCTTGTGGTTAGATTAAGTGTAAAGGAAGCGAGCATAAAAAGCAACACATAACCCTTTTGATAATCAGTGATGGTCTTGGTATTTGTTTCCTTTATACAATGGTAACTTCTTAGTCCCAGACTAGTTTTTTCCTGCCCCTCTCTTCCTAGCATGCTTTCTGGCTACTTCCTCATCCAATAGTCACTATGATAAAGGAGATAAAATTAGCTTTAATTTAGCAAGCTATAATCGCTACCTATCATTAATCCTAAATATCTTTTAAATTTACTTAGTTAATAAATAGATCTCCTTCTGCCTAAATAATTGATTATAATTGTGATTTTCTCTAGAAACCCTAGTCTTGAATATAAGCCTAGTTAATTTGTAATGTAATCACATAATTTCTATATACTGAACTGTTTGCGTTATTTCTTGTCCTTGGTCTCCAGTCTTCTTGGTTGCAAAAGATCTTAAGGTGTTATCTACTCTATCTTTATTGGTCCAATATTTTATCAGAAGTTGGCAGATTCAAGATGTGGAAACTAAAATGTCCTTCGATAGATAAATGGATAAAGAAGTTGTGGTATATATACACAATGGAATACTATTTGGCGGTAGGAAAAGATGATATAGGACCACTTGTGACAACATGGATGGATCTTGAGATTATAATGCTAAGCGAAGTAAGTCAGACAGCAAAAGCAGAGAACCATATGATTTCACAAATATGTGGTATATGAACCCAAAACAACAAAAGAACAAGACAAATGAGAAACAAAAACTCATAGACACAGACAATAGTTTAGTGGTTACCAGAGAGTAAAGGGGGGCGGGGGATGGTAGATGAGGGTAAAGGGGATCAAATATATGGTGATGGAAGGAGAACTGACTCTGGGTGGTGAACACACAATGGGATTTATAGATGATGTATTACAGAATTGTACACCTGAAATCTATGTAACTTTACTAACAATTGTCATCCCAGTAAACTTTAATCAAAAAAAAAAAGAAGTTGGCAGATTTTTTTTTTCTGTGAAGGGACAGGTAGTAAATATTTTAGGCTTTACAAACCACATCATGTCTTTGTGGCATAAACTTTGTTTTTTGTGTTAGTTTTAAATGAAACTTAAAATACACTTAGAATACAAAAAAACCACATTCTTAGCTTTAGGGCCAAAGACAAGCTGTTGGCAGGATTTGGTCCGTGAGCTGTAGCTTGCTGGGCCCTTGTTAGGTAATACATCCACCCTTAATCACTTGAAAAATTGTCCGTTGTTGTTATCACCATCTGGTTAACATCTTTGCAGCTCATCTCTTGCCAGTGAAGAGAAACTTATTCTTTCCCAAAGAAATCCAGACATACGACAACCACTTACAAAATTCATGGACTAGTACCCACAAAACGGCTATTGTATAACTGCATATAAAGTACACTATATATATTAATGTAGACTCATTAAATATATGCAGTACTTTACATGGCCCTAAGTGTTATCCTGATAGAATTATTTCAGGTTGTGACTTAATCAGCATATATTCTAGATTCCAGAGACATTAATTAGTGCAGTTTATGTTGGTAACTTCCTAAAAACACTCACATTAAGATTAACATTACCTAAAACCCCTAAGTTTCTTTTACACAGCAGCTCATTCTTACTTGAAATCACTTTCTCTAGGATCAAAATTACATTGACCAAAGAGCAGCAGGTCTTTGTCTGAAATCCCGTGCATATTAGGAACTGCAGACACATACAGTGAAAGCCACAAATTGGTGGTAGACTGCCTTCTGTGTAAAATAGGGTATAAGGTATGGAAATACATTTTTTGATGTATTTTTAGAGGAAAGCAGTTTTGTCATAAACTAAGGATGGTTATCTCTGAATGAGTCAGAGACAAATTAAGGGGGACTAGGAAAGTAGTAGAAGGTTTGCAGAAAAGGAATCCTGAGAAAGGAAATTTTATATGTGGTTAAGCTGAGTAAGACTGTCATAAATCTAATCAAGTAAGTGAATTCAAAACATCAAAAGTAAATTAGTGCAAACTTAGAGGTTGGTTTCGCTTTTAAAACGACTTGCTATTTTATCATGGGGAAGGGTCTAACTCAGCCCCCCAATACGACCTTCTTAGGGTGGTGATAAAAGAGCAGTCCACCATTTTGCTCCATGGTGGCAAGCATGAACATGGTTACAAGACATCACAGCCCTTAAAGAAAGCCCGCCACTTTCAAAAAGCTCGCCTTTCCATGCGCGCCCGCTTTGTCTCCAGCTTATAAAAGTGGCCAAACAGTGGCAGCTGACTCAGCTCGGAGGACCTTCCTCTCCTATGTGATACCTCCCTTGTGCTGGAGCATAAGCTTAGTACAATTCGTCTGGAAATTTTCCCGGGGTTTCCTCTCGATGTTTATCTTGGGAAACCCTAGAACCTCAACGCTGGTATCCCTACCACTGATCCACGTTGGAATACGAAAGATGTTGATCAGCCCAAGCTGGAACATTACAAGAACTGTGTTCTGGTTGGGTGAAGGAAGGAAGTACCCAAACAAAAAAAGTTGTAATAAGCTTCAGCAGCGTCCAGATGAAAATCCGTCTGAATTCCTAGATTGTATCTTTGAGGCTTGTGGCCGATATACTGATGTGGACCCACAGGTCCCTGAAAGTTTAAAGGTCATGAACATGACTTACTGGGCAGAGTGCCCCTGATACCCAAAGAAAGCTTCAAAAGGTTGAGGGTGCCTCTGGCATGCGTAGGTCCCAGCTGATGGAGACTGCTTGTAACGTTTTCAATAGCAGAGCACAGGCCTCGGGGCGGGAACGATGAAAGATGAAGCAATAGGCTGATTTGCTGGCTGCTGCTCTGACCACCAGAGGGCGTCAGAAAACAACCAATAAGGTAAGCCCCCCCCCGCCCCCCCCCCCCCGAAAACAAGGGACCTGCACCCAAAACTGGCCCTAAACAGTGTGCTTACTACGAACAAGAGGGTCATTGGACAAAAGAATGTAAAGAGTAAACAAAGAACAGGGCAAAGAGAAATGAGGAGCATCACAGATGCCCCAATTATCCCAGAGTGACCAGGAGTGACAGGGCACAGGGGCTCCGATCAACTCCACTGGTTCCTTCAACATCACCCGCATGGAACCCCGGTCACTCTAACGGTGGGAAAGAAATTAACGGACTTTTTAATCAACCCTGAAGCCACATATTCTGTATTAAATAGTAGGTTGACTAAACTCTCCTCCGAAACAATGCTCAGGACTGGAGTGTCACGAGCGTCACTACAAAAGCCATTTCTCTAGCCATTAGATTGCCAGATGGGAAGAACAAACCTTTAACATCGCTTCTTGGTATATGTTGGAATGCCCAGTGCCACTTTTAGGACGGGACTTAGTGACTATACTAAATGCCAAAATACCTTTGCCCCCAGCCATATCAGTATTAAGGTACCTCAGGCCAAAATACCTTTGCCCCCAGCCATATCAGTATTAAGGTACCTCAGGAAGAAGCTTGTGCTTCAAGACAGCATTGCTGGCTTTAGCCCAGAAAGAACTTCTGGCTGAGGTCCCCAAAGAAATCCTGCAAGAAATAAGTCTGGAAGTATGGACAAAGGGCAGGCCTAGGAAGGTAAGAACAGCAACCCTCATCCAAATATGATTATGGGCAGCAGTAACCGTCCCTCCTCTAAAACAATACCCTGTACAAGACTTCAGCCCAGAGGCCGAACTACTGGCCCTGACCTGAGCCTTGTATCTGGGAAAAGGTAACAGAGTCAACATCTACCCCCACTCCAAACAGGCATTTACTGTGGTACACGTTCACAGGGCTATTTGAAAGGAAAGAGGGCTCTTAACATCAGGAGGTAAAGAAATTAAACATACCCAAGAGATATTAAATCTCCTAAAAGCAGTAATGGAATCTCAGGAGGTTACCGTTATGCATTGTCCAGGCCATCAGAAGGCAGAGAGCTTAATCTCCCAAGGGAACCATAAAGCAGATCAGGCTTCCACACGGGCCGCCTGAACAAAAACCCCGGCATCCCTGAGGGCAGCTCTTATTCCACACAGACTTAAAACTGGCTCAGCCTACATATTCTTGACAGGACCCAGAAAGAGCAAAGGAGTAGGGCTTCAGCACACTCCAGAAAGATGCACAGATAAGCAATGAAGAGGGAATCCTTCTGATTCCTCGACACCTAATGGAAGAGTCAATTCTATCCACCAGAGCAGTCATTATGGACAGGATGCCATACTCCAATAGATACAAAAATATATTACTGAGCCACATATGCAGAGGACTATTCAAAGGTGATTCAAAAATGTACCATCTGTGCCAGAAATAATCCAAGGATGGACCTCCCCAGAAGTCAAAGGAATCCAAAGCCAGCTGAGGATTAGGCGCAGGATAAGACTGGCAAATTGACTTCACTGGGGCGCCCCAAACTACTGGAAATGACCTGTATCTGCTAGTAGTCGTGGATACCTTGACAGGATGGGTTGAAGCATGACCATGCAGATCAGAAAGGGCATCAGAAGTCATAAAGGCCTTATTAAAAGAAATCCTTCCTAGATTTGGACAGTCTTTTTCTCCCCAAAGTGACAAGGCCTTTATCACCAAAGAAACCCAGAAAGTCTCTAAACTCTTAGGAATACAGTGGAAACCCACACTTCTTGGATACTACAGTCCCCTGGAAAAACAGAAAAGATGAACCACAGTTTACAGAAAACCACTGCCAAAATTTGTCAAGAGACCAATTTAAAATGGGACAAGGTACTGCTGCTGCTCATGGCAGTGGCCTCCGGAAGCAGGATTCAGCTGAGTCTATGAAATATTATACGGGAGACCCTTCTTATGTCTTGGGGAGAACATTGGGGGGAAAGAGGACCTAAAGGTCAAAGAACTAGACACTGAATATGGACAGTCTTTGGGGTTTAACTACTCTTCTTAAGTTTGCTTCTGACAGGATGAAGTACCCTACAGATGTCCCCTTACACCATTTCAATCCTAGAGATTGGGTACTTTCAAAATCCTGGAAAAATAAATATCCTGATGATCAGCCTGAACCTAAATATAGATTGGACCCTATCAGATTCTACTAACAGTTCATTCCTCTGTTAAACTAGAAGGCATCCAGCCCTGGATCTACCACTCCCAGGTTAAGCCGGCTCCAGATTCACGCCTTCCACCCAAGTGACGAGTGACAACGCCATCAGGAAGCACCACGCAACAACCTGAGTAGTAGGAACCCATCTCAGATTACAGGATACTCATCAGCAGGAAAACATCTGAAAACAAGGGCTTAACCACCCACTGGATACATTCCAGAATAAGTGTCTGTGTTCTAATCTCTAATTTTTTCCTGTTGTTTCAATTTCCATAGGGTTTCTTAGAGCATCAGCTCACCCATTCTCCGGATTGGCACCAATCTCCATAAACTAATTCTTTTGTCCACTGCAGGCTCCTGCTCGTACATTTCTCCCAGTCTGTGCATGCAGGCACATGAACTCTTGCTCAGCCCAGGAACAATTCTCCCCATCATCATGACATCTGTAAATCTAATGTTTTCTTAAGTTCACTAATAAAAGTACAGAATAGACAGGAGTGAAAACAGAGCCACATGATGGTCACTAAACATCACCTCTGAGTTAGCCAAAGATTCTAGCTTCAGAATGTAAATTAGTGAATTGATACCTAACTGTACTACCATCCAATCCATACTTCTGCATTTCCTCTCCAAGGCTACCATCAAATAGTGACAAATGCCTATATATCTCATTTCCCCAATTCATTCATCTATGTAGAAGACTGATTTTTTGCTAACTCAAGCATACTTTCATTTGGACAGTTTCTTAACATTGAGTCTTCCTTGCCCCCCACTTCTTTCACCTCCATGATTAAATAAATACTATCTTTTCAAATATTTGCATTCCAATGCCAAAAGCCATATTTGTATGCAGAAGCATTCTTAAACAGTAGTTCTATCATTCCCAAGAAGGTGAAAATTGTTTCTGGTGGGGGTGGGGAGGAGAGCAAAAATAATCTTAAAAATATTAAAATGGTTGTGGCCCCTCACACGCCACAGTCTACAAACAGATAACTGTAAACCTAGGGTATTAAAATTTCATAGAGGGGTTGGGATGACTAGGAAAAACGTTTAAAAGGGCTCCTGAGTGGGGTGATAATGAAAACAAGGTTGAGAAACACTGATATAAAGTAGCCTTGCTTCTGATTTCTAAGAGCATCATTGCTTACATTAGTAATGCAGAGACCAGGCCACATCGACCCACCTAGAAGCCGCTATTGACATGAAAGGTAATGTCCACCCTTTCTTAATTGTGCTCTTAGAGGTTTCTAAAAAACCTTACTACGTACATTGTTTTTCTCTGTTCTTGCTTTTTAGAGCTCTCTACTAGAGCCTTTTGTAGTGTAGACCATCTCCCTTGATAAATACACTCCTCCTTGGCTCTTCATCCGATTATCATGCTTTTCTCTCACTTGGACTTGCTAGGCTGGCTTGGAAAGAACTCTTAAGCAGCAGCTCATTTTGACTTGCTGTCACTTTCTCTAGGATCAAAACTACATTTGCCAAAAGCAGCAGCAGGTCTTTGTCTGAAATCCCTGCATCTTAAGAACTGAAAACAGATACAGCGAAAGATACAAATTGCTGGTAGACTGCCTTCCGTGTAACTTGAACAATCAGAGTATTAGTGATTTTGAAAAAAAGTTTTCTGCCTAAGTAGAAGATCTGTGATCCAGGGATTCTGCAGCTAAACATATCTTAGGGTACTGTTGTTCAAAGTGCGGTCCACGGTAAGATAAATACAGAAGTTAAGAGTAAATGTTTATAAATTCTAGGGATTTGGCTTTGCTGAGGCATTTTCAGTGTGTTTTATAAAAGCATCAATCCACAACAGTTGCGTGATCCTTTGCTATACAGTTTGACACCAGGAGACAGGAACATGAACGCACATAGCTGCACTGTTTGGGGTAGCAAGAAAACTAGGTACAACCCAAATGTCCAACAACAAAATGGAGAAATTTGGCATCTTTGTGCCGTGAAATACAACAGTGAAAGTGAAGGCACTACAGATACACGCCTGAATCCTGGAAACAGGTTAAATGAGAAAAGCAAGTCACAGAAAAATGCACAGAGCCTCCTATTATACATGTGAAATATACATTAAAATAACTCCGAGGAATATAAATATATGGCAAACGAAAGAAATTCAGGATGGTGAACAACTCTAGGGGAGAAAAGAAGGCAATGGATCTGAATGGCACATGTACAGGGATCTTTCAGAGTTACCGGTCATGGTCCAAGTTAATGGTAATGGTGGGTAGATGGTGTGTGTTATCCTTAGTCTCTATAGTTCATGCATATTTTGTAAGTATTCAGCTTTAATAAATTAAGAACTTAGGAAGGTGAAAAAAGTAGAGGTACTGATTAGACAAAACTTTTGAGAAATTGTGCTGCAAGTAGCAAGAATGAAATGGAGCAATATTTGGAAAACGATGTGGGGTAATACTTTTCTCGTTAACATGGTAGGTTCTCGAGTTCGTACTTAATAGGACTGATCCAAGACAGTAAGAACTAATGATATACATTGAATGAGAGATAACCAAAGGAGCAAAATTCTCAATGAAAATATAGCCTGATGTCTCCATAATATTAGCTGTAAGATAAAAAGTTAAACCAGGAAGCAATAATAAAGTATTAGCCATTGTTTATCAAATTATACCTGTGAATCACTAGTTATTCCTTAGTCGTCTGGACTATTTAGAGGGAGAAAAGGGGATCAATTTAGTTTACACATATATCAAAACTTTGAAATGTAAAATTAATTCTAATTTTCATAGAAATATCATCATCTTAATAACCATTGTATTCTTAAAAGCTGGGTAGGTGCCTTAAGGCCTGCATTCTTCTATAAGAGTACAAATCATCTTAGCTAAAGTATTTTCATGTCATTCGAATATTATTATTTATATCTGTTAAGTTTGCATTCTTTTCATTGTGTTGTATTATATCCCCAATCAAAAAAATAAGCGGCTCAAAATCGGTTATCTAAAGGTTACAGTGTTCATAAAAATAGTAACATGAATAACTTAGAACAAGACTCTAGTGCAAACAGAATACAAAGCTGGGTGTGATAATACCACACAAACTCATAAAAACAAAAATATGACTAGGACGTACAACAGTGACTACCTAAAAGTTGGATTTTTCTTTGAAGACTTGCAATTCATTCACCCTATATTCTTCTAAATGTTGTTTACTTTGATGAGAAGCGATGGAAAACTTTTGTGACATATTCAAATCAAACATAAAAAAACTTCTTGGTGAACCAATGCAATTTCTCTAGAACAAGCACGTAATGATTTCTTATACGAAACTGAATATTTCTGTTCCTACAACAGAAGAGACAAAATCTATAGAGGTTATCATTCAGATTCTGTGTCCATAGCAAAAGCATATAAAAAAGATAAACTGTTGCCGAGAGACTGTAAAACTAGCCAGACAGATGATAAACATTCTGCTGGAAGAGAGAACAAGTCAAATAATTTCCAAAATGTATTTACCACATGACACGTTAGGATAGCACAGAATTGAAACGGCATATAATGTAAAAAGAGTACTTGCTCCCATTTTTATACAGCGGGTATTTTACTTTATTACTGGATAAATGCACTCACGTGCTGAGTCCAAATTAGCTCTTGTTGTATGTACAATACATCTGAGGAACAATGGTAAACAACTTTTTATGTGTTTCTCATTGAAAAAGCCTATTACAGACGATGATTCCCCCTCCCTATTTAGTGATTATTTTGTGAACTATGATCGAGACTGAAAAATGTGTATTGGAATCAGTTATGAGAGAATCAGTTTATCTGTACAGCAAGGAAAAGCCTTGCTAAACAGTAAGAGTATCTCGTAACTGCAAATCTACATGCCACTTTATTCACAGAAAACAGCTGGTAGTTAAAACACAAGTTTGGCATGCAGGACTCGGTGTTAAAAAAATAGCATAAATGTAAATGCACTTATTTTTGGCATGCAGTATATAATATCTTTTCAGTGTGTTCAGGAAAAATGGAGCAAATATAAAATATAAACATGGCAAATGCAGAAGTATTTTCTTCAATAAAAAGCCAAGAACTTTTATTTCTCACCCTTTTAAGTATGACCATTAACTTAGCTACTGACAAAACCTTGAAAATAATGTTCTTTAAAATTCTAGGGTCCATGTTGTTTTTGACTATTCAGAACAAAGAGCCAACCCCCCCACCCAAAAAAAAACAACACTTGCAGTCTTCCATCATAAATTATAATTTTGCTTGGATTTTCTAACTTAAGAGAAATAGAAAAAGAAAAAAGTTTGGTTGGATTTAGAATGAATCTATAACGCACCAACCTATTTGCTCAACTTAAGAAACACTGGTAGAAGCATTCATTCCCCCTCTGTAACAGCAGGTGAAAGCTCTTTTAAAATCTTACTTCCATGTAGAAAGTATATACACTGTTTCCAAGTCAGTAAAAGTTTAGGCATCTAAACTTTAAATAATTTAATGTCAGAATAAACAATTTAAATATAGCTAAATTTTGAATCAGTAAAAATTTATGGTGAATAGTATGTTCTCAAGACATGGTTCTGTTACACTGTAAAGTCATTTAATGAACATATGAAATTTTAATTTGCTGTTTTTAAGAGCTTCCATTATTTGTTTCCTTCTAAGCTCACATATAACACAATGTCAAAAATTCTTGCATAGTTTCACACACTGTGATTATGTTCAAAAGTAATTTTAAAAACAGCATTTCCTCTAAGTAACATGAAGTATACACTATTTTTTTAAAAAAACTTTTTTAGTTGATTTGATAAAGTGAACCAAAGAGTGAGCCTTTATATAAATTCAGCTTTTCTTTGTGGTTAAAAGTTGAATCCTGATAAAAGTTTCTGTTTGAATGTTTGTAAGTCCAACATGCTTTACAGAACTCTGCAAAACCACCGATACCACAGTGAAACATCAGCAGTACAACCAGGAGATGTTATCAGCTTCAATTACGTCAATGAGGTTTTATTTCATTGTTCCCTATGCAGCCAAAAAGAAAAACATATGTGTCTTCAAATCAAACTTACAGAGCTATTATATTTACATGAAATGTAAAAGAATGTTATGCTACAACTGTTACAACATCCTTCGTTCTCACATTTCTTGATATTTTATCTGAGCTTCATGTACAAATCTATGCTAATGAAACTGACTGAATTTCAGTATTTCCGACTTTTTCTGTTTCTTTGCCTTACAGCTTAGACCCAAGGAAGAAAAACACTTAACTCTTTGATTGTGTTTAATGAACATAAACCAAAACACAGCCAAGAAGTTAAAAACTAAAACTGTGCTTTCTGATAGTCTGAAGTACAAAAATAGTAACCTTGACCCTATATGGCAAAGAAGGGCTCCAGTCAGAAAAACTGAGAAGCAGAAAAAAAGGTGGTAGGGAAGGGGGGCTGGAGGCGATTGGGAGACTAGTATTATGACTTAGGAACCACAGTAATCCCTCCACCCCTTATCCATGGTTTTGCTTTCCGTGGTTTCAGTTACCTGTGGTTGACTGTGGTCTGAAAATATTAAATAGAAAATTCCAGAAATAAACAATTCATAGGTTTTAAACAGCACACCGTTCTGAGTAGCATGATAAAATTTTATGCCTGCCTGCTGGGGACATGAATCATCCCTGTGTCCAACGTATCCACACCGCATGTACTACGTGCCTGTTAGTCACTCACTAGACATTTGGTTATCAGATCAACCGTTGCAATGTCCCAGTGCTTATTTTCAAGTAATACTTATTTTACTCAATGTCACAACAACATACTGTAATAATAGTTATGTGAATTACAATATGTTGTTGTAATTGTTCTATTGCATTATTAGTTATTGTTAATCTCACTATGCCTAGTTTATTAATTAAACTTTATCACAGGTATGTATATATAGGGAAAAACATAGTGTAAGAGGTCTGACAATTAAGTTTGAGAACTTGTTGCAACAATGTTGCTAACCATTTTTTGTGTCAAAGGGATTATTCATTATGAATTTGTACCAACTGGACAAACAGTTGACCAAGTTTACTATTTGGAAGTGCTGAAAAGGCTGCGTGAAAAATTTAGACGACCTGAACTTTTCACCAACAATTCATGGCTCTTGCATCACGACAATGCACCAGTTCACAGGACACTGTCTGTGAGGGAGTTTTTAGCCAGTAAACAAATAACTGTATTGGAACACCCTCCCTACCCACCTGATCTACTCCCCAATGACTTCTTTTTTTACCCAAAGATAAAGGAAATATTGAAAGGAAGACATTTTGATGACATTCAGGACATCAAGGGTAATACGATGACAGCTCTGATGGCCATTCCAGAAAAAGAGTTCCAAAATTGCTTTGAAGGTGGACCAGGCACTGGCATCGGTGCATAGCTTCCCAAGGGGAGCACTTTGAAGGTGATTATAGTGATATTCAGCAATGACATGTGTAACACTTTTTCTAGGGTGAGCTTGCGAACTTAGTTGTCAGACCTCATATATATTCTGTGGAGAGTGCCAAAAATAACTATAGAAAATGGTATTGTAAACCTTTACAAATATAATTTCTATTTCCCTCCTACCTTGAATAATTTTAAACTACAGTATAATTTTGAGTATAATTTAAATACGATTAAATTTATAATAGCTAATATTTAAAAGAGCTTATGAAACACTTGACTACTTCAGGATTACATAAGGAATATCCTAATAAACATTCTAGAATTCTAAGTATTCTTTATGAACAAGACCAGAAGAGAAAAAGAGTCTCCTCGATTCAGTAATAGGAATATGCTATAAACTTCACTCCAGGTCTGGAAAGAAAACTAGATGACACACCAAGGTCCTTCCTGGGGAGCTGTGAGATTAACCTAAAACAATGTTCTTATGACTAAAAATCTGACACTCCCACCTATACACACAATAACTCAGGTAGACTGAGGCTAGAGCCCAGGTTCTCAACCACCATATTATAATGCCTCTCACCCACTCCGGACTCAGAGGAGACTGCCTTGCTTTCTTCCACCAGTCAGCTCCAAAAGGCTCATACAACTAAATGATCCACAAATAGCACTGATATTCAAGTAAAACAAAGGAACTAACTAGCTGGCCATAGGCAGGCATGCCCTCTGCGTAACAAGCAAATGCAACATATATTTTCTTCTCTGATTGTCCTTTGTCATTTTAACTGGGGGCAGAAAAATTATAGTGCAGACTTAAGTATGACGGCTCCACCAAAGCCAGGCTTACCGATATATTATTTAGATATACGTATTGAGTTAATATTAAAAAATAGCACGTGAAAATTCTCTGCTGGAAGTCCTTTTGTTTAGGAATTCCACTCTTACGTGCTTTTGTTGTCTCTACGACTCTAATGTGTGTACACAGACTCATGACCTTTGTATTCCCAAATAGCACAATGAAGAATGCTAATGGTATTTAAGCACGGGAAGAGATTCTAAGTCTACTTCATCATCCATTTGTAATCTCTGCCCCACAAGGAGTGCTTAGGGTTAATACTATTCGAGGGAAAAGCTAGAAATTCCCTGCATGGCTCAGCTCTACAGTCTGCCCACCCTACCCTGCCTTTGATCATTAGAACTCTCAGTGCCAGCTAATGCGTCCAGTCCCATTCTGAGCTCTGAAGTTTCCTATTTTCAAACATAGTTTCTGTCCAAGCCATCTTTGGACAGAGGTTGGAAAGTACTGTAGATAATATCTAAATATTGTTTGCGTCATGAATTTGAAAGAGAACAAATGGTGACAGTAACCCCTTTAACCCTTTACACGTTTTTCAGTGTCCTCGAACTTCTGTCTTTGCAACTAAAGTTAAAACCTTAGTTTAAAAGGAGGAGTCACCGTCAGGTCTGGCAAACCATAGGCAATAGGAAAGAATGAAAACTTGTGTGTTTACTATGTGCGGCACGCTGTTGGGGGTTTTATATATATTACACCCAACCTTCATATTCATCCTGTGAGATCAGGATTATTTTTCATATATCATGAAATTCAATTAAGTAACTGTCAAATGAATAAAGGGCTCATTTAAACATTTTATCTCTTCTTCCCCATATCAATCTAGACATTTCTGATTTTCTTTCATCACCATATTTTCACATTTTTATCATATCAAGCATGGATCACTTTCAACAGTCTCCAATAAATGTTCCTCTTTTGCAATTACATTTACTTTATACCAAAAAATCAATTTTCAAAGCCATTTGTATCATATTATTCTCCTGTTACAGAGTATATTTGAGCTGAAGGGAGTTTAGAAGTCAACAATTCCAATGTTCTCATTATACACATAAAATAAGGACCCAAGTAATTATGTGATTTTTCCTCCTTTTTCTCACCTCTATGCCTAATACCACACACCTAAGAAAATCTACCTGTAGGCAGACATTCAAGTAAAAAAAAAAGGAACCATTTGCTTTTAAGTGTGAGAAGCCTCTGCAAAGAAAATACAAACATCTCTCTGATTCTCTTTTATAATTCTATCAACTCATCTATCCAACCAAACACATCTGATTATCTCTCCAAACCAATGAGGGGCGGAGGGTGTTAAGGGGGAACACATAGCAATAAAAATCTGCTTACCAACCTTTCTATATCTGATTTAAAGGTATTTTATTTTTCTTGGTTCCTATTTTCTACTTCCTATTTGTTAACCTCAGTCAATGTATCTGACCTCTTAAAACAGAAGAAATAATACTTAAAGGACACAATGGCAGTATTCTTTAAATAAAGCTTTTTAAAAGAAGCAACTGCAAGTTGTTACTTAGAAAGTAACAATCAGAAATTATTCAGTATCGACAAGCACATTATCAATGTGGTAAAGATTTGGGACCATATATAAAGAACTCTGATTCTACCAAATGACTGTATCTCTAAAGCATAAAACACACTTCATACAAAACAGAACTATTATAGGAAAGCCGCACAAGTATCTTTAAGAATATTTTGTTATCACTTGTGTGAAATTAAACAACTTTTCATGGATAAATTTTCCCCCCTTCTTCCGCCTCCCCACCCCACTCCGGTTCAAGCCGTTGTTTCTCAGTCTAGTTGTGTAGGACACAGCTCCCTGGCCCATGCTGGTATTATGAGCCTTGCCCTAAAATTTTAAATATTTAATAGAGGTACATTTACTAGTTTCTTGCCTGCCTTTATTTTAAAACTGAATATTAAATCCAAGAGATATAGACAATAGTTTTCATGGGCCGGCCTGGTGGCTCAGGTGGTTGGAGCGCCTCCTAACGCTGAGGTTGCCAGTTTGATTCCCACATAGGCCAGTGAGCTGCGCCTTCTACAGCTAAGATACAGCTCTTCCTGGAGCTGGGCTGAGTGAGCAGTCGGAGGTTGGGGTGGGCTGCTGTGAGCTACCCCGGGTGTCACAGGCTGCTGTGTGCCACTGTGCTCTCTCGGTGAGAGCTGTGGTAACTAACTGTTTCAGCTGTGGGGAGCGCAAGGCTCATAATACCAGCATGGGCCAGGGAGCTGTGTCCTACACAACTAGACTGAGAAACATGGCTTGAACCAGAGAGGGGGTGGGGGAGAGGGCCGGGGGAGGCGGAAGGTGAAAAGAAAAAGAAAATTTTCATAAAAGCATCACAGTAGATTTGAATTAACCAAGAAAAACTTAAAAATCAACGTATACTAATGAAACAATTCTTTTTTCTATTTAAAATGAAAATTCACCATTTTGTATTTGCCATTTTTATTGGTCAGACAGGAAATATTCAAGTTGCCAGCAGTATCTGTTTGACACTGCTGGGCATTAGTTGAGTAAATAAGTTTTGTCATGGTAACTGAGCTTAAAATTAAGCAAACAAAGGTACTAGCCCCATAGCAACCTGATTTGCAAATTAAAAAAAAGAAGTTCTAGTGTATTAAAAAATCAGATTATTACAGTATTCTAAATTTATGGGGGGGAAATACTAAAAGTTTTGTTTTGTATAAGCAAAATGACCTTTTTCAATACATTTTAAATATAGAGATAAATTTAAGACAAGATTTTAAGAAAAACTTTACCATGTAGAATACCACTAAATACTAATTTTCCATATATAAAACAGTAAAAATCTGGGAATTATTTAACACAAATTAACTATTATAATGTGATATGAATCAGCTAAAGAAACTGACAAACCAAAGTAAGCTTCAAGTAACTTGCAGAGAGCCTATCTGTAAAAATTAATAAAAAGAAACCTCATTTAAAATGAAGTCAGGAGGCCAGAAGGGGGAGCTCTCATGCTCTACATGGACCAAGGAGCCCAGGAGGAAGAACTGTTCAGAATAGCTCTCCCAAATTCCTCTTCTCTATAAAAGAGCTTTCTCGCTTTTGTTTCTAGGAACTTGTGCATTAGACCATATGACCCGAATTGTAATTCTTTATTGTTACACAATGAACCCATTTTTGCTGGAGAAATATCTAGTTGTTTAAGGTCAACATATCCAAACTGAGAAAAATTACTAAGTGTTCCACATCTTAAATTCCCAAACATTAAACTTTCTGATAGTCTGTACAAATGACAGTTTCCATTAGTAGCTCCAACTGGCATAGAAAAGGAAACCAGGGAGTTATATTAAGGTCCATTAATGATCAATATATTAGTAGAATTTTTAAAATACTTCTATTTTTAACTCAATAGTCTTTTTTCCCCAAAATTTCTGATAGTCTGTACAAATGACAGTTACCATGAGTAGCTCCAACTGGCATAGAAAAGGAAACCAGAGAGTTATATTAAGGTCTATTAATGATCAATATATTAGTAGATTTTTTAAAAGACTTCTATTTTTAACTCAATAGTCTTTCCCCCCCCAAATTAATGGCTGCTCATTCATCAGGGGACAAATTCGCAGTCTAGTGTTTTCCTAAAATCAATGAGTCCAGCATAGTGATAGGTTTGCTGATTATTAACTACAAAACTATTAAAAAATAAACTAGCCTAGCTTTCTTGGTATGCTGAGTATGAATGAAGATAGCTAAATAGACCATTAGGCTGGTAACATGTATGTCAGCATAGGCACTGTTTACTAATTCACCAATTATTCATATAAATCAGATGCAAATTATACACACCTTCAGCCTCCAGGAGGACAAGGTCTGATTTGTTCCTAACTGTGATCCCAGCATGAACTGTGATCCCAGGATGTTGGAAAGTGAGTACCTAGCACATAACAGTTGCTTAATAACTACTTGTAGAATGAATTAATCTATAACGAGCAACTGTCACATTTTATAAATTTGAAATTTTAGTTATGGAGTCTATTAATACTACGAAAAACAGCTAATGTTTATTAAGAGCATACTATACGCTATTATCTCACTTAAGATCTATGGTTGTCCTCATTTTTACAGTTTAACTATGGCTAAGAGAGACTAAGTAACTTGCCCAAGTTTACATGGCAAGTGAATGGCAGAACCAGCATTCAAACTGTGGTCTTTATAACTATAAAATCTGTAATTCTAATGACAACATTATACTGAAATATTCACAATTTATGCTGAGGATCTCTACTACATGTCTCTTTCATCCTATAGAAAAGACCAGTTTACAAAAATATGAAAATAAATAATTGCTATACATTATTTGCCTTCCTAGCTTTTAGTACATGGCCTCCTGCTGAAGTTGAGTTCTTAACCAACCACTTAAAACATCTGCTTCTATTAGAGAGTAGAACAACTTTATGCAATGAAAGAAGTGGCCTACCAATTTAGAATACTTAGGCTGAATTACCTCTGTTTCAGGTGCCAGTGTAGGAAAGAATGCACCGTTTTAAATTTGTTGTGAAGATCAAATAAGAATGTACTTTGTAAAATGTAAAATACTATAAGAATACTCATAAAATGATATTTTATATGTTAATAAGCTAATGTATAGTTGTATAAATAATCTTGTTCCCTGTTCTGGACATTCTCCATTGGTCGCTTCAGATCCATTCTCCAAATGGCAGTTTTCTCTACGAGGCTGACCTTTTTGGACAACGTCTAAAAGTTATTTGTCACCTGGCTTTTGGTGGGGGTCTATAGGAAATACCAGCAGGAGGGCAGAGGAGAATGAGGTTGAGGAGAATGAGGTTGAGGATTTATAGGTGTGGGTATCAACTCCCACAGGTTGACAGTGGCTGGATTCCTCCACTGAAAACTACAGCTCCTGTTGCAGACCATCTCCTATAGCTTCTACAGATACCTCTTGTCTCTTCAGTCCTTGGGTGGTAATAAGGGTTATTGACCTTACTTCTCTTCACTTTTATAAACAGTCCATTATTAAATGATCCTCAGTTACTCCATTTTAGTATGTCATTTGTTTTTTACAGAATGTTGACTGATAACACTACCCAACTAGATTATAATGTCTCTTGATATAAAGACTGTTTCTCATATTTCTTTATCATCCTTAGCACCCAGCATAAACAGTTGCATATAAATATACTAGAAAGGACACCAGATAAAAAAGCATAATATCTTAGTTCTATTTTCATTTCTACCAACGACCAGCTTCCACTCAACCTTGGATTCTTAATTGTAAAATAAGGAATAGGATTAAGATGGATTAAATGGTCATCTAGTCTATTCTAGGAATGATGTAGAATTATTTTTTCTCAGCTGATAGTTTAAAACCCCACCAATAGAGATTTCTTTCTTGGTTTCATAAACATGGGATCACTTAAAAACAAACAAATAATTGTTTAGCTCAGTCTTGGCAAACTTTTTACATAAAGGACTAGAGATTAAATATTTCAGGCTTTGTAGACCAAGAAGCAAAATCAAAATACCTACTATGTAGGTATTTCTATAACAAAAGACAAACATATTTCCAGTTTTATTGACAAAATAAATAATAGTTTAAATACAATAATACTATACATTTTTATAGAGAAGGTATGCCAATGAGAAGAACAGAATTATTTTGGGAGGACAGCATTTCATTAAATTGGGACTCAAAGTTGGTGTTCTCTGTTGTCAAAATCAATGTTCGTTTGTTAATGCTTATCTGTAACAAGATTTTACATGTCTCACCTTTGAAAGTATCTTTTCATACAGATAGGTACTGCCAAATATTGATACAACTCTACAAGCATATGATTTTAATTTAGCATATTCATCATTTGAAAGGTATTTATAGAATTATATTAGATTTTTCTCTAGGCATTTGCGTTTTAGCATGTCATTATATTGCAAGTAATCCATTCCAACTGAAGGTTACATGGAAATACCTTGACTGTGCAGTTCAGTGAATTTGAAATATGGAAAATCCTTTACGTAAACTGAGTTCTGAAAAACACTGCTAGAACTGTACTTAGATCTAGGAAACATATATACTGCACATTTGTGTGGTACTGAACGTCTCACTTCTTGTTTTAACGTTTGTCAACATGTGAGTAAATAAAGCAGCTTGACATTAGTTGTGATTCAAATAACATTCATTGTCATCAAAATGACTTTAACCACAGTAGAAATTTGGCATTTAAGCACTGGTTTTTTCCCCACATTTTGTTAGTATTTTATTTGTATTTTTGGAGAAGATTTGCAGTTTCACAAGGAACTCATTTTTTTTTTCTTAAACAATAGAAAAGTTTAAAAAAAAAGAACACATGTATATTTGGGATATCGGAGGCACTGTTTGCAAACATTTTCTACCATTCGGTTGGTTCCCTCTTTATTTTGTTGATGGTTTATTTTGCTGTGCAGAAGCTTTTAAATTTGATATAGTCCCATTCATTTATTTTAGCTTTTACTTATCTTGCCTTTGGAGTCAAATTCATAAAATGCGCTTTGCACCCAAGATCCATAAGTTTAGTACCTATGTTTTCTTCTATGCAGTTTATTGTTTCAGGGCTTATGCTTAAGTCTTTGATCCATTTTTAATAAATTTTGGTACATGGTGACAGATAACAGTCCAGTTTCATTCTTTTGCACATGGTTTTCCAATTCTGCCAGCACCATTTATTGAAAAGGCTGTCTTTTCTCCATTGTATGTTTTTTGCTTCTTTGTCAAAAATTATCTGTCCATATTTATGTGGGTTTATTTCTGAGTTTTCAGTTATATTCCATTGGTCTATGTGTCTGTTTTACTGCCAATACTATGCTGTTTTGATTATTGTAGTCCTGTAGTACAAGCTAAAGTCAGGGAGTGCGATACCTCCAGTATTGTTCTTTTTTCTTAGGATTGCTTTGGCTATTGGCGGTGTTTTGTTGTTCCACAAAAATCTGTTGAGTTTTTGTTCTATTTCTTTAAAAACTGCCATTGGGATTTTGATAGGGATTGCATTAAATCTGTATATTGCTTTGGGTAATATGGCCATTTTAACTATGTTGATTCTTCCAATCCACGAGCACGAAATGTCTTTCCATTTCTTTGTGTCTTCTTCAATTTCTTTCAAAAATGTCTTACAGTTTTCAGCATATAGGTCCTTCACATCCTTGGTTAAGTTTATTGATTAAGTTTATTCCTAGGTATTTTATTCTTTTTGCTGCAATTGCAAAAGGAATTGTTTTTTGTATTTCTTTTTCTGAGATTTCATTGTTAGTATATAGGAATGCAATGGAGTTTTGTACGTTGATTTTGTAGCCAGCAACTTTACTGTATTCGTTGATTGTTTCTAATAGCTTTTTGGTGGAGTCTTTAGGGTTTTCTATATATAGCATTATGTCGTCTGCAAAGAGTGATAATTTAACTTCTTCATTCCCAATTTAGATGCCTTTTATTTCTTTCTCTTGCCTGATGGCTCTGGCAAGGACTTCCAACACTATGTTGAAAAGCAGAGGTGATAGGGGACAGCCCTGTCGTGTTCCTGAAGGTAGAACAAAGGGCTTCAGTTTTTCACCATTAATTATGAGATTAGCTGCGGGCTTGTCATATACGGCCTTTATTAAGTTAAGGTGTTTTCCTTCTATACCTATTTTATTAAGTGTTTTAATCATAAATGGATGTTGTATCTTGTCAAATGCTTTTTCTGCATCAATTGATATAATCATACGGTTTGTGTCCTTTATTTTGTTCATGTGATGTATCATGTTGATGGGATTGCGGATGTAGATCCATCCTTGTGAACATCATCTTCTTAACATGATATTTTTACAGATTTTGTGAAAAATCTCTTCCAGATACCCTAGCATAAACCTGAATATTCAGAGATTAGGCTGGTTTGGCATTTATTTCACTACTTGCTTTTTTATTTTTTTAAATAAATCTGTAACAGTACTCAGAAAGTCATGTAGCATGTATTTCATTCCACATCCATAAAGGAAAGGCTAATGAACAACAAATTACCATCACAGCTTTTTTCCTTTTCCTTTTTTTATTTTTTATTCATCACAGCTTTTTTCTAAGAAAGCAAGTTTCATTGCTGTGCTGGTGTTAGTAAGCATTGATTCACACTGGGGATATATATCAAGATCATTACATCTACACAACAAGCACTGCCATCTACATCACCTTGCCATAATTAATTTAACACACGTTTATTGAAAACTATTATGAGATTTCCTATACCAGGAAACAAAACACACACACACACACACACACACACACTCTTTCATAGTGATTTGCTTTAAAATCCTCAAATTAATGTCTTTGGCTCCCACATAAAAGTGATTAGAGCTGTTACACCAGGCTGGACTTTCTCCCTCACTCCTTTATTCCAGTTTAATTTCAAAAAATGCAGAATTCATTTTGTTATACTTAATATGACCCCACAACACCACTCTGATTTTCCCTAATCTTCTCTTTACCTTAAATATTTTCCTCTGTGCTACAATGCTTTTCTTTCTCCTTCTTCCTTTTAACTTTTCTTTTAACTACCCATACAATAAAATGATTTAAAAATATATACTGAAGAAAATTATACGGATATGTTCTTCATTTTAAAATAGCCTAAGCTGAAATTTTTCTATTTCTCCCTCCAAAGAACTAAATTACTTTTCCCTTATGATGGTAGTAGTCGGTTGATTTTTCCTGTGATCCAATGTCTCATGGATAAAGAAAAAAAAGGGAATAACGGGGACTCTAGGTTCCTAACAAAACACATCACCACCCCCTAACACTATCATTCCTAATACCGAAGACACAAATAGTTTATCAGATTAGCTATAATCATTGAATAAGAGTCCCAACACAATGAAATAAATGAGAGCAAAAAGGATAGTTCAGAATGTGAAAGTCAATAGACGAGAATAGAATACCACAAAGCTTTTAGAAGAAGAAGGAAAGAGGGATGAGGAAGAAAAGAAAAGAAAAGAAGATAGAATGGGGTAGTAGAGCAAAAACGAAAAAATGACAGAAGACTTTATATTGCACAAAGACAGAAATACTTAATGAAAGGTCCAGTACTAACCAGAAGCAAGAAAAAAGTACAAATGTGACCTTGTCAGTTCAGAGTTTGTGAAACTCTGAGAAAGTCTGGATATAGTCAAATCCATCTCCTTAAATTTAAGAAAACATTTCAAAATTTTTACTGAAAATACAGCCATGATTCATAGCATAAAACTCAAGGGAGGGAGGAACTTTAAGAGAGCTAGGGAAAGAAATTTCAGATGACCAATGGATTTAAAAAGGCTAAACCTCAAAATTATCTATGGGTTGCAAAATGCAACAGACAACACAAGGGACTTTTTGGGGGGTGGGGAGGCGGTTAGATTAAACCAAATATATAGGTTTACCTCAGAAGATAGTATGATACCAACAAAGGGAAATCAAAACTCTTTAACTTCTAGATTTTCCTAGTTTTCTGTCAGGGATTGAAGAGGTTTTGAACCGACATTGAAATGCTGTAACTAAAGCCTAAGACAGGTACGTCCAATTCCCCTGTCAAGATGAATTAAAATCATAGGATACTGAGAGAACTAGCATATGAAGTTATTGGTAACCACTGAAGAATACTAGATACAAATAAATGTAACTGATTTTTAAAAGAGAAGTTAAAGGTAGATTCCATAACACGAAAAGGTGAGTACAGCGGTAATCTTGGCACCCCATGCCATAGCTCCTCAGCCCACTTTAAATCATAGTTGTGGTAGACTGCTAATATTAACAGAATGCCACTGGAAACATGCATTTGCCCATCTTTCCACTTTTCCTTCTCAGGCTTTCAATGCACCACAATGGCCCACTCAACCTGTGAGCAAGCACAGCCTGAAAATATGGGCAAGTTAACTTCCCCAAATTGAGAGGGAAGGGCAAACCTCAACCAATGAAGGACAAGACAGAAACGTTCTAGTCACCAATCCTTCAGGTAGAAATTTTAGGATGCATTCTGAACACTGTTAGGATATCACAGCAGAAAGAAGCCAGCCTCCATGTGTCCCATTAAGGAGACCACCTCAGGGATGATGTAGATGCCTGATCACAGCACTGTACACCTGAAGCTGAACAATAATGAATGACAACTACAATTTTATATATATATATATATATATATACACATATATATATATGTATATATGTATATATGTATATATACGTATGTATATAGTTACAAGAAGCAGAGTACAGCATTAGGAATAGAGACAGTGGAAATGTAATGGCTCTGTGTGATGTCAGAGGGATAGTGGATGGGGGTGGTTCACACAGTGTGAGGGATATAAATGATAAACGTCTAAGTATTACTTTGTCTTGTGCACCTGAAACTAACAAGCCAGCCTCTGCTGTTACAAAACCTCAACAATGCATTCTTATAGTAGCTTTTCCTCCTTCCTGTCTTACCCTTCACCACTTCCTGGGATCACTTCTCAAATAAACTACCTACACCATATCCTTGTTGAAGGCTTGACTTTCAAAGGAACACAAACCAAATAATGAGGCTGATATCAATGGCTTACAAACCAAATTTAAGAAATGACTTATGAGAAATCAGGTGAAAAACCAGGATCAGAAGTTTATATCAACTAACTAAAAAAGTAAGTGATGATTTTCTTTTTTCCCACTAATTTATTTTTCCAGCTATATTGAGATATAATTGACACATAATATTGTGTAAGTTTATCATGTGAAACATGATTTCATACATGTATATACTGTAAAATGATTACCACAAATTGTCAAAAGCCAAAATCAAAGACTTTTGAAAGCTGCAAAAGTAAAGTAACTCATGAAATAAAAAGGATTTCTAATAAAATTAACAGCCACTTTCTCATCAGAAACCATGGAAGCCAGAAGGCATTGAAAACTATTTTTAAAACTATCAATCAGGAAGGCGATACGTGGCTATCCTTCAATATTTAAAGAGAAATTAAGACATTCCAAGATAAACAAAAACTGAGAAAGTTAGTTACTATTAGACATCCTACAAGAAATGCTAAAAGAAGTCCTCTAGGCTGAAATGAGAAGGCACTAAACTAAAAGTAATATGTAGAAATAAAGAACAATGGTAAAGGTAACTACATAAGTAAATATAAAAGCTGGTAGTATTGCATTTTTGGTTTGTAAATCATCTTGTTTCTATTATTTAAATGGCAAATAGATAAAATAATAATCATAAAAACATTAATAATAATTATTAATAATTATAATTAAAAAGAAGGCAGTAATGGAGGGACTAAAGAACATAAAAGGTATGAGACATGCAGAAAGCAAATAGTAAAATGGCAGAAGTAACTCCTTCCTTTTCAGTAATTACTTTAAATGTAAAAGGATTAAACTGTAATTAAAAGGCAGAGACAAGTAGAATGGATTAAAAGAAATATGATCCCGTAGATAGTAGATATACTATCTACAAGTGACTCACTTTAGATCCAAAGTCACAACTGTGTTAAAATTGAAAGGATGGAAAAATATTTTCCATGCAAATAATAAGCACAAGAGCACTAGAGTGGCTATACTAATATCAGACAAAGCAGATGTTAAGACAAAAGATTATTATAAGAGACTAAAGACTATATATTGATAAAAGGGTCAATCCATCAAGAATAGAAGGAAAACTGGAAAATTCACAAGTATGTAGCTATTAAGCAACAGTATTCTTAAACAATCAATGTGTCAAAAATGGAATTACAACTGAAGTTAGAAAATATTTTGAGGCAAATAAAAATGAAAACACAACATACCAAAACCTAAAACAGTTCTCAGAGGGAAATTTATAGCTGTAAATGCTTACATTTAAAAAGAGAGAGGGAAAGATCACAAATCAATAACCTAACTTTACACTTTAAGGAGCAAGGAAAAGAAGAGTAACTTCAACTACAATCCATCTCTTCGACACAGTGTAAAGGAAGTGCTTTCTGTCACATCTAGAAACTATCCCTTATTCTTCCTCCAGAAGATCTAACATCTTCGCTATTTGGGATAAACCTTGTGATCACTTAAAAAACTCCCATAATGCAATTTCTTCATCCTATGCCTCTTCTTTTGTCATATTCGTCTGGTTCACAACCTCAGAATGAAGAATCATAACATTTAGCTCCAACGGTCAAAGTTTTTCACTTCCCCCTTGGTATCACATTTCTCTTCTCTGTAACAGAGGCATTGTACCCCGCTGGACTTCTCTATACGTCATCTCCTGTTTTATCTAGGAACTTTTTACCTTCCTTTAAGCAAGGCTGCAGAGGTATGTGTCTCAATGTCCCAAATCACCTTCTTTTTAAGCATTGCAAGCAATTTACATTTGTCATACATTTATCTCAATGCTTTTTTTCCGTTTAGAAAAACAAAAACAACAAAAATATGACATAATGTCTGGAACTCAGTACAACACTCCTGACTTCCATACATCTTGAAAAGGGTTGGAATTTCAACAAGAACTGTTACTAACTAGTGACTCCAGTATTTCTACGTGTACTAATCTCAGAGGTAAAGTACCCTGTCACTTCTGATCTTTTAAGGTTTAGCGCTATGTCAAACACGGAGGAGGTACCCCATAAGTGTTTACTAAATAAAAACTACATCGATGATAGTCATTAGGCCCACTGACTTTGAAGTCAGAGCGGAGTTCAAGTCCCAGATGTGACTATGCTAAACACGTGACGAAGGGAAAGTTATTTAAACATTGTAAATCTTTGTTTTCTAATAATAATAATAACACATACTTTTTATCAAAAAGATCTAGTATTATCTAGTATTATAATACTTCTTCTGTGGACTGCACCTTGGAAAAAAAATCTCCCATAGGGCAGTTATCTCCAAGAATTCTTGTAAAAGATTAAATAATGTCTGCAAAGCACTTAATACAGTGATAGCCACTTTAATTATGAGCCTCCTTCTAACTACTGTATTCTCTCTTTCTGGTGAGACATATGATTTGCTTTTTATCCACAAATTAATACCAGTTACTACCAATCAATACAATTTCCCAGACATAATTACCAGATTGCAAACTGCTCCACCACAAAAAAGTCTATCATTTAACTACTAACTTTTTCCATGTTCCACAGTTTGTTATAAAATACATTCAATTTAAGGATCATCTTCTGAAGAAGTATTTTAAAGCTTTCAAGTCAATGTTGACGGCCGAAAATACACTATCACAAATTATTGCCAAACAACAAAAATGTAAATGAGGTAAAAAAGTGGATTGATACCAAAAGGAGGCTAAAGTCACACAGTTACAAATATCACTGAAATACAAAATGATTTTCATAATAGAGAAATAATTGACAAAAAGTTACAGTCATTATTACCTTTTCTTCAGTATTATAATGCTTATGGAGTACCTATAAATGTCTCAGGTGAAAGATAACATCTAGGAAGTCATGTAAGTAGTGGACATAAGGGAAAAGCACTCTGCTAAGAGTCAAGAGAACCCCTTTCACTCCAAGTTTTACCGCTTACTAAGCACTTGTGTTCACCTTTCTGGCTTTTAGTTTTCTTACCTATGAAACAAAGGAATAGGCTATCAGAGCTTCCTCAAGTTTGAGAACTATTCAGGAAACCTTTTAAAGAAGTATAAATCCCTAGACACCACATGAAGCCTACTGAATCAGAATCTCCGGGAGAGGGTACAGGGAATAGCATTTTTAAATGTTACTCATCTGATTCTGAGGTGTAGCCAGTTATGGGGAGCACTCACTGCACTAAAAAGCTAAGGCTCCCTCTTAGTTCTCAATTCTATGGTTTGTATACTTGTGCTTTCTTCACTCTGCTTTTATGATAGAGAGACTAACTATAGGAGAGTAACGAGAGTTTATTCAAAACACCTAATGTAGCAATATTACTAGGATTAGAAGAAGCTGATCTACTATGTCATGACTTCTGTATGCATTGAAATCATAGTGTGTAATGAACAAAGGCACTTCATCAGGAGCCCAAAGGCTTAGCTCTGTTATTTACTAACCGTGGGACCTTAGGCAAGTCACATGACCTCTGCATACATTATATTTCCCATCCGTATGATGCTATTGGCCTAAAATGAGACCACTGTACTAGGAAGTCCCTTGTGTGTACATTTTATAATAGTTTAATATTTAGCATATTATTAATAGTCAAAGTCCTCTATTACCAAGAAAAATTAAATACCAGAGTATATTGTGGTTATTAAACTAAGGTATGTATGTAATACACTTCAAAGATTTTTCAACAGAAGTATTAAAACAAATTTGCAAAACTTAATTATTCTGTATGTTTCTTAAAATTCAATAAACTACAACCTGAGTTATGTGATGCAGACTGAAGTAATTATTTAATTTTAAGATCAAAATAAATTCACTTGAAAGTTTCAGTCTATAAACATAAGAATCCAGTCAGGTGGAAGCAATAGTGGATTTTAAAATTCAGCCAAAGAAAGCTGCACCATAACAAATGAAGAATAGAGATTCTGATCTTAGCAAGAAACCTAGGCATATTACTGATTCTAACATTGATTCTGATTGTCTGAAGTATATGAGGTGTGATCAAACAATACGATCAATGTTTAAATTAAAAAATTTTATTACAGTAAAAGACACATTGCCATTAATCCCTCTCAAAATACTCCCCCTAGCTTCAAACACATTTATCCCATCTTTCTTGCCACGTTCTGAAGCAATTCTGGAAGTCCTCTTTAGTTGTGCTGTCTTGGCTGCCTCGATGTCCTGACTCGATTCAAAATGTTTTCCTTTCATGGTCATTTTGACTTGTGGGAAGAGCCAGAAATCTCATAGGGCCAGATCTGGTGAATAAGGTGGATGAGGACACACCATAAGGTTTTTATTTGACAGAACTTGCCGTACCAGAAGCGATGTGTGACACGGAGCAGTATCATGATGGAGGATGAAGTAAAGACACTCATAAAAGACAACTTCCAGAACTGCTTCAGAAAGTGGCAAGAATGATGGGATAAGTGTGTTTGAAGTGAGGGGGAGTATTTTGAGGGGGATTAATGGCAGTGTGTCTTTTACTGTAATAATTTTTTTTTATTTAAACATCCACTATATCTTTTGATCACACCTCGCAGATTCAATTTGGTTGGTTAGTTTCTTTTCCTGAATGAATGCCTAGAGATTTTCTAAAACACAGAGTAATGACAAACATGTGTTTCAAGAAAAGAGAAATGCCACAAGATAAGGTCAGACATGCTACATCAGAAATGAACTTTATTCCACAATGGTACATTTCAGACATGAAATGTATATTTCAGAAAACCGTAGATTTGAGGCCATTTGCCACTCGGTTTTTCAAAGAAAGAGACCAGAACAAAATTTGACTCGGTTTCCACATCTCTGAAAAACTTTTTTATCCAACAACATAACCAAACAATATGAGACAATTTTTGGTGCTGCACTACCATTGTCAAATCTTTTTTACTCCTATTTTCTTCCTTTCCATGTTTCTTCCTTGTCTTTTCTTTACATATATTTCCTTGGTTTGTAGTACCACAGTCTATTCAATAGACCTTTCAGTGATAACCTTGGTTAAAACTAAACACTTTTTGAAATTTCTTCTCTGTAATAATTCCTACTAATTACCTTTTAAATTTTTCTTGCCATTATGACTGTAAGTTTAACTTATAATGAAAGAGACAAAAGAGAATGAGACATTGGGTTACTAGCCAAGCAACCTACCTAGGCCCTACACTGAAGATGAATGAAATATCAAACAAAATGTCTAGTTCTTAGAAAGCTAAAAGGTGCATTAATAAACATATAAACATAATTCTACAACATTCGATATATGTTTCTTCAAACAAAAGAGCTCACTCTAATTGATGTGTCATATCACAATTACAAAAACCAAAAGGTTAATAAAAATTAAGTAAGGTAAAACAATTTTGGGATGAAGGTCAAAGATTTTGGGGTTGAGAAGCTTTTTGTGTAAAGGGCAAGATGGTAATATTTTAGGCTTTGTGCCATGCATATCCTTCTTTGTAATTTTTTAACAAGCCTTTAAAAATGTAAGAACCAATTTTAGTTTACAGGCAGTACAAAAAGAGGCCATATGCTAGAATTGGCCCACAAGCTTGCTAACCCCAATTGTACCTGCTATAACTATAAGAATCTGTATAAATATTAAATCTTTGTAGCAGTCCTATCAGGTAGGTGCCATTATTACCATCATCTCCATCTTAAAGTTGGGAAACTGAAGTACAGAAAGATTAAGTAACTTGTCCAAGGTCACAGAACAAGTAAATGATAGAGCTGAGGTTCAAATCTGGGCAGTTGGCTCCAGAATCTGTGCTCTCAACCACTGTCCTGTACTACCTCTCTATTCTGAAGGACTTAGGAGTACAAAATATAAAGGAACTGATGCCAATTCAGAAACCTTCCTGTCAACAAATAAGGGAATTGTGGTATCGACCATCCCTACTTTCAGAGAGAAAGAAACACCTGTCACCCACCAAGAATCAGACCGGAATTCCACTTCCAGGAATATTAGATGAGACAAGACAACAGAACCTTCATATTTTTGAAGAAAAACAATGTTAAACAACTTTAAAACTATATATATACTACATGATCAAGTCTGGGAGTGAATAAAGTCATGTTCATGTATGCAAGAATTCAGACATCGTACCTTCCACATTCTTTCTTCAAAGGTCACCTGAGAATACACTTGCTCAAAATGAAAGTGTACACCAAAAAAGAGAAAAATTGTTAACTCTTAAATTCTTTTTTAACTCTTAAATTCTTACGGAAATTCAAAGGAAGAAGAGACTGTTTCTAAGGAAGCCAGAGTAAGAAGGTAGATGGGATTTGATTATTCCAAAATAGGAAAGAGGAAAAATGGGAAGAAAGCACAGGGGTGGGGAGGTAGGGGGAGCAATATGGAAGGTTAGCTCATTTCAGACTGAACAGCACAAGCAGGGAACAGTTCTTATCCCTGTGTAATAGCATCTCAGTAAAGCAATTCTCAAATCGCAGTTATAAATGATACTGATTTTTAAGATCTAGGTGTTTTAAGTTTTCATGCTTTTTAAAAAATGTTTATGTTACTTTCGTATATGAAATATGTCAAACGAATGGAGTTTTGTTAACAGCTGTTCCTTTAGTAGCATCATGAGTGGCAGCACATTCTTTGTATTTATTCTAGAGAAATGTATTGACGAGCTGGTGAGCCAAGGAGTCACTAAAGTCCTTTGAGAGAACGTTGCCTAGCCTCTTTGTAACTTCGTCTCCTCAACTGGAGGCTAGTTGGATAGGTAGTCGTTGTAGTAGTGATGCAATGAAGTAGTGATGCAATGAATTTATTGAGGCTAGTTGGATAGGTAGTCGTTGCAGTAGCGATGCAATGAAGTCAGTCTTCCCCAGAGCTGAGTTCAAATCTAGGCTGTGCTACTTAACCCCTGTGTGACCCTGGCAAAGTTGTAACATTGCCCTGTATCTGTAAAAATGGAGCTAATAATGGTAGTGATTTCAAAAAACTATTATAAGAATTACGAAAGATAACAGGTATACATCACTTATTACAGTGCTTGTGCTTCAACACAAAGTAAATGCTCAGTGAATATTAATAATCTATCTGCCAAGGTGGTTAAATAACCCCCCCCGCCAAAAAAAGCTTAATGATCGAGCTCTAATGACAGAAATGTTGTAATAATTAAACATATTGAGAAAACATTAGTTTGATTTAGCAGTACCTAGTAAGCAGATATTGTAGAAAAATTAAATGAATTAAATTCAACACCTCTTATGTAATATCCCGGCATTTAACACGTCTGTCTTTTTGGCTGTGGCACTCACAACAAATACGACTATTGTGCCCCAAAGTCCAAAGTAAACATTAATTAAAACTTGTAGCTAAACTCTAAGTATAGAGTTGGAATGAGTTACGGAATTTATTTGAGGCTCCATACTTCACAGAAAACACCTGTAAGCCTAGAATGGTTCCTGACAAAAAGAATCACAAATATGTAGGTTTCTTCTTGAATCACTAACATACCTGATACGTACTAGGATATTGTTTGAGTACTGGCTAAAAGAAAATTGAACTGCCGATGGGGTCTTACTTACAAGCTAACACATTATGTGTAAGCAAATTTTTTTAAAAATTAAAAGAGTAGATAAAATTCTGGGAAAACTGAAAACAAAGGAAATTCTCAAACAAAGCCCTCCAGTGAAGTCCACTCATTAGACAGTATATCACAAGAACACCTCTAAGCCAAACTGATCTGCCAATTAACCTGTAGGTTATTTAGAACCCCATAGCCTGACAGTTCTTAAGAGAATGTGGTTTTTTAAGATTTTGTTTCTTATCTAGAAACATTATTTGTCTGCCATTTAAAATAAATATAAAATACTAGTAAAATACCAGAAAATACCAGTAAAAATCTCACTATAATACCAGTAAAATACCAGTAAAAATACCAGTAAAAAATACCAGTAAAAAAAAAAAATCTCACTATAATACCAGTAAAAATCTCACTATAATACCAGTATAATACCAGTAAAATACCAGTAAAAATCTCACTATAATACCAGTATAATACCAGTAAAATACCAGTAAAAATCTCACTATAATACCAGTAAAATACCAGTAAAAAAAAAAATCTCACTATAATACCAGTAAAAATCTCACTATAATACCAGTATTATACCAGTAAAATACCAGTAAAAATCTCACTATAATACCAGTAAAATACCAGTAAAAAATACCAGTAAAAAAAATCTCACTATAATACCAGTAAAATAACAGTAAAAATACCAGTAAAAATCTCACTATAATTTTACAAGCTTGAAATTTTCTTTAACATTTTTAAATTAGAAGTATCTTGACAACAGTTAAAATAGTGTTTTGAAATCAGACCTAGTTGAAACACTGCTTATCCATTTTGCTATCTTGAAAAATCAACTTAATCTCTCCACTTCTCAGTTTTCTTACCTATATAAATTCTACATATTGATAAAATTAGGTATGAAATTGTATGTTTAATGTTTGTCTCTATAGTAGTAAAAAACTCTTTGAGAACAAGGACAGTATCAAGATGACTGGCCTGGATTCTTCAAAAAGTCACTTCATTGGGAAAAAAGATAGTGACAGGGTATGGTTCCAGGTTAAATAAAATGGAAGAGAAATTACATGTAACGTGTAAACGTTGCCTGGTTAGGAAAAAAATGAAAGCTATAAAATATATTCTTGGGGCCTTTGGAAAAACTTACATAAAGACTGGATATAAAATCACATAGAATCATTATTCATTTTCTTAGATGTAATAAAGGTTTTGCAGTTATGTTGGAATTCTTATTCTTAGGAATGCATGCTGAAGTATCTATGGGGTGAAGTTCATGATTTCTAATGGTTTCAAATAGAAAAAAACAGCAAATACAGTAAAATGTTAACAACTGAATGCAGACAGGATATACAGGTTTTCATTGAACTATTTTAACTTTTCTATGTGGTTGAAATATTTCCTAATAAAAACTAATTTAAAAAACACAGAATCACATACGTTCCAGAAATTCAAGAATAACTCGATATTGGGCAACCTATTAGTATACTTCACCTTGTTAATAAGTGAAAGGAAGAGAATGTAAGTGTTCAATAGATGCTGAAAAAGTATTGTCTTGGAAGTGCTAACTTTGTGCAATTAGGGAAAAAAGCAAAATCTGAGATTGTAAAGAAAAAAACTATCACTATTATAGATGATGCAATTATTTACTTGGAAACTCCAAGAAAAACGGCCTAAAAGTTACAAGAAACAGTAAGTTCTGCCAGATTGTTGTTAATCTATAAAATTAACTACATTTAATTTAGATGTCAGAAGAAATGATATGTTTGAGTCAAAACCATACTTAAAATTTTGAGACAGGTGATTCCTATGCATATGCTCACACTGAATGTTAACCAATAATTTTCAATTTTCAGTGAAATGTTCTTTTTCTCAAGCAGTTTTTAATACAGCAAGAACACTTTCTGAAACAATCAAAATCCCTTTTTTGTTTTCCTCCTATAGGGCAATGGTGGCCCTGCTAACAGCTAAATCTAAGGTCCTGCAAAAAAATGATATCCCACTCTTTGATGTTTCTTAAACTTATATTTTCTAAAGAAAAGTCAGATCTTTCTTAGCCTTTTTCTTTTTCATTTTCTCTACTTTTATCACTACCAATGAGCTTCTTTTCAGGACCATTTCCCACAAAATTATCCTGTACAAAAACTTGTATCATTTCATGAAAATTATTATGAACAATAGCAAATGCTAAAGTAGAACAATAAATTAGGCTCACCTACTAGCAGATTCGCACACCCTAGCTTGGAGAGTATGTAATTAAAAGTGACGACTTAACAAAATTACTGTAGTTATGTTTGTGAATTTGAGAATTCACAAAGATCTCAGAACTCATACCTCACAATATACCAGAAATATTGGTCAATTTCCAACTTTGACAGATCAAGAGAAATAAAGAGGAGCGACTGGAATAGAGAACATAGAGGAAAAGACAAGAGACTAAGACACAGATAAAATAAGAAATAAAAAAATACACACTGGAACTTTATTGTCTCATCTCTTAGACCTCCCTAAAAGATACCTTTTTACAAGAGAAAACATTCACCCCTAATCTTTCAACAAACCTAACACTCTAGAGAATCCTCATAAATTCATTGTTGCAACGCCTTGACAAATATTAGCAAAACATAACTTAATGAGTAAAAAATAAGGTGTTCAAGTATCTTAGAAAGAGAAATTTTAATGTCATTTTTTTCATATTGCCATTTTGTAAAGCAATATACATACTACTGTTCCAAAATAACTACATCAATTTGCAAGAACGAGTTTTTCATGATGTGCATTTTAACATATTAAAAATAAGGGTGTCTAAACAACGGGAATTGTAATAATTTCATTAGGTCTTTATGAAACTGCACAAAACAAATCTAAAGATCAATATTTTATGCAAGGCAAAACAAAACAGGTCTAGAATTCTACCCTAATTATTTATTTATTTATTTATTTTCAATTATAGTTGACAGTCAATATTATTATCCTGATATATTTTAAACTGTTCTGTTTGATTTGGGAAACACAGATGATCCATTCTAGTAAGTTATCTTGAACAGTTGTGTTTTATAAGATTATTTCCTTCTCAATATTATCTAATCATGAAAAACGACACCAGAACGACCTTGAAAACTGTGTATTAAAAATGCAGTTCCTCAAAGTATATTTAATCTGGTTGGTTCATATTGAACTAGTCTAGGGCATATGGTTCTCAATCTAGTTGCGTAATAAAATACAGTTGCTCCAACCACATCCCCCGAAATGCTGCTTAACAACAATTCCTATTAACAACTGAAATATTCAGTATAGTTAGGTACCAATATGCAATCTAGACATAAGTAGGGGGTAGCGGATCACACTTACTTTTTATAAGCTTCTTAATTCTGTTTTTCCCATCTCTGTTTATTCATCCCTCTGCTTCCCAGCTTTGACATCGTGTCTTTCTTGCCTCAACTTGAACATGTTAGAAGTTCCAGTCTTAGGGCCTTTGCCCTTGCTCTTCTCAGCCTATAATGTTCTTCTCCAAGACATCTACTTGTAATGTCTCCCTCCCATACCACCTTTAGGTCTTTTTTTTTTTTTTTCTCAGATGTCACCTTCTAGGTAAGGTCTGCCTCAAAAACCTTCCCCTTCACCCCTCCTTGCTTAATTTTTCTCCATAGCACTTACTTATCAACAGCTGGCCATTATTTTTTAAATTTATTTTCTGTCTCCTCCTGACGTATAAGCCCAATGAGGACAGTTTCCATATGGGAACTATAGCTTGATAACTAAACAGCACCGAAAGGAAAAATATTTAAACAATAGTACATTATGAAAAAAATAATTAAAACACACTTTTAGTTATATACCAAAAGTGCTTAAAGTCCATAATCATTATTTAGAAGATTAATCTTAAACTCATTTTTCCTCTATATACCTCAGTTTTCACATCTATAAAACTGACGTCACATAGGGGTGTTGTAAGGATAAAATGAAGTGAAATGCTTTAAAACTTTAAAATATTAAACAAATGTCAAATGATGGTGGTGAGGTATATAACCAAGAGTTATTGTCTAGAATAGGAACAAAATTTTAAACACAAAACATAGGAAACTGAGACAAACTGATCTAACAAGATTATCTGTTACTATGTGTAATTTAAAAATTAGACATCCACAATTTGAACACAGGCATCTACACCTGTGAGACACAATAAAAATATATATTCTACATTGAGGAGAAAAGACAATGTTACTTAATTTTTCTGGCTTTTTCATGTTTAATAAAAAATTCTTAGCTACTTAACCTCTCTGTGGTTCATTTTTCTTATGGCTAAAATGGGAATCACAGTAAATGTTAGACGCCAAATGATGATGACAGAGTGACAGGGGTCACATCTGATTCCAAACCTGGCCTCTAAAGTTTTTGACTCCTTCCACTGTACTTTCAGAGCATATTACCCAAACCAGGCACAAAGGGGAAGATACACCTAAGGGAAATCATATCTTTCAGAAGAAGTAGAAGGCTATGGTGAAGCGATAATTCTCAAACATCAGCATCAGTATGTTTGTTATCAATACTACCATGACTTCATAGAAACTGCAAAACAATAACTAAAAATAAGATTGAAAAATAACCTGAAATATCAAAGAACATCTTAGAGTAACATTATGTCTCCAAATCTCTCAATCTAAAATTTACAATCACTTGTGGCTTTTCTGTCATGCAATCATAGGTTAAAATAATTCATAAAAGAATAAAAAGAAGTTAGATGCAGTCACAAAGAGAATGTAGTATACATCTGTCTGGGGCCACCCAATATCTGAATTCCTTTCCTACATTCAAGAAATGCCCTACCTGATGAGTGTTGATGCCCCGCAAAGCTTACTGTCCACCACACGATCTGAAATATTCACTTCCCAACCATTCTTGCAGTTACAGCATTAGCATACGGCCTTAGAATAACTACTCAGAAACACCTGTACAGGCCTTTAAATTGGGGGGAAAACGGGGTAATAGATGGGAACACTGAAGAATCCATTCTTGGAACAGGTGAAAACTGATGGCAGCACCATCAAGGTTCTGAGGTAGCAGTGGCAGAGGTGACAGAGGTGGCATTCATGGGCTACAGTAATCAAGTATTTATTGTTAGTGGCAGCCAGTAATGTGTTCCACAAACCGATGTGCTATTATTTTGGTTACGGTTTTGTCTGCTGCCTAACTTCTCTTATTCTTGTCCTTTTTGGAGCCTCATTTTCTAGCCGTTCCAGTGATTCTGTGAGCTTCTCAATATTGGCAATTTTTCCAATTCTTAAAACAGCCAGGGTTGACCTATTTGCAACTAAGAACTTTATATATTAAATTGGTGCAAAAGTAACTACGGTTTAAAATAATTGCAAAAACTGTAATTACTTATGCAGCAACCTAATACCTCTATTTAAAAATTATTCAATCATTTTAATCATGCATTGGTTTTCATCACAAAGCATTCGAACACTCCATTAAATAAATGCAAAGCAAAAGATCGTGACTTGACACTCAAAATTTGTTTCTGTACTTAACATATAGAGATTAATTATATTTTATACAATGGGGATAGTCCTGAAAAGTTAGATCAATCAACTTGTGAATATAAATCAGATTTATCTCATAGTAGGTAGGTCTTACCAATGTTTCAGCAAAACTCTTGCTTTGTAAATTAAAGTATTTAAAAATTATAAAATCTTGTTATTTTATTATGTAGTAGTTAATTTCTGCAACCAAGATGGGATAAAACAAAGAAAGCAAAGGTGGCAGTGAAAAACATGACTTATTTTCATTAAAGCAAACAAAATCCCTTATTAATTTGAGAATCTACAACTAGCCAAGTTCCATCCAGGACAGAACTTTATTGCTTTTGGTCAGAGGTCACTAGGAAAATAAGCACAATGTGATCTTTGAAATGTTGTAAAATGCAAAAAAGAATAAACATAAAAGTCAATATATTCAAATTAATTTCAAAAAGAACCATCAGATTAATATATTACTATTATTTTATTTGAAATTCCTAAAACAATTGAGCTATGAATGTGATCAGCAAAAGGCTTGAGATGCTTTCTTATTTATCCAGATCAGTCACTAACACATTTACTGTTGCTATTCTGAGGTAAATGCTATGGAAAATATTTCCAAGAAATGTCTGATCTTGTCCTTATCTGAAAATATATCAGAAGTAATAGGGAGGGTTCTCTAACTCAGAGACTCCTACGGAAGAGAAATGAATTTGGATGGGTGTAAAGATAAGGTTGCTCGTGGGTATCTTCAGTGTGGCAGTGAGCAAGGTCTGGAAGTACACTGCTATCAGAGCTTGGAAAGAATCAATGACCGTGTATATGGGAGAGGTCTAATGACTTAATTATTCTGTACCACTCTCGGAGGTGAGGCACTCAGTATACTTATATTTGAAAAGATCTGCAAGCTTTTGCAGACATAGTGTAGTAACTTGATGCTTATGATAGCTAATTGAATAACAATTTAAATAAATATCGTAGAAATTCTGCTATAACATGGAATAATTTTCTGCTTAAAAAAGTCCAAGGACAACTCCATGAAGCAAGAGTATAGACTGGGCTTGAGGATCTGGATCTAGATTTGAATTTTGGTTCTATCTGTGTGATCTTCTATCAAGATAAACTTGGCAACATCAGTTTCCTTGTCTGTAAAAGGGAAATGATAATACCTACCGGCAAGACTTCCATGAGAATTAAATGAGATAACATAAGTAAAAACCCTACTACGGAGTTGCCTAGAATACAACAGATGCTCAAAAAAAGTGACTTCCTCTTCCTTGTCTTTCATCTCAGCTCCTCCCCATTGCCTCTCGCATTCTTTATAATTTAGCATGAAAAGTATTGACTAAATCTAGGTTCTTGCAATTTCTTCACAATTGTAACAGTAAAAATGTTTTCATTAAGTTTTAAGTGTTCGTACTTTCACAAAGCATAAAAACTTATTTAAATAAACTAAAATAGCTCTAAAACTTAAATTGCTAAAAACTCTTTTATTTGCCTCTTAAGCATATTACTAATAACCAACCTTATAAAAACATACTCACATATTATAAACTTTATAGTAAGTATGTTGATAGACCTTTCTATGTTAGATAAATGAAAGAAACTTGTAGAACTATTACATAAACAGTTCTGACATTCCTTTTCAATGACGCCTATGAGCATGCTTTTTATCACTGTCAAAATGGAATGTCATGAATCCAAACGAACGTATTTAAGAATTGTAAACTTGATCATGGCTACTCTGATATTCTGGAAATGGTAAGCCTTGAACATTAGTAAAATTACTCATGGAATAAATACTGCTTACTGTTATCAGCACAAATAAATTTAAAACTAAAGTTCACAGCCAACAGAGGTAGGCCAAAAAAGAAATGGAAAAAAATTCAATTTAGGAAAGAGGTCTGTGATTCGTAAATTTTATTCCAGTCATTATTTAATTATGTCTCATCTAGCTCTAAAACCTGATTATTGTAAAAATAATGAAATTACTAATAACTCAGTCCAAAATACACATTCATATCATATGAAAGCAAAGAGGAATTCTTGACTACCAAAACGATTCACCAATGTCAAATTTATTTAACATAGCTGGAAGATGAGAGATTTGTTATTGTAGAGGCAGAACAGTATAATGGCTAACACAACCACACAGAGAGCCACTTACTAACTGTATAACCTTGAGGAAATTAGTTAAAACTCTCTGTCTCATTTCCCTGCGTCCTCTGGTGAGAATATTAATTGTACCTGTATCCCAGGGTAGTTTTGCATATTAACTCAATAAATACATGGAAATCTCTTCAAATAGTCCCATGTATAGTAAATGTCAATGTACATTAGCATCTTATTACAATCACCATTACTATTATTGACACTTGAAACTATGATGGTTATACAACACAGTAAGATCTTCAAGAAATGCAAAGAGTTGAAAAAGCTTAATTTACTAAAGAGTTACCATTTAAAGAAACCGGAAGCATTTACAAAGGACTCTAATGAAATGGAGGAAGAAAGAGCACCTTGGTAGGTAGAAGGTTTGGTGAGGAAGCTAGGCTTTGTCATTTCAGTCTACTTAACTGATGACAGCCAGATGGCAATATAAGAGGAGCTACCCAAAACGGATGGATCCCAAACTCAGAAAATTCTGGAAAATACTTAAGTCCTTCTTTGACTCCATTTCCTTCCTTCAGTAATCACCCAATTCTCTATTCCCCTTTACAGCAAAACTTCCCAAAAGTATTCTCTACTTTGTTCTTTCTACTTCTTGCCTTTCTTTTACTTTTCCACTAAAATCTGGTTTCTATCCCAACCATTCCACTGAAATATCTCCTGAAGGCTACAAAACAAGCTTCATCTTGCCAAATCCAAATTCACAAACCTCATCTTGGTCAGCGTCTCAACATCATTCAACAATTCCTTAGAACATTTCCTCTCTTTCTTTCAATGGTATTCCTCCTAATTTGCTGGGTCCTCCTAGTCTGAATTATAATTGGAAAAGTAGCCCAAGGCTTAAATCTGGGTCCCTTTTCAGCTATGGCTACACCCTGTTCCTTGATAATCTCATCCACCCTTAAAGGTTTTAAAAACCATCTATAGGGCCGGCCCGGTGGCTCAGGCGGTTAGAGCTCCTAACTCCGAAGGCTGCCGGTTTGATTCCCACATGGGCCAGTGGACTCTCAACCACAAGGATACCATTTTCATGAAATATCTTTTCCCATCCCTTTACTTTCAGTCTACGGGTGTCTTTTGATCTGAAGTGTATCTCTTGTAGGCAGCATATGTATGGGTCTTGTTTTCTTATCCCTTCAGCAGCCCTATCTTTTGATTGGCGCATTTAATCTATTTACATTTAAAGTGATTGTTGATAAATATGTAATTATTGCCATTTTAATATTCATATTTTTATCTTTCTTTTTGTCATCTTAAAGAATTCCCTCTAAGATTCCTTGTAATTCTGGTTTGGTGGTGATGAACTCCTTTAGCTTTTTACTGTCTGGGAAGCTCTTTATCTGCCCTTCGATTCTAAATTATAGCTTTGCTGGGTAGAGTGATCTTGGTTGTAAGTCCTTGCTTTTCATTACTTTAAATATTTCCTGCCAGTCCCTCTGGCCTAAGTTCCCGTTGGAAATCATCAGTCTTATGGGAGCTCCTTTGTAGGTAACTACTTGCTTTTCTCTTGCTGCTTTTAAGATTTTAAGATTCTTTCTTTGGCTTTAACCTTTGGCATTTGTATTATCAAGTGTCTTGGTATGGGCCTGTTTGGGATCACTTTGTTTGGGACGCTCTGTGCTTCCTTGGTTTGTATGTCTATTTCCCTAGCCAATTTGGGAAGTTTTCCATCATTATTTCTTCAAATAGGTTTTCAATGCCATGCTCTCTCTTTTCTCCTTCTAGTACCCCTATGATGAGAGTGTTGGTAAGCTTGATGTTGTCCCAGATTCCCCTTAAACTGTCTTTTTTTTGGGGGGGGGGGGGATTCTTTTTCTTTTTGCTGTTCTGATTGGGTGTTCTCTGCTACCTTATCTTCTACATCATTGATTTGATCTTCTGCTTCATCTAATCTACTGTTGATTCCTCTAATCGTATTCCTCATTTCAGTTATTCTATTCTTTGTTTCTGACTGGGTTTTTTAATGTTTTCTATCTCCATTTTTATGTTTCCTACCTCTTTGTTGAAGTTTTCCCTGAGATCACTGAGCATCCTTTGAACCAGTGTTTGGAACTCTGTGTTTGGTAGATTGCTTGTCTCCAATTTATTTAGTTCTTTTAAGGGAGTTTTGTTCTGTTCTTTCTTTTGGGACATGTTTCTTTGTCTCCCCATTTTGCTGCCTCCCTGTGTTTATTTCTATGTGTTAGGTAGGGCTGCTATGTCTCCCAGTCTTAGCAGAGCGGCTTTATGTAGTAGGTGTGCTGCGGGGCTCAGTGGCACAGTCTTCCTGGTCACCGAGCTGGATTTTCTACATGTGTCCCTTGTGTGGGTTGTGTGTGCCCTCCTGTTGCAGTTGAGCTTTTGGTTGCTGTTTGCTCATCAATAGGAGGGACTGATTCTCCAGCTGATTGGTTGTGAGGACTGGCAGTGACTAGTGGAGGAACTGTGGTGCAGGGGCTGATCCTATGCCAGCCCAGTTGCAGGCCAAGTTCAGCAACAGCCTATGTCCTGCCTTTGGACACCTGGCATGAGCCACAAAGCAATCCACAGATAGCTGTCACTTGCCCTGGATTTGAAGGTGCCTTGAGAAGCCAAGCCACAAACCAAGACTGGCTGTCACCAGCACTTGGTTTGGGGCTGTTCAGCTCGAGGCACGGGACACACTGAAGCCAGATGCTACTTGTGAACCTTTAAGAGATTTTAGGAAAGTCTGCAGCATGAGCCAAGACAAGCTTTTAATACAGAAATGCCACTGGAAATGGCTTGGGTATGCCTGAAAGTTGGTTAGGGTGGGGTCTCAGGGAATCAGGGAGAACAAATGATGCTAGGCAGGTTGATAGAAACTCAAATACGGCAGCCACCTATGTCTGCATGCCGAGAGGGGTTAGGCCTTGGGGTTAGGCCTTACCAAAGAAACAATCGCTTCTACCAGCTCCTGTCTGGAAGAAAGCTGCTCCTCTAGCCCTTTCTCTGAAGCAAGACAATTCAGCTCCTCCCTGTACGTCCCTGGCGCCTTTCAAGTTGCTGCCCCAGCACTGGAGCTTAGAGCTAGTGAATCTATCAGCAAGTAAGTCCATGTGTGGGCCTTTTAAGAGGAGCTCCTAGGACTGCAGCTGCCTTCTGTCTCAGCCACATTCTCCACTGGTTTCCACAGCCGGAAATTATGGGGACTTCTTTTCCTGGCACTAGAATCCTGGACAGTTGGGGAGCCTGATGTGGGTATGATGCCCTTCACTGCTGGGGGCAGCGGGTCTTTCATAGCCAAGATACTCCTCCCTATTTGTAATGGTCACACGCAGGTGTGGGACCAGCCCATTGCCCCTCTCCACCCCTCCTACCAGTCTCAAGGTGGCTTTTTTTCTATGTCCTTAGTTGTAGGGCTTCGGTTCAGCTAGGCTTTAGGCGAATCTCAATGATGGTTGTTCTATAGTTTAGTTGTAAGTTTGATATGGTCATGAGCAGAGGTAAGCACAGTGGTTACATACTCCACTATCTTAACCAGATCTCTATATTACTTCCTTTTATTGAGTTGTAAGAGTTCTGTAAATGTTCTAGATAGAAGTCATTTGTCAGATATACTCGTATGCATTATGAATATTTTTCCCATGTTAAGGTTTACCCTTTTATTTTCTTACTGATAGCTTTCAAAGAACAAGAGTTTTAAATGTTGTTAAAATTCAGTTTATTTTTTTTCCTTTTATGGCTTGTGTTTTTTATGTTTAGTGTTTTCTTTAGATGTTTTACAGTTTTTTTATTTTTAAATTTTGATCTATAACCCTTTTTTATGCATGGTATGAGGTAAGAGTCATTGTTCATTTTTTTTCCTCACACAGACTGTACAGTTGTTACAGTGTGTTTATCGAAAACACTATAACTTCCTCCCTTGAATTATGCAGACACCTTTGCCAAAAATAACTGACCTTACATATGTGGATCTATTTCTGGGCACTCAGTTCTATCCCACTGATCCATAATGTGCATGCCACCACACTGTATCTAAGTAAATTCTGAAATCAGGTAGTATAAATCCAACGGTGTTCTTCCATCTATTGCTGCTTTGACTATTCGTCTTTCCATATAAATGCAGAATTAGATGACCAATTTCTTTTTTAAGAAAAGACTGCTGGAATTTGTATTAGGATTTCACTGAATGTACAGATCAGTGTGTAACTCAGTGCCTCATCTATATATTAGAATTAATTGGGGGCACATTAAAAGATAATCCAGGACTGGCCCTCCTATCCCAAACCAATTAAATTGATAGTTTCTAATAGAAGTCATGATTCAGAACTGGTGGTTCAAGCATTTGAAAAAAATTCTTGCTGTTAAAATTAAAGAAAAATGACACTATAAAGTTCTTGTTTTCATAAATATTGCTGTATCTAATTTGAAACTGGAATGTCCATTTTCAAAATTAGTTTCCACTTGTTAGATCTATAGACCTAATATTTAAGTAAGATTTGGGCATTATCAAGCCACCTGGTCTTCACACCAAACTTAAAAAGGAAAATTTTCAAAAGAAAAACAAAACAAACAAACAAAACACTCAGGAGAAAATGCTGTCAATCTACAATTAAATACCCAGCTAAACTTTATTCAAGAGTAAGAATTTTGAAAAAGAAACTTTCAGACACACAAAATGAGATTTCCACTAACAGACCATAACTAAATGAACTATTTTTTAAAGCATATTTTAGTAAGAAAAATATTAAAACAGAAGAAAGGAGTGTGACACACACACACACACACACAAATACAACTAGGCCCAAACTGCATAGTTTAGCCAAGCATTTATGGAATAACAAATTTTAACTTTGTACAAACTGTTACTCACTGACTTTTTTTCTGAACGTCTAGTATTACCTTGACGTCAAAACCAGAGGAGAATAGATGTTACAAGATAATAATATATGCCAAGATCTCTTATGCAAATAGACACAAAAAGTCTCAATAAAATATTAGCAAACTAAACACAGCCAAATGGAAGAGAAAAATCAATACAATCTCAACAGCCTTGATATCAGTGAGTGGTGGCAAGTCTCCTGAAATGCAAATGCAAATAAGAGTCTTGGAGAGAGAGAGAGAGAGAGAGAGAAAGAGAGAGAGAGAGAGAGAACACACACACACACACACACAAACCAGAAACCCTGGTTGGGTTTATCCCGGCATTACAAAAATTGCAAGTATATTTTTCCTAATGCTTTTCCCTATGTTTGAAACACTATACATCATAATTTTTCTTAAGCTCCAAAGGAGTGGTAATTTGCAAATCAAAAAAGTTGAAGTTCCATACATAATCATTCCTACAATAGGAGATAAGAATAAGAAGTCAATTTATTCCACAGAACCCTCCAAAGAATTAAAACTTGAAGATTCCATTTGCCAGGGAATATTGGGGTAAGATTTCCCACTAAAATCTGGAGAGTTTGGTTGAAAATCCACATATTTATACTGAAAAGAGACCAACTCCACCATACTCAGTCAAATGACTACTTTCCACAGGTTGGTAGACCAGAATTTTGGTCTTTGGAGAAAATGAGCTAGAGAAACTCAGTATTTGATGTCAGCAGGTATCCAGTAAAAAGAGGTGTGATAGCAGACTGACACAGCCCCTGTAAGAGGCAGGCCAGAAGTGACAGGGAATTAACAACTCTAGAAGCTACCTTTAACCAATAAGGGACAGACGTCAGTAGATAGAGTCCAGCTTTCCCACACCTCAGTAGTAGGACAGACAATTCTGAGGTAAGTTCTAAACCAGTATGGAAATGTTCCATATTTATATTGTCCAATATAGTAACCACTAGCCAGAATTGAGTACTGAACACTTGAAATGTGGCTACTATACTAAAAACTGAATTTTTAATTTTATTTAATTGAAATTTAAATAACCATATGTAGCTAGTGGTTAGTATTGGACAGCACAGTTCTACAGCACAGAGTTATCTCTGAGGGTCTCCAGTAACATTTAGCCCTAGCTGCCTACAGGGGTAAGCCTCTCAATCAATACACACTTCATTCCCTTTCCTCTCTTCCTGTCTCATTTCCCTATTCTCTCATTATAATTGCTGAAATCAGCTCCCAAATTAACCAAAGATAAAGTATCTTAAGAGTCTACTTTTGAGAGAACTAAGAAATAGGAAGGCCAAAATGAGCCACAAAAAAATTAGGAACTGGGAGGAAAAAAGAAACAAAAGAAAACATCAATAAATTATGGTTATTATTAATCATCTCAGAAAGATAAGAGTAGATATTTCAGCTGTGAAACAAAATTAATATTAAAATGGAAACAGAGAACAAGAATGTCCTCTGAGAAATTAAAACTATAGTAACAAAAATTTTATATTTCAGTAGAAGAATAAGAAAATGAAGTGAAAGACAACTGAAAAATAAAACTAAAAGGTGGACTTTGGGAGGAAAAAAAAGATTTTTAAAAATAAGGCAATTAATCTAGAAGATACCATGTTAACCTAGTAGATATAACGTCCAATAACAGAAAGTCTACAAATAAAGAAACGGAAAAAAGGAAAAAGTGGAAATTACCAAAAATCATAGGAAAATTTCCCCAAATTAAAACCTATGAATCTAAACAAAAAGACCCATCAACTATCAACACGATTGAAAAAAAGACATATAGCAGGCACATCACAAAACCTGTGAACATCAGGGTAAAGAAAGTCCTAGGGTGGTTGGATGGCTCAGTTGGTTAAAGAGGAAGCTCTGAACAACAGAGTTGCCGGTTCGATTCCCACATGGACCAGTGAGCTGCGCCCTCCACAACTAGATTGAAGACAAGGAGCTGCCGCTGAGCTTCCGGAGGGGTGGCCAGATGATTCAGTTGGTTAGAGTTTGAGCTCTTAACAAGGTTGCCGGTTCAGTTTCCCCATGGGACGGTGGGCGGTGCCACCTGCAACTAAAAATTGAAAATGGTGAATGCACCCTCCACAACAGGATGGAAGGACAACTACTTGGAGCTGATGGACCCTGGAGAAACACACTGTTCCCCAATATTCCCCAATAAAGTTTATTTAAAAAAAAAAGAAAAGAAAAAGAAAATCCTAAAAACTTCCAGAGGGAAATCAGAATGGCTTTTAACTTTTTAATAAGACTGATGCTAAAAAAGGGGTGGGGGGCAGGGGGACTACTTACTTCAACAAATAAACAGTATTTCCATAATCAAAGAATGCAAATAACAAACATAGACCTTAAGAGAGTGACATAGCTCCTATAAGAGAATGAAAGAAGAGTGTAAGGGATGGATTATAAGAGACCTAAATTCTCAATTACCATACAAGATTTGCTTAAACCAAGAAACTGGGAAAAGAGTTGTTATTTTAAATTATATACATAAATACCATAAGAAACAGTGAAAAAAAATTGGCGTGATTATATCTGGGGAGCAGGACTGAAGAATGGGGAAGAGCTAGAAAGAGGACTGCAATTCTTGTTTTTAAGTGTTTTAGTACTATTTTGTTTTTAACGTGCATGTTTGCCTTGAAAGAAATAAAAATGTATTATACACACTAAACAGAAATTTTATGTTAAAATTTTTCAAGCTTTTGAAACTACTTGTGATTATCAGTTGTAAAGAGGTGGTATAAGTAATTGAAATCCAAAGATAATCACAGATAATATCTACTATTCATTTTAGCCATCTCATTCAATAAAACTTAAGAAAATGGTAGCAGAAAATATAGTTAAACCTATTCATTCATGCTGATGGAAGAAAGCTAGAATATGAATATGTTCCTTTATTTTTTTCCGTTAAAATACACAAAATAAAATTTGGGGGAAGATTAAGTTCTATATGTGGGGAAGATTAAATGCTATATGTTTTACTAAATTAATATTCATACTGGTTACTAACACTTGAGCACAATCAATGAGTTGGATGCTCATAGAAATGTTATATACATAACAGACACTTGGATCTGTTAACTAAATGACCAAAGGAGATACTCTAAGCAGGGCTCCTAAAAAACAGGAAATAGCCAGTACAAATTTAAAATTTACCATTAATAATATGCAAATAGTAACTGGTAACTAAATAGCATATATTTAACCACTTTTAGTCTCAGTTTCATCTCTTTTCTCTGAAGCTAACTTGTTACCTTTTCACTATGTCAGATTCCCAGAAAATAACTGAACCATGGTAAAATACAGAAAAAGAAATGACATCAGAACATCTACAATGGGAGTATAAATTCACTCTTATTAGGAAATCCTGCCAACACCAGTATCATTGAACATTAGAAGTGAGAACAGAGAGAGGAAAAAGGGGAAAACTTAATTAGGAGGGAAAACTTCACCTGGAATTTTACCAATCTTTTTTTCCAGCAAATATTTTAAGAAATAATATGTTAAAAATGCGAAAAACTGGCTAGCTTTTTCTAGGCTAGTTTTTAAAACATTGTATTATGCTGTTAATCTTAAGCAAGTAATGATAGTTTGTCAGCTCATAAGTAATTCAACATTAAAATATTCCTTTATACTTATTTTTGATAATTTACCTTAATAATTTTTATTTTTCCTATTTCACAGCATTATTATAATAAAATCAATTAACTTCCTCTTTACCTATCTCAGAATTTTAATACAACTTATAGAACAAGTATTTCCAATTCAACTAATATAATGAACCTCCCAAAGTTAAACTTTTATTATTCAGCACAATTAACATCCAGTCCATTCTTGTCTAGCTTTCTATAAAAACCAAAATAAAATCCTTATTTCTCATACTAATAATTAACCTTACTAAATATTAGAGTCCACATATTAACCAATCATACCTATAGAACAAAAAAATTAGGAGAGCAAGAGAATAAAGATCTATTACTAGGAGAACTAAGGGGTAGGAAACCCCTTAGTTTGACAAGGGGGCCAATACTGGCCAATATGACAAGCAGGCCAATACTTTAACTCTAATTTTTAAAGTGACCAAGGCTGAAAATAATATCCACTCCTTTAAATCTGTGTCTCCATTGTTGGAGGCATCCATAATTAATAAAGGATTTTAGAAGGCAATAAATACAGTATTTGTCAAGAAAATGATCTCATTGAGATAGAAATATCACAAGTACTAGAAGGATTAAATGACCTCTTGAAAATAATTCTTCGCTCTAAAATCCTGAGATTTTATTAACACAGAATATTATTTCCTAAAAAGAACTTACTTTCTCTACTATTCTTTTATAGGTTTCACTAAATAACATTTTATGCTTTAAAAATGAGAAGCTGTTTCAAAAGGAGCCAGACTTTCTAATTAAGTTAACTGGAAATGAGACAAACTTATTGAGGCTTTAATATGAAGGAAATAAAATAATGTTATTGGCACAGTATGAATTTTAGTGACTAAACAACATTACAACTTGCTCAAACTCATAAAGGAGTCAGTCATTTCCAATACAATCCTAAAAACAAAATGCAAATAGCTATTGGATGAGAAGTCATTAGTAAATACTTGTTTGGAAACCTGAACTCTTTAGTAATCAACAAGTAAGGTACACCTTTTCGTGTACTTTGTATCATCTAACAGAAGGAAAAGATGCTTCCACATAAATAAGTTAAAATTTCTTTTTATAAGAAAGCCTCTCTGATGAGAATAATTGAACTTGGGGAAAAATAAAGTACTAGATAAGTCTTGAAATTCACCTTATGTATCCCTAATATGAAGCTTTTTCCTGCATCCTTGGACCTGTTAGTATAGGATGAGCCAACTCTGTTAACCTACCATATGCTGAAAAAAAATCAAGGTTGGAACTAACTATCTTAACTTCTACAAAGTCAAAGAATTTTTGCCAGGACTATGTGGATTTGGAAGAAAAAAAGGAGTTCCAGTAAATTCCAAGGAACCATTTGTTCCCACAGAGAAATAAAACCGATTTGTTCAGTTTTGGAATGGATGGACTTTTCATCACAAACAGCCTAAGAGGCGGGTCATCAAGAATGTGATTCTTACACTAGCAGGAAGTAAGTTTTCAAAAAAAGTTTTCTAAGTTTTCAAAAAAACCAGCTTCTAGTATTTCTTAAGACCTGCATATGACCACTTGGTCAGTCATTTTCCTCCATGTGCATTACGCAGCATGGGCTTTGAAGTAAGAACTGGCTTACCAGCTCAGTAATTACCAGTTGCCTATTCCTGTTTCACTTCTCTAAGCTTCAGTTTTCTCAACTGAAAAAGAAGACAATCATACTCTATTTTAATGACTACTTCAAAAATTTTATAAGGGGGGAAAACACGATCATACAGATTAAAAGTAGCGGAAACCAATCTTACATACTTTTTTTCAGCAAATAGTGAAACGGAAAATATTAAGTCACATGACGCCAGCATAACCTAAATATCAATACCTGACATGGACATTATGAGAAAAGAAAAATTACAAACCAACACCTCTCAGGAACATAGATGAAAATTCTAAAAATAATAATAATTTAGCAAGGTAAATCCAGCAACATATAAACAGAGTAACATATATGACCAAATGGAGTTAATTCCAAGAATACAATGTTGGTTCAACATTCAGAAATAAACCAAAGTACCTCATTACGTTAAAAAATAAAAAAGAAATCTTACGATCATTTCAATAGATGTAGAAAAAGTGTCTGATAAAATTTAACTCATTCATCATTTCAAAAACCTCTCAGCAATCTGGGAATGGAAAGGAAATTCCTTAATATGATAAAAGGTATCTAATACAAAACACACACACACACACACACACACACACACACACACACATCATCTACAGCTAATATCAATCTTCATGGTAAAATGTTGAATATTTTCCACTGAAATTGGGGAGAAAACAAGATTGTCCACTATCATTCTTCTATTCAATATTATTTTAGAGGTTCTAGCCATTATAATGCAAGAAAAGGGTAGGAAAGTATAAAGACTAGAAGGAAGTAAAATTGTTTTACCCACAGATAACATGATTATGTACACAGAAGATGCAAAGGAATCTACAAACAAGCAACTAAATAAATAAGTGAATTTAGAATGGTTGGCTGATACAAATTCAAGAGTTTTATATTGTATTTTTATGTAGTAATAACAAATGGAAAATACATCTATGAAACTATTTAGTATATAACAAAAGATCAAATACTAATGAATAAATCATATATAAGATGGATAAGATATCTACCCTGAAAACTAAAAAACAATGAGGAAAAAATTTTAAAGATGTAAATAAATAAAGAAATACATCAGTTTGTGAGACTCAATATTGTTATGACAAAAATTCTCCCCAAATTAATATATACAGCCAATGCAATCCCAATAAAAATGCCAGCAAGGTTTTTTTTGTGGTGACAAATTGATCTAAAATTTATATGGGAATGCAAAGAACCTAGAATAGTCAGGTTCAATTTTCATAAACAAAGATGAAAGATTTACACTGCCAGGTTTCAAGATTTACTACAAAGTGATAGTGTGACAATCTAGACCAGTAAGACAAAGTCCAAAAATAGATCCACACATATACAGTCACTTGGTTTATGAAAATGACACCACTGCAAACCTGTGGGAGAAAAGACCGTCTTTTCAATTAATAGTGCCGGCCCATTGGAAACCAGTACAAAAAGACAGTGAACCTTAACCTCAATTTCACACCACTAACACAAATTAATTCAAGATAGATCACAGACCTAAAAGAGAAAGGTAAAACTATAAAACTTCCAGGAGAAAATATAAGAATATCTTCATGATCTTTATGTGGACAAAAATTTTTTTAATTAATATTCTAAAGATTACACAACTACAAACTAAAAACTAGCTACTAATCTACAAAAAGAAAAAAATGGTAAGTTGTACTACATTGAAACTAAGAACTTCTGTTCACCAAAAGATATCATTAAGAGAGCAAAAAGATAAGCCACAGACCAATAGAAGATATCCCAATACATAATTCCAGTAAAGATTTTATATTAATAGAGTTCATAAAGAATACAAAGAACTACTATAAATCAACAAAAAGTCAATCTAAATTTTTAAGTGGGCAAAAGATATAAACAGGAACGTCACAAAGGGCCAATCAACATATACAAAATACTCAAGCATCATTAACATCAAAGAAATGCAAATTAAAGTGACAATGACACACCACTATACACCTCACAGAATGGCTCGACACTCGTTCGAAGTGCTGATCAGAATGTGGATCAATTGGAACTTTCATCAGCTGCTATTGGATGTGTAAATTGGTACAACTTTGAAAATTGGTTGGCAGTTTCTACTGAGATTAAACACACACATACCCTATGATGCAGTAAACCCATTCCTAGGGATACAGTCAATACAAATTAATTTATGTCTATCAAAAGATGTATAAGAATGTTCACAACAGCTTTATTCATAACTGCCCCCCAAATAGAAATAATTCAAATATCCATAAACTAAAGTATGAATAAATTGTGGTACACTGAAACTATGGAATACTACACAGAACTATAAAAGAACTAGTGATACACGTCACATCATGGATGAATCTTGTAGGCATTATTTTCAGCAAATGAAAACAGATGTAAAAGATAACGTACCATATAATTCCATTTATATGAAATTCAAAAACAGGCCAAAAAAAAAAACTGATGGAGATAGAAGTTAGAATAGTAATTATGTATGGAGGGAGTAATGACTCCACGAGTGAACAAAGTTCTTTTGCTATGCTGGGAATGTTGTGTATTTGAATCTGGGTCATGATTACACAGGTGTATACCTATGAAAATATTCATTCTTTGAGCAGTATATTTAAGGTTAGTATACTTTACAGTATGTTCATTATACCACAATTAAAAATGTTTTTGGTCTCTAAGTTTAAAAATATGTTTCAGTCTGGAATTTGGAGGCATATGAGGAAAAAGAAGATACTTAATAGAGGAGCTGGTCATCTTATAACCCATTTGATTCACATAAATGCATACAATAAATAAGAGGAAATAGTCATATAAAAAGAAGAGTCAACATTTATTGAGAATTGATATCATCTCAAGCATTTTGCCAAGGCTTTAACTACACACACACACACACACACATCTTATTTAAACCCTGCAACATACGTACTTGGTAGATACTATTTTGTAATTAATAGTTTTAGAAATGAGAAAACTATAGTGAGTAGATGTTGCTCCTATTAAATTTCAAATAATTTGAACTTAAACACATTTTGGTTTGCATAGAACAGTTCGCTAAATATACTAACAAAAAGTGGTATGTAAATATCCTACCTGGCTTTTCTATCACGCTATCTAAATATCATCCTCCACCACTCTCATCTTAATATCCCTTATTTTTCTCCATGACACCCCTTACTAACTGGTAATATATTTTATTATTTATGTGCTTATTTTGTGTCTCCCTCATTAGAGTGTAAGTTCCACAACAGCAGAAACTGTCCATGTTGTTCTTCGCATCTAGACTCATGCTTGGCATATAAGGGACACCTTATAAATATAGGTGGATGGAATGGAAAATGTAATAATAAATACCCTACCTGATACTCAATTCTGTACCCTTTAATATAACATCTAAAAAAATAAGAGAAAATAACTTTATTTCATATTTTAAAATAATCAATCTGTATAACCTTACTAGCAGAAGACTTGATATATATTTTTAAACTGATTTTGGGCAGCCACCCCATATAGTCGAAAAAAATTTGGAAGAGTAAGTTTAACATGTTAAACTAATGCAGATAATTATTTTCCTTTTATGTCATAAAGATATAACCATCCAAATGCACATCTTTGAAAACTATTATTTTGGAGCCAAGTAAGCATACACTATGTCATAGTTTTAGGAAGACTTGCTTGGCACAAACATTATGAAAACCAATTACTGTACTCAGGATTAACACAGGGCTAATCCAGTGATGACTAAAAAACTACTGAAGTGTGTAAGAATGGATTTTTGCCCCTTCACTGAATTGTACTGTTTAGGACATGCCTTTGTCTTAACCCCATTTCCTTTTATCTCCCTGCTCTAGCTACTATCTCTGCTCTGCTTTAACCTGTCTTGCTAATATCTCTAATTTTTCCTTCTATGCCATATGTATTTTTTCCCTCTCTTAAACATAAAAAAAAGTATACAAATGACTTGTATTCATCTCTTTTCCTTTCTTAAAATGTATATACATTTTTGTGGCCCCCTGTGGGGACAGAGTCCCAGAGAGCAGTTTCCAGGCTCTTGGCCTCTTGTGGGGAGGTACTGGCTCAGGTAGTGAATGACCATCAACTGTGACTGGTTGGCCATCAGCTGTAACCGATTAACCAATTGGCTACTGATGTAACTTCGGGGCTGCGTTGATTGGTTGGTTGGTTGGTTGGCAGAGAAGTGAATGGTGGACTGTGGATCATGTGGCTACTACTGCATGTGTCTCAACCAGATGCCAGAGAAAATATAGTGGTATGACTCCCCTATCTATGGCTCCGTGGGTGTTCCTTTTTGGCCTCACCATGTCCTGCGTTCTTATGTGGGGAGCGGGATCAGAGGCCCCGCAAGCCGCCTCGCACGACACACTCTCTGTATTTAGATGAATACCTATCTTTGAAGCGCATTTTCACACGTAAACACACATGCGCGCACGCACACACACACACACACACACACACACCTATTTCCCGGCCCTTGCTTCCCCCCAAAAATACTGCTCTTTAACTGCACTGCCACTTTCTTCAAAAGTACACAACCTCCACTTCCCATCCCAAATTCCTAGTCATTCCTGAAGACCATCAGTAATGGTCTCCATCACCAAGTCAAACTGCAGTCCTTAGCTCCCTCACTCAGTGAGTCATTTAAACAGAACACATCCTCCCCATCTTTAAATTGTCTCCTCTTGACTTCTGTGATTCCATGCTTCCCAAGCTTTGTTGGGCCTGAACTTTGAAGAATTTAGAGGGCCCTCTTTAAGAAAAACAAAAAAGAAAAGTGGAATTGCAAATACAAAATTAGATTGCAAAGTGAATACTTACCTAGAATGAGGGGGAAAAATCCTAACATTACAAGCACCATAAAAATCCAGTAAAATAACATCATTCTATCAATGAACACTTCTAGAATACTTTCCCCACATTGTTAGTGTATATCTTTTGTGATCACTTCTTCACATGATAATGGTATGTAAGATTTTCTATAAAGAGATAGATTTTTTAAAACTTTCTAAATACTAAATTATTATTTCCATTTTAGAAAAAATATTCTTTTAGTTTCACAAACTATTAATGGTCATGTCATATAAAATTTTGGAATTCTTTTGAAATTTTGGGAATCTCCTATTTATTTCCTTTATTTACAAGCTATCAGACTCAGAAGAGTTTTCCCCAGACTGGCTTCTGGCTCTGCACATCTTTTTTTTTTTTTTTTTAACTTTTTATTTTATTTTATTTTAACATTTTTAAAAAATTAGTTTCAGCAGAAAACAATGTAATAGTTAGACATTTATCATATATATCTCTCACACAGTGACAACCCTCCGCCTCCCATCCACTACCCCTTGGCTCTGTATATCTTAAATAGTGTTTCTCTTACCCTACGCACATACTTCTTGTGTCAGGTACTGTAGGACATGTTCACATAACCTATGACCTCTGGCCTTGCATCTTTGTGTCATAACACTGAGTCAGCACCGTGGCTAATGAATACTGTTAGGTGTCATTCCTGTAACAGAATACCTGGCAAAAACTTAAATATACTCCAAAGTGACCAAAAAAACACATGAATATATTTTGCCCAAACTAAATGCAACCCCAATCAACTTTCACTTAGCTGGATCCTAAAAATGCCTGCAGCCATTCCAGTGCTAGGCGAAGTTAAGTCAAGAATGGAAAGAGATAGCAATCTTAATTTAAAATACCTTACTTTTGGAAACTCTACGAAAACATATGGCCAGGTGAACACCTACCTTCCAAAGTCTAGCAAGAAATGTGCACAAGTGAGAGACCCCGGAGCTTAAGTTTAATTAGCTTCATGGTAAATTCCCTACATGCAACCACTTCGCTTACTTCACTGACTCCTCTTTATCCTGCCAACCACTAAATATAGGTACTTCCCAAAGTCACTCTGTCCTTAATTTAATTCTGTCTACGCTCCTTTATTCTCCCCCAACCTCATGCATTCCCAAGCTTCAATTAAGACCTTCTCAACAAATAATCCTCCCTCTAGAATCTAGTGACTAGACTATCAAATCCATGCGCAAGGGAGATGCCAGTCTTGTGGTCTGCGTGCACGCTAGGACTTGAATTCCCAGGGGCATGTAGTAGGTCTTCAATAAAATATATTGAGTAGCTTCTAAAGTATATCTCTGACCTCATTCTGTCTTTCCAAGCTCCAAGCCTGCAATCTTCAACTACCTACTGACCTTTTCCACTTAGATAACTTCTGCCCCTTACCCCCCAGAAAACACACACAAATTCCCATAACACTCTGAACTTCATTTTAACACTCTTAGCAAATATTTTTGTACTTTTAAGAAAATTAAGACACAATGAAATTAAAGCCCTTGATCAAGAAAAATCAAGATTATTTCACCTCTAATAGCTTAAACTTCTCTCTTAAAAACAAGTCAAGTGGCTCATCAGCCATATAGATTTAATTTTAATAATTTTTCTGGAAACATACTCAGTGCCCTATACAAAGAAACCATAATCAGAAATGCAAAACCTATTGCTAGATATAAAGCATGAACAAACAAAATCTTTTTGAGAAAGAAAATAAATAAGACTAAATATGAATAACAAATTAAATAACAGTAAATATGCCTGTATACATATGTCTTAAAGTTTATATACAGAAGGTACTCAGACAATACAGAGTACATATTCAGTCACGTAGTCCTGCTTCACTGAAAGACCTCATTGTAAACACTCTACTAAAACAAAAGAGTTCCCAAGCAAACAGAACAAACTGCTGACATAAGTGTGGCACTGACGTATCTCTCTATTTGCATTCAGTTGCTAGGATTCAGTGTGTCCATTTTTCTCTAACCTTTAAAACATGCAACTCTTTAATGTTATGAAGATTCTATAGTTAAACAAAAGATTGACAAACTGATACATACAAAGAAATTTTCAAATTCAAATCTCTTAATTTCCTGAACTCATGTTCTCCATATGGTGAAAAACAAATGTAAGTGAATTTTTATATTTCTTTACCAGAAAAAAACAAAACTCAATTTCAATAAAATGAAATGAAACAGCAGACTGCATACTCTCAAGTTACTATCATAGAAATAAAATTCTGAGTGCAGCTTTAACAGAAAGTATCTCCTATCTTTTCAGAAACTTTTTGAATCTATATGATTAAAAAGTACATATTTTGTTTGCACTGTTCGAAAAAAGGAAATTATGTGGTGATATGAGTAAATTCTTAAAGTTGTTCCAATTAGCATCCATTGTGCCTTTAGGATTATTTTAAAATTATATGATAAGATACTAATAAATACACTGCATTGGACATCATCCATATTACCTGCAAGAGAACAGGCAACAAGAAATCTGTTCTTCAGGCAAATAAAACAGAAACAGTGGCAACCCCAGGATTATTTTTCATAGCTCCATAACTATCATCCTATCTCAAATTATGGGTTAGTGAGAAAGTTTTCCTAGAAACTTCCATCTGCCCTTGGTAGAGCCCAGGTATGATGCATCAGATGGGTTTGAAATACCTTTGGTTGGCAGAAACTCCAATCAAATTTCCAGGAAAACCTTCAGAAGTCCAATATTTAATATTAAATAAACACAGTTCCATTGTATTCCTAACAGTGTTTAACAAAGTTGCTTCACATTCCCCACTGGCTTTCAACCATTTAAATATTTTTCAACTTTTATATACTTTGGGATACAACTTTTGCATTATATTTCAAGATTTGACTATTTCAAATCAATTCAACATAACTTAATATAAACTTACTATAAATTTTATTTAAATAAACATTTAGGAAATCACAAATTAGTAGTTTTTCTACCTATACAAAATTTTGTATCTTCACTACCCAGCAATTAATATTCCTCACAAATCAGTTTCATTTGAGTAAAAAGCACCCTAAGTGGCTATTGTCTTAATTTTCGTTCCAAGTGTCTGGCTTTTGCACTCTCATATAGTATGTATGTAAAGCATGGCTATTTAGGAGGTATTTTTGTCAAATTTAACAAAATCAAAAGGAACAAATGTAAGTAACTTTACTTAAAACAATAGTTCGCATTCCAGGTAATTTTATTTTTAAAATTATTTTAATAAAAGAATTACACTTTCAGTTAAATAAAATTGGCTTATTTTTAAGCTAAATAGATGTTAAGGTACTTTACAATTTAAAACAGTCATAAAGGTAATTCAGTCTTTCCCGTCCTCTTTAAGTTTTAATCACTGGTGAAAAAGGTAGATATTTTCTTGTCATTTAAAACTGAGAATAATGTCTCAATTTAAGTTGTTCCCCAAAAAGAAAACCTTCCTTCTATACCTTAAATACTGACCACTATTTCAATAATCTCAAATTAATTCCAGGCCTAAACAACTTCTATTAATCACTGACATTATTTTCTTTGTGGTTCCAGCACTAAAAGTTATATATTCTATTAGGGAGGTTATAAAATACAGTAAATGCCCACAATCAGCTCTTCTTTAAGTTAAAAATGGAATAAAATATTTGTCATTAGCACTACAGTGTTGAGAATACAGAATCAAAGGTATGAGAACTCTGTAGAATTCAAATGTGAGACTTATGTCCCTCTCAGATAGGAAGAACGTTTAAAAAAAAAAAAAACAATCAGGCAATGAAAAGATTGGTGGAAGAAGTTAGGTATAAACTTAATATGGGTACAGAACTTCTCCTACCTATATCAAACTAATATATTTGATCATTTAAATCATATAGTCTAGAAGCAGATATAGGTGAAAATCTAATCTCATCTCTGGGGTATGGACTTATTTCAGCAGCTATAAAAGGGCTGACCATGTCTGCCTGTATCACACACATAATCACTCAAGCTACACGCAGCCCTAGGTCATGCTTCACAGTCAAAAATCCACGACCAATGAGAAATTTCAAGTCATTTAGGATGGTAACCAAAACCTACTTGAGATTTCAACCTCAGTATGCTTAATGTGATAATCCTAATTATTAGGGATTGTAAATACAACCTCAATTCATGGAAGATGAGAAAAATGTTCTATTAGTGATTGGTTGTCTTCCAAGACTAGAAAGTGTGAAAGTTAAATAAGAACATAATGAGTAAATCAAACACATTGTAGGTTTGGGTAGGATATAGTACATCCATATCCAGTTCCGGGTGGGGTGGGGTGGTAAAATAGATTAGTAAAACTTTTTAAATTTTGAGAAACAATTTGTTATTATCTAGCAAAATTGAAGATGGACATATCCTACAACCTACAAAGTCCATCCAGGGCAAATACAGCAGAGAAAATAATCATACATGTATACCAAATCTATGTAGAAAATTGAAATCATGAAGTATGCCTTCTGACCATAATGAAATTAGACTAGAAATCAATAACAAAAAGATAACAGAAAAACTCAAATAACTTAGCAATTATACAACTTCTAAGTTATGTTCAAAGAGAACGTTTAAAGGGAAATTAGAAAATAGTTTGAACTGAATAGAAATTAAAAAACACATCAAAATTTACAGCCTGAAGACAGGGAAGTGCTTAGAGGGAAAGGTGAAATATTAAATGATTATATTAGAAAAGAAGAAAAATCTAAAATCAATAATCTAAGCTTCCACCTTAGCATACCAGAAAAAGAACAAAATAAACCTAAATCAAGCAGAAAGAAAAGTAATAATGATAATATCAGACATCGATGACAGCAGAAAAACAATAAAGAAAATTAACGAAACCGAAGCTGGTTCTTTGAAAAGATTTTTTTAAATTGATAAAACTCTAAAAGACTGACAGAAAAACAAAAGAGAAAACATGAATTACCAATAACAGGACTGAAACAGGGATATCACTGTAGACCCCACAGGCATTGAAAGGATAACAAAAGAAAACTACAAATAATACTTTACATATAAATTTAAACAACTCAGATGAAATGGACCAACTCCTTTAAAACTACAAACCACCAAAGCCCATCAATGATTAAATAGATACTTGGAATAATCCTATAATTATTAAATAAATTAAATACATAGTTAAAAACTTTCCAACAAGAAAAAAGAAATCTCTAGTCTCAGATGGTATCATTGGCAAATTCTACCAAGACATTTAAAGAATAAATAAAACCAATTTTAAATACTCTCTTTTTAAAATGGAAGAAGGAACACTTCCCAACTCATTTTTGGGGCCATCATTACCCTGATACCAAAACCAGAGAAAAACAGTATAAAAAGAAAACTACAGATCTATAACCCTCGTGAACACAAATGCAAAAGTCCTCAACCAAATATTAATAATTCAAATCCAGCAATATATAATAAGAATAATACACCACACCAAGTGAGACATCCCAGCACTGCAAAGCTGGTTCAATATTCAAAAATCAATCAGTGTAATCCACTATATTAGCAGTCTAAAGAAAAAAAGACACATATGATCATATCATTCGATGCAGAGAAAGTACTGAACAAATTGAACTCTCAGCAACCAGAGAATATAAAGGAATTTCCCTAATCTAACAAAGAGCATCTATAAGAAAGCTACAGGCAACATCATATTTAATGTTGAAAGACTGAATGCTTTCCCCCTAGATTAGGATCAGGGAAAAGATGTTGACTCTCACCCCTCCTATTCAACATGATACTGGAAGTCTTAGAAAAGGAAGAAATAAAACGGTCCCTCTTCACAGACAGCAGTATTGTTTACATAGAAAAATCTCAAGAAATTCATAGAAAATACTCCTATAACTAATAAGTGATTTTAACAAGGTCACAGGATACAACTTCAACACATAACACAATCATATTTCTATCTAGTACTAGCAACGAACAATTAGAAACCAAAGTCTAATAAAGCAAACCATTTATAATAGCTCCAAAAAAATGAAATACTGATATGTAAATTTAACAAAAGGCATAAAGACTTGTATGTTGATGATTAAAAAACACTGATGAAGGAAACCAAAGAAGACCTAAATAAATGAAGAGAAAGACCTAAGTAAATGAAGAGATATTACATGTTCATGGACTGGAAGACTAATAAAAAAATGTCAATTCTACCAAAATTGACTCTACAGATTTAATACAATTATAATAAAAATACCAGCCAAGATTTTTTGAAGATATAAACAAACTGATTCTAAAATTTATATGGAAAGGCAAAGGAACAAAACTATTTTGAAAAAAAGAAAAGTGTGGAAGACTCATATTCTACAATTTTACAGTAATCAAGGCAATGTGGTATTGGCAAAGGGAAAGACACATTAATTAATGTGACAGAACAGAGAACCAGAAAATATATCCACATAAATATAGCAAATAGGTTTTTGGTTTTTTTTAAAGATTTTATTGGGGAAAAGGAACAGGACTTTACTGGGGAACAGTGTGTACTTCCAGGACTTTTTTCCAAGTCAAGTTATCCTTTCAGTCTTAGTTGTGGAGGGCGCAGTTCAGCTCCAGGTCCAGTTGCCAGTTGCTAGTTGCAGGGGGCACAGCCCACCAGCCCTTGCTGGACTCGAGGAATCGAACTGGCAACCTTGTGGTTGAAAGGACGCGCTCCCACCAACTGAGCCATCTGGGAGCTCAGCGGCAGCTCAGCTCAAGGTGCCATGTTCTATCTTAGTTGCAGGGGTCAGAGCCCACCATCCCTTGCGGGACTTGAGGGATTGAACTGGCAACCTTGTGGTTGAGAGCCCACTGGCCCATGTGGGAATCCAACCGGCAGCCTTCGGAGTGAGGAGCCTGGAGCCCTAACCGCCTGAGCCACCGGGCCGCCCGCAAATAGGTTTTTGACAAAGGTGCCAAACCCATTCAATCAGGAAAGTAGAGTTTGTACAACAAATGATGTTAGAGCAATTGGACATCAACATATAGATAAAAATGAACCTACTGTATTCTTTCTACAAAAATCAACTCAAAATGGATAATAGGTCTAAAAGTAAAACGTAAATCTTTTAGAAGAAAACAAGAGAAAATATTCATGGCCTGGTGTTCAGGAAAGAGTTTTTGAATATAACGCCCAAAGTACAATCCATAAAATAAAAAATTGATAAACTGGACTTCATCAAAATTAAAATATTTTGCTGTCTGAAAGGCACTGTTCACAGAATGAAAAGACAAGCTATAAATGGGGAGAAAATATTTGCAAATCATATATGAAGGAAAAGACTTGAAGACTTATTATATCCACTTTACCAAAGAAGATTTATGACGGGGGGGGGAGAAAAGATGTTCAAAATCATTAGCCATTAGAGAAGTGCAAATTATAATCTATGAACCATCACATACCTTTTAGAATGGCCAAAATAAAAAAAAATACTAACAATACCAACATGCTAGTGAGGGTGTGGAGCTACTGAAATGTTCACACCTTGCGGGGGAGACTGAAAAATGGAAACAACCAATCTGGAAAACAATCTGGAAGTTTCTTACAAAGTTAAACATATACTTAACATATGAACCAGCAATCATCCTACTCTTAGGCATGTAGCCTCGCAAAATAAAAACTTATGTTCACACAAAATACCTGTACATTCTATTCAGAATCAACAAAACTGGAAAGCACCTAAATATCCTTCAATGAGTGAATGGACAAACAACCTGGGATGCATCCAATCAATGGGCTATTCGTCAGGAATACAAAGGAATAAACTGACACATGCAACAAGAATCTTGGAAGAATCTCAAAGGCGTTAGGTTAAGGAAAGAAGCCGATCTCAAAAGGTTACCATCTACAAAAGGCATGATTCAATTTCTGACATTCTCAAAAAGATAAAACAACAATCGAAGACAGAAGATCAGTGGTTGCCAGAGGATAGGAGTGGAGGGAAGCCGTGACTACATAGTACAAGGGAACTTTTGGGGGTGATGGAACTAACTGTTCTGTACTATTCTGATTATTATGTTGGGTCCACAAAGATTTTTTTAGACAGAATATTAAAAACCACTAAATGTAAAAAATAATTGATACATTAAATTCAAACAAAATCAAAAATTTCTGCTCATTAGATATCATTAGAATAAAACGAAGGTATAAATATGAAAAGAAATCATTAAGAAAAATAAAGAGGTAAGTGACAAATTTGGAGAAAATATTCATGATATAAAACATATGGCAAAGAACTCATATTAATAATATGTAAAGAACTCCTACAAATCAATAATTTAAAAATCAACAATCCATGTTTTCATTAGTAAAAGACTTGAACCAACACTTCATAAAAAAAAGATATATAAATGGCCGATAAAAAGATATTCAATATCATCAGCTACTGTAAGGCTGAAATAAAAGACTGACAATACATCCACACAAAAAAAAAAAAAGACTGACAATACAAAGGTTGGTAAGGATGTGTAGCAACTAAAGCCCTCATTCATTGGAGAGTAAGTTGGTACAACCACTTTGAAAAACTGTATGTCAGTTTCTTACAAAGAAATACACATCTACTCCATGACTTAGCACTTCTACTCTTAAGTATTTATTTATCCAAGAGAAATGAAAACACGTCTCCACAAAAACGACTTGTACAATAATGCTCAGAGCAGCCTAATTAATAAGCCCAAAATCTGGAAACAATGGAAATATTCACCAACATGAGAACACATAAAGAAATTTGGACTGAGTAAGTAAATTGTGATATATTCATTAAATATATTCATTCAGTGAACATATTCAGTGAATAAATTCATAAAACTGATATATACAACATGGATAAACTGTAATTTTGTAGGGTGAAAGGAATGTCCTGTCTCTTGTTTTAGTTCATAATTACGTGGGCATATGCAACCATCAAAACTCACAGAAACTTGGGGCCAGCCCGGTGGCTCAGGTGGTTGGAGCTCCGTGCTCCTAACTGCAAAGGCTGAAGGTTCGATTCCCACATGGGTCAGTGGGCTCTCAACCACAAGGTTGCCAGTTCGATTCCTCGACTCCCGCAAGGGACGGTGGGCTCTGCCCCTTGAAACTAAGATTGAACATGACAACTTGAGCTGAGCTGCCGCTGAGCTCCCAGATGGCTCAGCTGGTTGGAGTACGTCCTTTCAACCATAAGGTTGCTGGTTCGACTCCTGCAAGGGATGGTGGGCTGTGCCCCCTTCAACTAGCAACGGCAACTGGACCTGGAGCTGAGCTGCGCCCTCCACAACTAAGACTGAAAGGACAACAACTTGAAGATGAACGGCACCCTCCACAACAAAGACTGAAAGGACAACAACTTGAAGATGAACGGCACCCTCCACAACAAAGATTGAAAGGACAACAATTTGACTTCGAAAAAAAGTCCTGGAAGTACATATTGTATGTACCCCAATAAAGTCCTGTTCCCCCCTCCCCAATGAAATCTTAAAAAAAAAACTCACAGAAAGTAATACTTAAGTCCATGCATTTTATTGTATATAAATTATACCACAATTTAACAAATTCTGAATATTAAAAAAAAGCAAATAAAAAGAAAGAAAAAAATCTTCAATCAAGATTGTAACAGAACAGGGGCGCCCTGATGGCTCAGTTGGTTAAAGTGAAAGCTCTGAACAACAGGGTTGCCGGTTCGATTCCCACATGGGTCAGTGAGCTGTGCCCTCCACAACTGGATTGAAGACAATGAGCTGCCGCTGAGCTGCCGGAGGGGCGGCGGATGGCTCAGGTGGTTAGAGCTCGAGCTCTTAACAACAAGGTTGCCAGTTCAATTCCCGCATGGGATGGTGGGCTGCGCCCCTTGCAACTAAGATTGAAAATGGTGACTGGGCTTGGAGCTGAGCTGAGCCCTCCACAACTGGATTGAAGGATCACGACTTGGAGCTGATGGGCCCTGGAAAAACACACTGTTCCCCAATAAAAAAAAAATTTTTTTAAATTATAACAGGACAATCCCAAAGATTATGACTGCTCTTAAGAAATGGAGAAATAGGTGATAATTTATCATCCAACAGGGGGAAAGAAAAAGCGGTTGCCTTTCTTAAGGAGACAGTCCTGGAAACAGAAACAGAGACTCAGGGCCTGTGTAAAAGGTACTAAAGCAGCGTTTCAACCAGAACTCTGATTCTGAACTTCAGTTACACCTAATGAAGAAGAATATTCCTTCATCTCTGCTATTTGGGCAATAGCTCCACTGTTTCCACAGGTCCTTTGTTGGGCAAGAAATTTTTCTTTGTAAGAATAAAAAAGACTAGTAATCCTGCATTGTCTACAGTAAAGTAACAGTTTTCCAAACTCATACTCTCCTTCATTTGAACATATTATAACTTCAGTTTTTAATAAAAATATAAATGAAAACTTCTCTTAGAATATTAAATAGGCTCCCCATCCCAGTTCAAATCAGGATCAAGATGTCTCTTTCCTAACTATAGGTGCTATTAGAAGTACAATTTTCCCCCAGTGGAGGTAAAAAGCATAGAGTAATTTGTAATTAACATTGGGGCCAGAGGTGCAGTTCTTAAAGTACCAGGCATCTGAGCTAGGTCCTGAAGTCTGAAAAGGATTTCAGTAAGCTGAAAAACATTCTATATTTAAAGGAATAATTTAAGAAAAGGCACAGAGACTTGAACATGCATAGTTAAAAGTACAATAAAGATAACCAAATGATTAAGTAGTCTGTGTATTAATTGACCAAAAATTTACAAATTGGTGATTAGAGACTATTTCTCATTTGCCTAAAACAATTCTTATTTCTGACACTTAAAATAATCACTTCAATTGAGTATCCTCAACTCATTTGAAACACATTAACTTTGTAAATTAACCCCCCCCCCAAAAAAAATAGCTTGGCATTTTTGTATATTGCTCTTTAATATTACAAAAGACAGTGTTTAAGAATGCCAAATGGATTCAACTGTGCTATGTAAAATAAATATGAATTAACTAACATAAAAGTAGCATAAGGATAACTATAATCCTTTTTGTAGTTATGATTACAGCTACCGTGTTTCCTGAAAATAAGACCTAGTTGGACAATCAGCTGTATTATGTCTTTTGGAGCAAAAATTAATATAAGACCTGGTATTATATTACATTATATTGCATTACATTACGTTACGTTACGTTACATTACGTTACATTACATTATATTACATTACGTTACATTATATAAGATCCAGTCTTATAGTAAAATAAGACTGGGTCTTATATTAATTTTTGCTCCAAAAGACGCAGTAGAGCTGATTGTCCGGCTAGGTCTTATTTTCGGGGCAACACGGTATGTATTTAAATAAAATACATTCCACCCATCCATCCATGTTCCCCACCCATCTCCAGTTTTCCTAACATGGTCTGGTAAGAACAAAACTAAAGCATTATGGGCAGAGAACAGATGGAGTAAATAAATAAACAAAAGTAAAAAGAGTGAGAAGCAAATAAATTATTTCCAGACTATTTGGATTAGTATATATCTGGAATACCTGGCAATCTTGTTATAATATGCTCTATTCTGCTATATTAACACAAATACACCTGTATCAAGTAGTAATTTTGAAGCTTTTAAATATTCTAGAAATGAGGTCTACAGGCTTTGAAGTAACGGAAAGTATTAACAGAAACAAGATCAGAATTCCAAGCCACCAAAATAAAGTGTGCTTTGAGCAGCCACTAATATAGTATAAAAAGTTATCAATCTGAAAAATACCCTGCGCATTCTAGTTTTGACAGTTAGAGCAATTAAAATCAAACGGTAGTTACTATACCATTAGCTCAGCTCACAATGTAAGATACAAAAATTATATTTTTACCCCTTGATGATAACAAAATAAGGATTCTTAAATTCACTTTAAATAACAAATAACCGCAACTACTCGTACATAGTAGACTGCTAGCTGATAATCAAAATTAGCAGTTTTTGCTAGAGCCATGCAGCTACAAACTACATTTGTGAGCCTCTCCCGCAACTAGGTGAGGCCACATGAGTAAGTTCATACCAGTGGAATGTGATCAAAAGTGAGATGTTTTCAAATTTCACCTCACTTGTTTAAAAGGAAATTCTTGCTCTGGACTCTCTCTTTCCTCCTTCCCAGCAACTGGAATGTGGTTGTGACAATCTCCTAACCTCATTCACACAAGTCCTAGGAGATGGCAGAGCAACATGAAGGAAGGAATCTGTGCTCACGAATGCCGCTGGGCGGAATGTGTGACCTGTTGTTATGTGAGAAATGAACTTATTTGAGCCACTGGGGGATCTTTGTGACATCCACTTGGTATCCTAATTAACGGAGCAACAAAACTTTAGTTCGTGGTTTTATTTCCCTTACATCTTTCTGATTTGTGTTTTCTCTAACAAAAAGTTGAAGACTTTTTCTTCTTAGTAAAGAGGTGTTCCTTAACTACACACAGCCTAGACTGATTCTCTGCATAGGGGGATTTATGTTTTTTATATCATGTCAAAGCTAGTTTATATTGTTATAGTTACCTAATTTTCATGTGCCATTTATAATAGCTACCAAAAGCCCAGAGTTCAGATAAAAGGAGCTTTCCTGGATTCACTTAATCGGCACTTATTAAGTGCTGCATTAATAACAGGACTCCCTCCGGCACTAACGGTAAAGAATGCAGAAGGAGGATAAGACGTTGTCCCTATGCTGACGGAACTCAATCTAATGAGTAAGGCAATCGCCTACCCAACTAAAATACAACGTATAGGTACTTAATAGTAGTGTATGTAAAACACTACAAATATTTGTTTTAAAAAACATTCTACACAGGGGATCAATGAGGGGTGGAAAAGTGGGGAAAGAAAGTCCCCTCAGATACTTCAAGCCACTGTTATTTCTCACTTGGACGACTGCATGATCCGTACTCGCCTCACCTCCCCCTACCATTCTTCAGCCACCGGGCTTTCTCTCACCTTCAACATGCCAAGCTTTTCCCACCACAGGGCTCCGTCTTTGCTGCTCCTTCTACCTGAAATGTCCTTTCCCCAGGTCTTACACAACCTTCACAACAGTCTTCTGTCACTGCAAATGTCCCCTCTTCAGAGGTTTCCCTGACCACAGTATGGAAAGCACCACCTCCACCACCCAGGTGCCAGTATCCCTTCATCCCATACGGTTTCACCTTCTTCATGTATCATAGGACTGAGAACTATCTGAAGTTATTTCACTGCTTTTGTATTCTATTTACCTTTTCTGGAATTTTTTTTCTAAAGCTCCATTAGGGCAAGAATTTTATGTGTCTGGTTCACAGTACTAATCATAGGACCTAGAACGAAACCTGGCACATTTGCATGTGCTCAATAAATATTGTTAAATAAAGAAAGATGACATTTAAGCTGGATGAATGGGGGTGGGGGGACTGACCTTGTCAAGAGGAACAAACACAGAAGGGGAAAAGGAAATCACACACTTTTATGCAGAGCTTCCATTTTCACAGACTTGGAGATTAAAGTTATAGTTGGAAGGTATCCTGAAGATTTTATCAAGTTTTTATTCATCTGATGCATGAATATACTTTTAAACATCCCCAGTCTTTTCTTGAACACTTCCCTTGGCATGCATAACATTTCCTCACAAGCTAACCAATTCTGATGCGAGCCACTTTAAATGATCAAGACTTTCTCTTATTAATCCAAAACCTGTCTGTTATTTACACATTTTAGCCTTAGTTCTGACCCCACAAGTTCTCATAAAAATAGGAAGTTTAATCCCTATTCATGCGGCAAGCTGTCAGATATTTGATGATAGTTATATCCTCCTAAATGTAATTTAAAAAAAAAAAAGGTAATATTATTGACAGTGCCTGCTGGGATCTGGGCTAAGTACTTTATATGAATACACTCATTTACTCCTCACAACAACTACTATAATGTTATTATGACTGTGCCTGTTTTACAAATGAAAAAACTGAGGCCTGGATTAGGTAATCTGCCTAAATCATCAAGCTGAAAATTCTGGAGCCATAATTCTGGAGCCATAATTCAAACACAGACAGTCCAACTCCAGAGCCGACACTCTTAACTGTAAGCCTCACTCTCTAAATGATTCCTGCTCTATCTATAATTTGTACTATGTCAGCATGTGCAAATCACTCAAATAGCCACGTTAAGGCACAGAACTTAACCCAGTATCTTCTACTTTAATGATGAAGGCAATATTGATTCTCACACATCTACAAAAACCTTGATATACTGCAAGACAACAATAAATAAGAGGATACGTAGTGTAAAGATGAGCATTTCTCTGCAAATATTAACCTATCATTTTGTTTTTATGGCCTATTGTCCCTCTCTGTTCATCATGTACTCCAAACTGAGATAATTTCCATTTTCTGAGCACACTATTTCAATACTCCTTTACCTCTGCTTGCATGATTTTCTCCTCCTAGACAGCCATTCCTTCCCTTCTGCGGAGATTAGTATCTTCTGTGTCCTTAAAAAGCAAACTGTGCTGAGTATACTTCATTTGCCCCTCCTGATCCACTCTCCATTCTTCTCCACTCTGTTCTGTGTCTCCAGGAGGCTGTCCTGAATAGAGTGCATCAATAATTTCCTTTGTCCTGTCTTCTGGGTGGATTCAGCCAATGGAAGACATTGGCAGAAGACTGAAAGACAGGATGAGAGTGAGTCTGGGGTATTTACTCCCCCAGCTCTTACATCTCGTCACCTTAGCAATGTCCTCTACCAGAGGCCAGAGCTTCTGTCAAATGGACTCATATGGACCTCTATATAGCTGCCCTGAGTCTGGACAATAACTGCCTATCTCTGCCCTTATATGTCTAGGGGTTGTAATGGCTACCCATTTTTGCTCACCTGATACTTCATCATCCCGTTTTGGTTTCCCTTAACCTTTCCCACTCTTTTATAAATCACCCTTCATTAAAGTCTCCCAAGTTGACCTGTTTGAATATATCATCTATTTTCTGAACAAGACCACTCTTTCCCTAAGCCTTCTCTGGATTCTGTTTATACCTCCTTCACGGCACTTTTATTTTTTTGTATTAAGCTCCAAGTTTCGTGATTGCAAGCCCATAGTGGCACTAAATGGATGTTTCAAAAATAAGTGGAAAAAATAACATAAAAACATCAAAAGAATAATACTTCATGATATAAGAAAATGATATAAAACTTAAATTTCAGTTACCATAAAGATTCAAAAACAGGCAAAACTAATCTATTGGGATAAACGTGAGAATTGTGGACATTTCTGGATGTGAGCTATTACCTGGGAGAGAATGGGAAGGAGCCAACCAGGGTACAGGACAAGTTCTGTTCTTTGATCTGAGTAGAAATTATAGGAATGGGTGCCTATGTAAAAATTTGTTGCGCTGCATACCAAACGTTACAGTATAGACAGTACCCCTTACAAAAAAAGAAAGGAAAAATAAATCTATATTTAGCTGCCCATATTGAGTCAATATGGCTAACACTTCATTTATCCAGAGGTTTTTTTTATCAAAACAAGCAAAAGTGGTCTCTTCACTGTCAAAATAAATGTTATGAAGTCCATCCACTTTATCCATGAAAAATACTTTCAGGCTTTTTCATCCTTATTTTTATTTTTATGAATTATGAAAGCAATTCATTCCAATTCCTTTGGTTAACTAGTTTCCTGACCCACTGTTGATAATTACCAACAAACTGGGAAAAGGAGAGATGGTCTGTTAAAGATTGACAATAGTAAGAAATAACAACGAATAGCAAAAAGCAAGCAAAATGACTACTAGAGAGCAAGTGAAAATTCAAGATACATAGAAGCCTGAGATCACTTAGTATATGGCATGGAGACTATAAGCCACTTAGGGCATCATCGTATCATGTCACAGTGTAACAAACAGTGTTAAAAATTACAACCCTTACTTATCAGGGAAACAATAAAATATTTTCATCAAGATCCGTTCAATAAGTAGAAACAGGGATAAACATACGAGAAACAGAACAAAAACATATTTAAATTAAAAATATATTATTTGTAAAAAGCTAGACCTCAGTTACCTGGAAAAAAAAGTACTTAATTTAAAATAATCACATTTCGAGAATTTGCTTAATAATTATGACTAATAATTTACTGCCATCTCCCTCCTTGGTGAAGTATAAAAATTAAAAGATGTGTATTAAGAATGAGAAGTTCTCCCAAGTTTTTTGTTGTTGTTGTTAAGTGCATCTAAGCACTGAAAGTGTTTTTGGTAACGCAGAACCATCCAAACACCGAGAAATTTTTAACAAAATCTTAAGCATTTTTTTTATAAGCTATATCTGAAAAAGTGTCAAAGTTGTTTATGACACTACTGAATCACAGTGATTTCATCTCAAATCATCACTGTATGACTCCTTTTTTTAAAAGAAGCAACTCGTACCCATGTATTAGTCTGCCCCATGTTAGTCTCTATTCTCCCAACTTCAAATATTCTTCCAAGCTTCACCTATAAACTCAGGCATTCACGTAAAGCAAGTTTCCCCTGCTGAAGAAGATTACTGCTGGGTTCTGTGATTTCAAGAACTTATTCTTTAGGCCTCCTCTTCCTCAAATTATTTTCAGTGATGGAATTAGGATTATGTACCAAGTAGGGGGGGGAAAGCCATGTTAACGGACAAAGAGAATAGCATTTAATGCAATAATTCAACTCAATGAACTATTTGGTATATGCCAAGCGCATGGGATACATAAATGAAGACACTAACTATTACCTGCATTTAAAGAATGCAAAATAACGAGGTAAGAAAGACCTGTCAACAGAAATACAATTGAGTGTTAAGAGCAATACTAGATGCACACTGAGAAAGAACAGGGTCAATTTTGTCAAGAGAGAAAAAGAAATGAAGAAAGGTGGAATCTAGCCTCAGTTTTAAAATTATGTATACTTCATGAAACTATGTAAAAAACTAGTTGCAAAAACAAGGGCACGCAAACTTTAAAATTCTTGGTGTGAACAAGGTGTTGGTGTTGCCAATGGGTTTTTCTGTTTCATGTTGAAAGGCAATGCCTTTTCCTCAATCCTACGGTTTCTGTGAGGAAGAACTTGCAGGAAACACTTCTGGCCTCTCTATCCCCTCACTAGTTTCCTCCTAGAAGGGGAATACAGTGACTTACATGATTGGTAAACTTAGACTAAAGGATTACATAAGCATAATCCTACCCATTGCTTTTTGCTCCTGGGGGCCTCCCTGCTCCTACATGGATAGGCTCGCCCCACAAATAGGGAGAATATTCCTGGCCCTATCCTGCCTATGACCGTGTTCATCTGGCATTCAGTATTAGAAAGCAAAACTGCCTGCATTTGATAAGCCGTGTCTTCCAATTTGTTAAGAATAAAGGTAGTATTCTGAGCGCTCGTCTGTCATACTTTTTCAGTTTGTTCAGAATCTGGGCAGGGAATATTGGGTGTTATGTATTGACTCCCCTCACTCCCCACTTAGACACTACAATATTACAAGGACTTTTTTTCTGATTTAAAATAAAATCTACATTTTTATCTTAAATTCCTGCACATAGTATCTTTACATGAGTCTCCTTCACAGCCCGCATAGCTCCTGGTGGAATACCTTACCAATGTTTGCTGCTGGAATGAATTTTCAGATATTAAAGCTAATTCTATGTAGTGTTTACGTTTACAATAAAAGCAAACAATACAATGACGCACAGAAGAATAAATACTGGTGTTTACTAATGTGCGTGTAGCTATTTTTCCCCTAAAGAAAAACATTTCCCCATATATTTACAAAAATTCATATCCATTATTTTTGTCTGGTTTAAGCCATTACCTTGTAAGTAGTGGAAGCTCTGCGGGGAACTTTATCTAAAAAGTGGAACTAGGCTTAAATGAAGCAGCAATACAGCGTGGTGCCTGACGCAGACTGGAGTGAGAAAGAGGGTTGGAAGAGTCCCTTTTTTACATCCTGTTTCTCTTCCTTCCATTCCCTTCTTTTTTGTCTCCCACTGACCATCCCTGGGGTAGAGCTGCGTAGCTGTCAACATGATTAGCACACAGTGAACTATGAAACGAGAATTATGGTTAAGGGTATGTGTTTGACATTCTAGTGTACCTTCAACTCCAAAGTGACAAACTGGAACAGAAAGTTTAAGGGACAGTAAGTTATTGTCACAGTAGCTGACAAACTTTTGCCTAGCAGATCAAAGGTTCTTAACCTTTAACTTTGAAACTTCAATAGAATAGACATCCCAATAACCCCTTTTAATCACTTTTAAAATCATCACGTGTAGCCTTTCTTTGTTGTCCTAAGACTGACAACTGCTGAAAGAAATTCCCCCATATAATTATCCCTCCTGCAAGGCTTTTTTTATTTAATACAAGTTGCAAGAGCAGTATCAGGACAATAAAAAGGAATTGTTTGAAAGGTTTAAATTTCTTTTTTCTTTTCTTTTTGGAAATGAGCTTTATTTTCAATGTTATTTAAGAAAGATCTAAATTTCAATTACCTTGCCATTGATTTTAGAGTAATTTGGTATATACTAACAAGTAATTTGAGGATGATAATTTTGACTATTAATAATAACACCAATAACACTCTGGAGAGCTTGCCAGGGACCAGACACTGTTTGAAGAATTTTAAGGTTAATGAACTCGTTTAATCCTCACAACATCATCTCACATCAGTTATGACCCCGTTTACACCCGGGGAACTGAGGTACAGAGAAGTTGCCTGATACCCTGTGGCAGAAATGACATTTAAACTCAAGCAATCCGGCTTCACCATTGTTAACGACAATACCAAAGATAGTAGGAAACTAAGCCTCATCTCCACCTATACTTCTCTCCTTCACACAAGGGTAATGTGGGACTATTATGAGAAATGACAGTAAGCGTAAATACAATAATAGGTATCTATTGTGAACTCCAAAATGTACTATCAGAAATATAAAATAGAAATGTTTGATCCTTGTTCTTGGAAGCTTACATCCCATTTAGAGACAACAAGCACACACATGAGAAAACATGCATTAATCAGGAAATCCAAGCTCATTGTCATTTCTCCCAAAGCAGCGTCTTTCCCCATATTCTCTATTTTGCTAATGACACCACTAACCTTTCAGAAACCCAGACTTAAAATACCTTCGTACCTCTCTCCCTTCAAATGAAATTATTCTACCTCTTTCTCTCCCACTAACCACATAGTATCAATATTCTAAATTTTTCCTTCCAACATAAATACTATTGTTTTCTAGTGTTTTAGTTCTAGCTTGTTCTCCACTCACAAAGTAGGCACTGTTAAGTAATGTCTTATAACATCCTGGTTGTTTAATTTGGTCTGTATGTTTATTATTATTCCTTCTTGATTTCAGTTCTTCCTTCTACCTGAAGTATATGTACTTTTGGTGGTAAAAACTCAATTTTTGCTGATCTGCAATGGTTTTAATTTGTTCTCTTTCTAAAAGATAGTTTTCCTGGGCATTGATTTCTAGTTTGACAGTTATTTTCCCTCAGCACATTAAGGATGACATTCCACTGCTTTCTGGAAACCACTGTTGCTATTAGTAAGTCAATTTTCAGTATAATGTCATTCATTTTGGGGGGGGTAGGTAATTTCTCTTTGCATTTTGACTTCTTTTAGTATCTCTCTCTTTCTCTCTGTACTACGTGTTCTGAATTTTGCAATGCTGTGTCTGGAGGTGGATGTCTTTATTCTGCTTGGATTCACTGGGCTTTCTGGATTATCAGCTGGTTGTTGTTTTTTTTTTAATCAGTTCTATAAAATTCTATTTGACAGCCATTATCTTCTCAAATATTGCCTGTTCTTGATCTCACTTTCTTCTTTTGGAACTTCAATTAAATCCATGGTAAATCTCTTCTTATTCTCCAAGTTTTTCTCTTTCTTAATTTTCATCTTTTTTCTCTGCAAAACATTATGAACAATTCCTCTAGCTCTATCTACTGGTTCACAAATTCTGCTTGTCAGCTGCTATTTAATGTGTGTGTCAGGTTTTTCATATGTAGTTATTCTTTTTATCTTTAAAAGCTCTAGTTTTCAAATCTGTATGATTGTCCTACTGTTCTTTTATTTTCCCAAGCTTCTATTTTATTTCTTTAAGTATATGAAATGTTTTTTTTTATATCTGGTATACGATAGTTCCAAACTCTAAAGATTCTGTGTGTGTGTGTGTGGTTTTTTTGTTTGTTTTGTTTTGTTTCACTGCACATTTTTTCTTCAGGTTCTTACTCATACTGCCTGGTTTCCTTGCACGTTTTGTGCATTTTTGACTATGCATGCTCCACTGTCCTGAAATTTTATCTGTGGAAATTATTTGAAGCGTTGTAGAATTTGAACGTACATCTAAGTCACTTGGGACCACTTTACATTTTTAATATTTCTCAGTCCACATATGCAGCATTAATTTAGTTTCAAAAAATTAAATGAGTACTCTATGATTCCAATCATACGTACAACATTCTGGAAAAGGCAGAACTATTGCAAAAGTAAAAAGATTAGTGATGGCCAGGGGTGGGAATGGTGGAAGGGACGAAAATGTAGACAGGAGATATTTAGGGCAGTGAAAATACTTTGTATGTATTTTCCATAATAATGGAAACATGTAACTATACATTTGTCTACACCCATACAGCGTATAACACCAACAGTGAAACATAATGTAAATTACGGACTTTGGGTGATTATAATGTATCTATGTTGGTTCACCAATTGTAACAAATGAAACACTCTTGTGGGAGATGTTGATAATGGAAGAGGCTATGTCAGTGTGGGAGCAAAGGGGAAAATCACTGTATCATCCCATCAATTTTGCTTTGAACTTTAAACTGCTCTTTAAAACAAAGTCTTAATACAATTTTTTTAACTAAATGAGGACCCTAATGATTCCAAAAAAACTGTTAGAATAAACAAATTCAGTAAAGCTACGGGACACAAAATCAACACATATAAATCAGTTACATTTCTATCCACTAACAAGGAACAATTCAAAAATTAGATTAAGAAACAATTCTATTTACAATAGCATCAAAAAGCTTACTTAAGAATAAATTTAACCAAAGAGCTGAAACACTTGCATACTGAAAACAACAAAACATAGCTGAAAGAAACACAAATAAATAGAAAGACATCCCATGTTAATAGATTGTTAGGACTTATCTATTGTTAAGATGTCAATACTACTCAAACGCTACGGATTCAATACAATCCCTGTCAAAATTCCAACCATGATTATGCAAAGTGAAATAAATCAGTCCCAAAGAGATGAACACTGTACGATTCCACTTATATGAGCTACCTATAGTCAAATTAATACAAAGAAAAAGTAGAATAATGGTTGTCGGGGGTTGAGGGGAGAGAGAATGGAGAGTTATTATTTAACGGGTATGGAGCTTCAGTTTGGGAAGAGAAAAAAGTTCTAGTGATGGATGGTACTGATGATTACACAACAACCTGAATGTACTTAACGCCACTAAACTATATACTTAAAAATGGTTGAAATGGTAAATTTTGTTATGTATATTTGACTACAATGAAAAAAAAACCCAAAAACGATGTGAGGGCCCTCTTGTCGTTATACGTTCCCAGGAGATGTTTATTTGACCACTCCCTAAAGTCCCTTGTGCCAAGGTCAAGATAGGTATCTCATCTCTATGGCCATATTTACTTCTCATTTACACTTACACTGGGGGAGGAGCACTTTGGAGCCTGAGCTTCATGCAGATGTTTCCTATTAGATTCCTGACTTCAGACAGACCCTAGGTTTTATCTCTTGAGCCCAGTCATACCTAAAAGAAGCAAATATTCAAGGTCTCTAAGGATGGTCAGGAACTCTTCAAGGGAAAGCTGGTTTTAGTTGATTACCTCTCAGGATTCCTACCAAAGGAGAGAATATGCCACCCCAAAATATACCACTTTGGCATACTGATTATTTTGAATTAAAGGTATGCGAGAAACAGCCGATGCAAGGACACTCTGACCCCTCTTTGTAGCCCCACTCCCTGACAGCAGGAGATAAATGTCCCATGTGAAAAGCACCCTTCCCTGTACCAGGAAGGTAGAAGGCATCCTTATCACCAGAGACACGGAATTTAGAGCCAAGAAGGCTATATAAACTGTTACTTCTTTACCAAGTTGCTAACCCAAACCCAAACCCTTTTGTCTTGTCAGTTCTTCACAAATTTATTTTCTCACAAGTGTAGAATATTCCTGCTTTGGTCACTTCTTTGAGTTTCATATATTTATGGGGTTCCCATACATACAAAATTAAATTTCTTTTTCTCCTTTTAATCTCTTTTATCGATTAATTATTCGATCAGCCAAAGAGCCTAGAAGGAAAAAAAGGAAAAATTTTCCTCCCCTATACTATTTTCATTTCTTTTTTGGTATCTAAGATTTTCTTACTCAATAATTCCTTTCAAAAGCTATTCTAACATGTTTAAAGCTGTCGTTCAGTTGTTTTAATTGGGAGAGTTCTTAGGGGTTTGATATATATTGGAAATGGCACTTAGCATATTGTGGTATTTTCTGTGTACTAGCTAAGGGATTTGGGGGTGTATTAATTCACCTTTCTGCCTTAGTTCCCAGCTGCAAAACAGGATCCCAGTACTTACTGGATAGGGTCATTGAGACCAGCACATAGTGAGCACTTGGTAATTATTACATCTTATAATAATCCCTCTTTTCTAATCCTGGGTTACATTCTTTATTGCCGATATTATTTTTGCCACTGATATTGACATTTCTGGTAGAGAATTTAAGCATCTTTTTGTGGTTGTTGGTATTGATTGGTACTGAAGGTGAACAGCTTGTGCCTGATTTGGCTCAGTATGTTTTCCGTGACTTTCCAGCTTCTTAGTTGATAAAAAGTATTTACCTCCATGCATAGTTAAAGTAAGGTGAAGATTATATCAGGATAACTTTGAAATTTTCTTTTTAAGGTCATAGCAATGAAATTTTTTAATTCATTTTTTTATTTGTTTTATATCAGTAAGAAACTTTCTTTCAGGACTAAAGCTCATTTGTCACTTTTTGAAAGTGCTGGCATTATTACTTTCTGGGGCTGTAGGAAAAAATCCATTTCTTTGCCTTTTCTGGCTGCTAGCCTTGGTTCCTCGCCTTCTTCTTCCATTGTCAAAGCCAAAATTGGATTCAGTGAGTCTTTCTCATACTGTATGACTCCAACCCTACTTCTATTGTCGCATTTCCATCTCTGATCTCTTCTAGCTTCCTCTTCCACTGTGATTACACTAGGTCCACTAAGATAATTCTCAATAATTTCCCCACCTCAAGGTCCTTAAATTAATCTCATCTGCAAAGTCCCCTTTGCCATATTAGATAATATTCACAAATTAGTAAAGTTGAATATGAGCATACATTGCAACTCAACAATTCTACTTCTAGATATACATATGCACCAGGAGACATTTACAAGAATTTTCATAGCAGCCTTGTACATAATAGCAAACCAGTCAAGGGTCCGTGAACAGTAGAATAGATACATAAATGTTACTATGGTCATAGAATGAAATATTACACAGCTTTGAAAAAAAATGAACGACAGTATTCACATTAACATGGATCTCAGAAAACGTCAAGAAAAAAAAATTAACAGAATAAGTCACACACCCTGATTCTATTAAAGTTCAAAAGCCGGCAATATTAATAACATATTATTTAGATTATTTGGGAATACATTCACGGGGGTTATAATTATAAAGCCAAGCACAGGACTAAAGAGCAAAAAAAAGAAGAAGAGGAGGATGAAGGAAAGAACAAAAACACGATAGATGTAATATTGCCTCTGAGCAGAGAGAGGATACAAAAATAAAAATAAAAAAAATGAAAAAAAGGCTAAAGGAAATGAGTGGTGGGTACATGACTTTTTCCCCTTTGTTATATTTTCTTCCTTAAAGCATATAAAAATACACATGTGTATTTATGTGCGGTATTTCTTATGTAAAATTCAAATGCTAACTAAATAAATTCGAAATACGCTGAAGGAGGACACACGTTTGTCACAGGGACTGTACACCAACCACAAGAAACAACGTTTCACAGACAAGCTAAACTGGCATTCAAGAACAAGGCTCCTGACTTTGGGTTCAAGATGGCAGAGTAGGAATATCCTCACCTCCTCTTACTGACAACAAAGCTACAACGACATATAGAACAGCTATTTCGGAGAACAACCTGAAGACCCACAGAAAAGATTTTCTACAACTAAGTATGTAAAGAAAACCACACTGAGATGGGTAGAAGGGGCAGAGACTCAATCAAGTTAGGACCCACCCTTACCCCCTCCTTCCGTATGGTTACCCACAGCAACAGGGATATCACAACCTCAGAGGTCCCCCTTCTGAAAAGCAACAGGTCTGAGACCCAGCCTGGGGGAGCTGCAGTGGGAAGGAGCTCTGTAACATCTGGCTTTGAAAACCAGCAGGGCTTACCTCTAGAAGAGCCAAGGTCACGCTCTGAGTCCCAGCGCAGAGGCAGCAATGTGACCTATTGGGTTATACATGAAGGTGATACATTGACTAATTTTAGAGTGTGTGCTGGAGGAGCAGGGATCTGTTCAAACTTTCTCCAGGAACTGAGGTGCTGGTGGGTGCCATATTTTTTTCCTTTCTTTACTCTCCTTCCACCTATCTGGTCTGACAGTGGCAGGCGCCATTTCTGACACTCTTCATTAACCTTGCTAACACTGTTCACCCCATGGTGGCACTCCCTGACGACCCACCCAGACTGACACCCCTCCAAATTGTCTCCTGTCCTGCCACATCCAGTGGGTGGCCTCAGCCATCACTGATATTCCGTCAAAGCGGCCCCTGCCTCACCATACCTGGTGGGCAGCTTCAGTCAGCACAAGCACACAGCAGTGTGTGTGCAACAGTTGAAGTTGGACCTCACAGACAGCCACACTGGAGGCCCATCCTGCACACCAGCATACCAGCAGCAACTGCAGTCAAAACTACCAGCCAGCTGTACTGGAGCAGGGGGCAGGGGGCTGCCCCGCACAGCAGTGTGCCCACAACAGTTGTGGCCAGGCCTCATAGCCAGCTGGGCCAAGGACCAGCTTTGCCTGTCAGCGCATCCATAGCAGTTACAGCTACAATGGGCGGCCACACTAGTCCACACAGGGAACACCTCTGCAGCACCTGGTTGTGGTGACTAGGGGGGATCGCACCAGTGGGCCCCACAGGGCACCTTCTATATAAGACCACTTTTTCAAGACCAGGAGACATAGCTGATCTACCTAATACATAGAAACGAACAGGCAAAATGAGGAGACTAAAGAATATGTCGAACTAAAAAAACAAGACAAAATCCCCAAAAAACAATTGAATGAAAAAGAGGTAAGCTATCTACTGGATAAAGAGTTCAAAGTAATAGTCATAAAGATGCTCATCAAACTTTGCAGAACAGTGGGTCAACTCAATGAAAACTTCAACAAAGAGATAAATAATGTAAAAAAAAGAACCAATCAGAACTGAAGTATAAAACTGAAATGAAAAATATAATGGAGGGAATCAACAGCAGATCATATGATGCAGAAGAATGTATCAGTAATCAGGAAGACAGGATAGTGGGAATCATCCAATTTGAAAAGCAAAATTAAAAAAAGAATTAAAAAGAATGAGGATAGCATAAGGGAACTCTGGGACAACACCAACCGTACTAACATTCACATCATAGGGGTCCTGGAAGGAGAAAAGAGGGAGAAATGGACAGAAAACACACTTGAAGAAATAATGGCTGAAAACTTTCCTAACCTAGAGAAGAAAACAGACATCCAAGTCCAGCAAGGGGAGTCCTAAACAAGATGAACTCAAAGAGACCCACACCAAGGCACAGAATATTTAAAATGTCAAAAGTTAAAGAGAGAATCTTAAAAGCAGCAAGAGGAAAACAACTAGTTATATACAAGGGAGGCCCCATAAGACGATTAGCTGATTTTTCAGCAGAAACTTTCCAGGCCAGAAGGCAGTGGCATGATATATTCAATGTGATAAAAGGAAAACACCTATAACCAAGAATACTCTACCCAGGCAAGGTTATCCTACACAATTGAAGAACAGTTTCCCAGACAAGCAAAAGCTAAAAGAATTCATCACCACTAAATTGACAATACAATACATGTTAAAGGGAATTCTTTAAGCACAGAAGAAAAGGCCAAAACTAGAATTAAGAAAATATATAAAAGAAAAAAATTCCACTAGTAAAGGCAAACATATAAAAGTAGTAAACCAACCACTTGTAAAGCCAGTCTGAAAACAAAATGGCAATAAATGGAGTGAGTGCTCCATTCAAAAGACATAGGGTGGCTGAATGGATTAAAAAAAAAAGACCCACATATATGCAGCCTACAAGAGATTTATTTCAGATCTAAAGTCACACAGACTGAAAGTAAAGGGATGGAAAAAGATTCTCCATGCAAGCAGAAATGAAAAGAAAACTGGGGTAGCAGTACTGAGACAAAATAGACTTTAAAACAAAGACGGTAACAAGAGACAAGGGTAAGACATAATAATAAAGGGATCAATCCAACAAGACTATAACATCTATGCACCCAACATAGGAGCACCTAAATAAATGCAGCAAATATTAACAGATGTGAATGGAGAAATTGACAGTAATACAATAATAGTAGGGGACTTAAATACCCTACTTACATCAATGGATAGATTATCCAGACAAACTTAACAAGGAAACATTGGCCTTCTGTGACATATAAGACCAGATTGATGTAATAAATATGTACAGAACATTCCATGCAAAAACAGTAGCATACACATTCAAGTCACACATGAACATTCTCCAGGATGCATCACATGATAGGCCACAAACAAGTCTTAATAAATTTAAGATTGAAATCATATCAAGCAACTTTTCCAACCACAGTAGTATAAAATTAGAAATCAAGTATAAGAGGAACACTGGAAAAAACACGTGGAATGCTGAACAACATGCTACTAAACAACCAATGGGTCAGTGAAGAAATCAAAGGAAATAAAAAAATACCTTGAGACAAATGAAAATGGAAATGTTACAAAATCTATTGGACACAGCATAAGGGGGAAGTTTATAGCAATAGAGGCCTACCTCAAGAAACAAGAAACATCTCAAATAATCTAACCTTAAACCTAAAGGAACTAGAAAAAGAACAAACAAAGCCCAAAGTTAGTAAAAGAAAGGAAATAATAAAGACCAGAGCAGAAGTAAATGAAAATGAAGCTGGACCCTCACTCTCCCTGATTTCAAACTATACTACAAAGCCTCAGTAATCAAAATAGTATGGTGCTAGCACAGAAACACACATAGATCAATGGAACAGAATAGAGAGCCCAGGAATAAACCAACACTTACATAATCAAATTTACAACATAGGAGGCAAGAATACACAAAGGGGAAAAGTCTTCAATAAATGGCGTTGGAAAAACTGGATCACTTTCTTACACCATATACAAAAATAAACTCAAAATGGATTAAAGACTTAAATGTAAGATCTGAAACCATAAAACTAAAAGAAAACATCAGCTATAAATTCTTTGACATCAGTCTTAGAAATAAATTTTTGGATGTGTCTCCTCCAGCAAGGCAACAAAATAATTAATGGGACTACATTAGACCAAAAAGTCTTTGCACAGTGAAGGAAACCATCAACAAAATAAAAGGCCACCTCCTGAATGGGGGAAGATATTTACAAACAACATATCTGATAAGGGATTAAGATCCAAAATATATAAAGAACTCATACAATTCAACATCAAAAAAAAAACAATTTAATTCAAAAATGGGCAGAAGACCTGAACAGACATTTCTCCAAAAAAGACATGCAGATGGTGAACAGACACAAGAAAAGGTGCTCAATTTCACTAATCACTAGGGAAATGCAAGCAAGAAACACAATCATATCACCTCACACCTGTCAGAACAGCTATCATCAAAAAGACAAGAAGGAAGTCTTGGTGAGGATGTGGAGAAAAGGGAACCCTCATGCACTGTTGGTGGGATTGTAAATTGGTACAGCCACTATAGAAAATAGTATGGAGGATCCTCAAAAAATTAAAAATAGAATTACCATATAATTCAGCAATTTCAGTTCTGGGTATGTATCTTAAGAAAATGAAAAAACTAATTTGAAAAGATATATGTACTCTTATGTTCACTGCAGTATTATTCACAATAGCTGTGATGTGGAAGCAACCTAGGTGTCTATCAATATATGAATTAATAAAGATGTGGTGTATATATATATATGTGTATATATATACATATATATATAAAATGGAATATTACTCATCCATAAGAATGAATGAAATCTTGCTAGTTGCAACAACATGGACAGACGAGGGTATTGTGCTAAGTGAAATAAGTCAGAGAAAGACAAATACTGTACCATTTCACCTTTATGTGGAATCTAAACTAAATAAATGAAAAAAACAAAACAAAATAAACATATTCAGACTCCAAGAACAAACTGATAGTTTCCAGAGCTCTGGGCAGTGGGTGGAACAGAAAAAAAAGTGAAGGGAATAAAGAGGTGCAAACTTATAGTTATAACATAAATAAATCATGGGTATGTAATGCACAGCATAGGGAATACAATCAATAATATCACAATAACTTTGTATAGTGACAGATGGTTACTAGACTTCTCATGGTGATTGCTTCGTAAGGTATATAAATGTCAACGCACTATATTGTATACATAAAACTAATATAATATTGTACGTCAACTATAATCAAAAAGAGCTTCTCATTCTAGAATAAAAAAACAAATAAAATATGCTGAATGCACGTTGTATGAAATGTAAGAAAGAAGTAGCCAAACAATGTACTCTAGCTGATGGAGAGAAAATCTATAAAAATGAGATACCTGCTAGGTAAATCAATACATGAAGTAAAGTTCTAGGTCATAAAAGAAAAGGACAGTGGGAAATACACAACTCTGCCCCAAGTTCTAAGAACAAGCTTCTTATAATCATTTAAATAAATATGGATCAGCTTTTAAATAATAAGGTGAACACCAACCCAATGTCAAAAACTGTCAGGAACTACCCACAGACAGAACCCAGATCTCCTAAAGTTATGCTTGGTTAACACAGTTATTCAGTTTGTTTTGCTTAAATTGAATGTTCTTAGGCAAAGTAGGCTATTGTCGGTTGACTTCCATTCTTCTTACCCTCCCCTCCTTCCTCAACATATAACATAAATATGTTATGTCACTGGTCTCTGAAAGGCACTTGAGCTTGACACCAGCTGCATCCTGACAAGGCACCCTGAAATAACTACATTAGGGACTACGATTACCTTCAAGGTCATTATGAACGATGTGATTTCAAGAGTCCCTCCGATCTCTCTCCCCTTTCTCCCACCTCTACTCCCAAACTCCTTTAACCAGGGGTGTCATTTATCATATAATTGGCAAAATTAACTACAGCCTTGGATAACCATGAATGACTGCAGGTACTTACGCTCTTTACAAAAAGTATAGGTGGATTAGGAGTTGAGACCTAGGTTCTAGTCCTGATATGCCAAATATCTCACAGCATAACCTAGAATCAAGATTTTTATCTCTCTGGAGTTGAATTTCTTTCCTGTCTATAAAATGAGCAGGTGTCAATTAGAAATCTCTTCAATCTCTTCTATATCTATACAAACATATTTAGGTTGAAATAAACTCTTTCAGCAACTACAGATTCTTCATGCTTTGGTTGGGGTATAGGAAGGCAGGAGAATGTGCTAGGGAAACAGGATGTCTTGGTAATTGAAAGGAAAAAGAAAAAGAATCAGAGAAAGGCATGACACCAAGTAGGCTAAAAAAACCTGAGGATGATGAAAATACAATTTCCAGTTTTATTTATGGTCGGTCCTATTTACTTTCCACTCAGTGTGGGAAAACAAAAACTATGGGAATGTTACTATTTCTTGAGATAGTGTGAAAATATTCTGTCAACTTTTATTTTTAAATATGGCAAACTCTGCTACATTAGAGTTTTGTTCTCGGTTTACGCATTAATTTGAGTATCACTGTACTGTCTAAAAACTTCTTAATTTTATTTGTTCCTTAAAGGAGTTTTGAACCAGTGTGAATGGTAAAAGCAAAAGAAAAATATCTACAAGTCAGTAACAATAAGCAGTCCTCAAACAGCTAGAGCCAAGGATGGATGTAGGAAGAGGGTGTTGCCTAAGTCGTAGATGGCTTTCTAAAACACAAAACAAACAAACAAACAAGACTAAGAGCAGATTATAAAGGACTTTGCAAGCAAGGTTCAAGGTCATGTCCACCTTATCCTGCGGACAATGAAAAAACATAGAGGTTTTTAAAACAGCAAGTGATTTGATCAAATCTGTGTTTTTGAACGATAACTCTGATAACAGAGTACATACAATATTTACAAAACAGAGCATAAAATTATTATTATGTAGGTTGATATTTTACTACAAAACATTAACATGAAATTAGAAAAAAACACTCCTGACTGAAACCATAAAATAAATTTCACAAATATTACAGTATTCTTAAATTCATAGTGAGATATGCCTTGCAAATTCCTTAAGGGGGTAAATAATCACTTAAATTTTAAAATCTTTTTAAAAAGGCCTTCATACTACATGTGCATACCTTTTTCAAGTAAAATTAACACTTTAAATAATATTTGTGGGCTTTAAGGCCACAGAATTTAAAAATATTTACCTAACCATTTAGAAAGCACTTAGCATTTTAGGTATAGAAAAATATCTCACACACTAACTTATGACTTTCAAAACCTCGTATTTACCTAGTCTATCACACACAAAATGATCTGGTTGAAAAGCTGAAAACTACATTATAGAATATACAATTAAAATGGCATAGAAATGTAGTTTGTTAAAATCTGTTTTCTATGTAGACAACTGATTTTTTTGTTTTCTTTTTTAACTTCCTATTAGTTTCAGCTGACTCCTGGCAAATATACTACAAACATAAGTGCTTCTTTCCATTAGCCCACCAAGGCAGAACTCAGCAGTGACTAGATTTAAACTTTAAATTTCTAAATGTTTGGCTAAAAACAAACACAAAAAAACCTTAGTTAAGAACTGACACATGTATAGCATTTACACCAAATGCTATCAATCTAATTATGAAAATCAAACATTTTATAAACATATGCCTTTATTTTCAACATAGTACTTACCATAACGTCCCAAAAGTTTAAAATTATTTTAAATCTACTCTCACACAATTAAAAACATTACTATTGATAGGAGTTTTCAACTATTTTTCAAAAAAGTTTAAAAGGAAATGAAAGTATAACAATTTTGTTATCAATCCAAAAATGAATCCACATATAATTTTAAAGTTCTCTATTCAATAAATACAGAATATTTGTTCATCTTTTCCAATCACTGCACCTCGGAAAATATAAGTTAGCAATATCAACGTTCAATATTTAAGTAAAACTTCAAGAACTACTGATTTGTGAGTTTTACTTATGCTTTTCTTTATACCTTACAGAAAGTATAAACTAACTAAAAGAAATGACTTCTAGAATTGGAAGGTATTAGAGAATTCATCTAATGGGATCCCTGATGTGACAGGATACTGAGACTCAGGAAGATTGACTGACTTTTCCAAGATCATACACAGTAGAGCCAACACTTGACTCTCAATCCCATGCCTACGAATCCAGGGCATTGTTCCCCTATATCAGATTCCACTCAAAATCTTTCCGTCTTCCTTCACTTTCTGAAACAATAAAGTGACTTTACACTTGTCATATACAAAGTTTAACACTTTGAAAATTACAAAGTCTGTTGATCTTTTACTTCCATAAAAGCACTGGTTTCCTCCTAATTTCTTTAACATAATCTACATGGAAACCTAATACCAGACCCATTGTTAAACTTCAGGAACAAACATAAGTAAAAATTCTTATTATTACAATCTCTGCTAAATTAAAAATATCTAGTAATTCCTAGTAATGCCAAAATAGTGTTTAATGAATGTTATGTAATGATGTATAAACCCTTGAACTATCAGCATATATGTAAGACGCCAAAAATGTTCCTATTCATAGTGGAATGTGAATAAGAGTTTTCTGCAATAATATACCCTTTTGAAAAGCACAAATCATGTTTTTCTCTAAAACAAAGAATAAATGAAGCTACCTAGCATAACAACACACACCTAGTTAAAGGTTGAAAGAAGTTGCTGTGATGGGAAAAGCACCAGACTAGGATAGAATTAAGAAAACCAGGAAGTTTCGATTTACAAGAGAACCACCATAATTGACTACACCAACAGATTACAATTAAAATACGTTAAACTGTAATGCTGTTAAATTCAGAAAAACTATCTACAAATATGATGAGACTATGCTAAAAGAGTTTTCCGGTGTTCAAAAATGCAACCTATTTAGTCAACTGTCAAATCTATACCATTCTATGGAAACAGTTGCTATTACTTCTCTCTACAGTTAATCTTCTCACAGCAATTTTTCTCCTGATAGACACTTTCCTACACACTGTCTATTATCACTGGCAGTAAACTGAGAAAACAAAAGGTGCACCAGTTTTTGAACATTTTTTCAAGCATTTGGCCAAGTAACTACAGACCACAAAGCGGCCTCTGAAAACACTTTTCAAGAAGCAAAGTGTGGTCTCATTGGACTCTTAGATATCAGTGTTAAACACATCATAAATTCAATGTAGGTTGTAGGTTATTTTGAACAGAGGAGAGCATCAGATGTAGTAAGAATTAGAATCTTTTGTTTCAAACATACTGGGTCCCAGTGTAAAACATACCAATAATCAAAAAGTCTGAAAACCAATGGTATAAACTCCTACTCTCCTAAGTAAAACCTCTCCACTCATCCTCTTAGTTGCTTAGAACACAACATTGAAAAAAGTCTAGGTTCAAATCCCAGCACTGCCACTTATTAGATGTGTGAAGTTGAGTAATCTATAAGCCTAAATTTGCTCATCTCTAAATTGAGGTAATGTCACCCACCACACAGGGTTCTCAGGAGGATTTAAGACAATATATGTAAAGTATTTGGCATTTAGTAAATGCTCAATGAATAGTAGTTATACTTGCTGAGTGTCTTGGTGACATAGAACTGGTAAGATTTCCCTAGGCTACATAAAGACAGTACCTCATTCCCTGATGATAATTTGAATTCCTTTAAAAAACAAAAACATGTAAACATCCAGAAAAAATTGGAAATGCTTTTGGCGTCTTTCCACACGTTACTAAGTTTAAAGGTTAAAGTGTTACAACATTCTCCTAATTATGTAACGAATACACAGGATGAGTTTAGTCTGTAAAAGATTATATTAGCCTATACTGCTGAAATTTGGGGTGAGGGGGAAAGTCTTAAAAATTATTTCCAACAGTCTTTTCATCTAAACTAACAAGTCTCAGTTCCAAAGCTCATCAAGGTTCATCGCTTCCTCTCGAACATCAAGAATAACGAAACCACACTGATTAAAACTCATACATGTGTACATTCACTCACTCTAATAGCTATGTTATCTTTAGGGAGATAGCACCATTCTAACAGCAACTGATAAACGGCACCAAAAAGATGGACCTCAGAGTATGCCAAAGTGGGAGTAGTCAATCCATTAAACCACAAATAATTCACTTCATTCTTCTGAGAACTCATCTATTGCATAAACAAACTCTTTAAAAAGTGCGGTACGATCAGTCTGCTGCTTCATTCCTATTCAAAGATAAAAGGTCCCACTTCGACGTTTTTTAAAAAAAAAAGTGTCCTGCATTTTAGGAATTCTTTCCAAATAACACTTTCTTTTTTTCCACCCTGAGAGTTCACATCCTTTCAAACACACGAATTCGACCGAGGCGATAACACCGCACTCCCTTCCTTAGCAAACCTCGCTCGCCGCCAACCGTACCTGTTCCTTGGAAATGCAAGGCAACGACGGTCTGCGGAACATCCTGGAACTGCCGTAGTAACTGGCCGAAGTTTCCCCGAAGGACACGCAGCTGGACCTCCTCCGGGGTCTGATCACAGGCACTTTTTCCTCCGCGGCACCGGACAACCGAGGATGCTGAGGGGCCTCCCTGATCTGAAAGAAGTGCTCCAGCCCCAGGGCGAGCAGGCAGCCAGCGCCCCCGACCCCGCAGGACAGCAGCGGCCCGAGGGCGGCGGGCAGCGAGCCCAGGCCGGTGGCAGAGACCCACCAGACGCCGCCGCAGCACAGCAGCGCGAGGACGCCGTGTCGGGGCCGCACCCGCCGCGCGAGCGTCAGCAAGCCCACGGCGCTCAGCACCAGCAGCAACCTGCCCGCCGCCGCCGGGGGCGTGTGTGGGGCCGGGCCGTCCGCCGCGCCGTCCCCCGAAGGCCACGACCACCACGGCCACAGCAGAACGTCCCCCAGGTGACAGGCGGCGGGCAGCGCCAGCAGCCACCAGGAGCCGCCGCCGCGCCGGGCCGGGCCGGGGCCCCGCTGGGTCCGGGTCAGGAAGCAGGTGAGGAAGAAGAAGGCACAGGCGATGCTGAAGAGGGGGCTGAGGCTGCGCGCGCACACGCCCAGCAGGGTCCGCAGCCGCGCGGCCCCGGCGGCCCCGCTCTCGGGCCCCGCGCCCAGCAGCAGGGCGAGGACAAAGGCGGCCAGGGCGCCCAGCGCGAGGCGCGCCCCGGAGCAGGGGGAGCCGCGCCGCGGCTGCTGGGGGGGGGCCGGCGGCTGGGGGGGGGCCGGCGGCGGCAGCAGCAGCTCCACGTTGCAGAAGCGGCAGAGGTGGAAGAAGAAGCCGCGCGGAGGGTCCTGCCGCAAGGGGCTCACGCAGCTCTTCACGTAGCCGTTCCGCAGACTCTCGGGGGGCGAGCCGGTCCCGTCCGGCGGCTGCGGGGACCGCATGGCTTTGGCGTCTCGCTCGTCCCTCCTCATGGCCGAGACCGGGGGTGGCTGGCCGCGGGACTCAGCGCCGCGGGCTCGGACGGCTCCGGCTCCCTCGCCCCCGCCCCCGCGCCCGGGGCTCCCCCCGGCTCCGTAGCGCGTCAGGGCTGCGCCCGCCGCCGCGGCCCGGGGTCCCCGCCGCGCGGGCGGAGGAGCGGCGGGGTCCGCGACATCCCGGCGGCGCAGACGGGCGCAAGGGGCTTCTGCTCCTCCGTCGGGCACCTCTGGGCACTGCAGACTGGAGCCGCCTCCCAGCTCCCGCGGGCTGCAACAGTTACTTCACGGCCCCAGCCTGGTCCGTTGGGCGCGCGGGCGGGCGGGCGGGCGGGCGGGCTGGCGGGCGCTCCTCCCCCGCGGCTGCCCCGGCCGGGCGCGCGCCCCCGCCGCGCGTGCCCGCGCCCCGTCCCGCCGCCGCTCGTCCCGCCGCCGCTCGCCCGGCCGCCCGCCCGCGGCAGACGCGGGACCCGGACCTCCCTGGCTAAGCGTGATGGGACCGGGGAGAGCGCGGCCGCGGCCGCCCGAAGACCGGACGGGGCTGGCGGAGACGGGCGGGGTCTTCTTCGGATGGAGGGGGCAAGTCCACCATCCTGCTACCCCACGCGCGCAGGTTCCCTTCGGGAGTAAGTGAGAGACACCCCACCAGGCTCCGACAGGTCACCACTGGGGTCTTGGGGAAAGAGGGTGTCTGTGGTCCCTAAGGGCAGTGCCTAATAGGAAAACCAAGTTGAGGCGGGAGGAGTCAGGTCCTGCCTCTAACCTCATCCCGGGTCAGAGTGGGCCCTGGGACCGCCCCAGCCGAGCTGTGACCTGGCAAGGGCCGGCCACCACCATGGGCATGGCAGAGAAACCCTGATCCCTGTTGGATAAGTCTGTTGGGATAACAGCAACGTGGACACTTGGGCCACGCAGCAGGCCCAGGGTCCTTGCAGTGGCTCTTAGGAAGGAGCGAGCGCGTGGAGTGTTCTCTGGAACATCCAGGTGGCTATGGTAGAGTTTGTCTTCCTCAAGAACCACCTTCACAGGCGAGGCACTAGCACCCCATCCTCCTCTTCCCACCCTTGCCATACATAACCCACTGGTTCACATCTGTAGCCCACTCAACAAGCACAGAAATCTGTTGCAAAGTTATTTCCACATCGAAGGCTATTTCATTGTAACAGCATGTTCTGGAGAGGGGGGCGGAAGAATTGGGTCCTTTCCAAGACCATTGCCCAGTTTGGATCGGTTGGCCGTGAAAGAAGCCAAATAAGATGTGATCTGTGAATTACTGGTGAAACTAGCAGCATGTAGGAAACACTGACCTGAAACCGGGAAGAACTTTGCTGTACCAAAGGGACTGCTCTGGAATCTAACCAATCAGAACTGTCTTAGAAAGTGAACTGTGTTTCCCTCCACCGAAACTCTCCCTTCAACCTCATGACAGGGCAGCATTTCTCAAAGAGCTAATTCCACGTTTTTCCAGGGAGATGAGAAACCTTACTGTGTGGTAAATCCCACAAACAGGCCCATTTTTCACCAATTAATCTCTGCCCACAGCCGTGACCTAAAACAGACCAATTTCGCATATGGTCATAGTTCACATACATAGCAGAAATCACTGAGAACTTAGCATAAGAATTTGACCAAGATGAGAAAAGACCAGAATTCCCTTTTCTGTATTTTGGATAAAGGAAACAATATTTGACAGAGTTTTCAAGTTGGTTACTCAAATGCTTGCCCTAAAAGATAAAAATCCACAGGGTCTTTTATCCACCGTGACCATTGAAAAAATTTTTTAAATCACATTTTAACAAAACTCAGCAAATTCATTTTTTTAAAATGCTATTCCCAGAACTCACCACTGCCAGTCAAAGATTAAAGTGGGAAACTTCATGGATACATTTTGAGCTTGCACAGAAGGACATGACAAAAGTACTATCACCAGCATTGCTGAATTTGCTCATTATAAATTCTCAGAGGAAATAATAAATTGACTTGAAAATTCGAACCAATTCAGGTTAAATTTGTTGTTGTTTTCAACCTTGGGTTGTCACCTGAGGTAGGATAGTCATGGTATTTCCTACCAATGGAAATAATAGTGGACTAGAAATCTACTTCATAGGTTCTAGTCCAGGCCCAGTCATTCATGCCCTGGCATTAAACAAGTCACATGACTTTTCCAGGCCTCATCCTTCTCAGTTGTAAAATGAAGCAATTTAGTTTTGATGACCTTTAGAGTCCCTTCCAGTCTTAAAAAGCGATGGTTTCTGTATGCCCCAAATACAGAGGGTGCCAAAAACATGTATACACGTTTTAAGATAACATCTCTTAAAATGTGAATACATTTTTTTGGTACCCTCAGTATCTAGGCATCCTTTAGATCCATGTTTCAGATTGCCGAAAGCAACCTTTGAATTACTTGTACCAAACTAAAGCAAGCTCTCAATGTTGACAAATAAAATAACAGGATTTGTATCAAAGGACTGTTATCTGGAGAGTATAATCCAAAGCCCTCTTCATATTTCCTGGTTCTCCTCTTTCAGCCGTCTTCCCAGGTCTTCATGAGGCTAAAAACCCAACTCTTTCAATAATCTATAGTTGGAGTGAATCCCTCTGAACACTAATCCCAGTACCTGAGAGAATTCTAAAATAAAATGTAAGGACATGACCAAAGACCATCAGTTTACTTAACTAAAAATATGCACAAAAAGAATGAGCTAGCTATGTTTATAGCAACTCCCTTCTCTGTTTATAGTCTTTGTCAAAGATTATTAGTAGGCAGCATTTCTTAGAGTTCAAAGTATTTAATTATTCTTCTGCCAGATTTAAACAACCAATAGAAATACCTAGCTCTTGTCTTTAGGTTGGAGAATGCATGACCATTATCTATGGTGAAAAAAAGACCTAAGATCAGTTTTCCTCAGCACTCTCTACCCTCATTTTACCTGACTTTGCCTTCTCTCCTATCTTGACCCATGAATCATTCTCTCCGCTAGAATCATTCTCCCAGTTTGATGATCACATGGGATCCTAGTGCTTACCACCCACCTCCCCAGATGTTCTGATGCAAAGCACCCCCCTGTGTATTCCTCTATTCTAATAATGGTGTCCTTGCCCTTTAGTTCCAAAGACCCAGTTTCCCCGTGTATCCCAGTTCATAGGATGAGAATTTTGTTTGTTCTCCATTTTAGGCACCAACACCAATAAACTGTCAATGCCCCCAATTAATTATGGAAGAACTTGGGTCTTTCCAGTCTCGGGGCCAAAAACTCTACCCCTAAACTCTAGTCTAATGGCTAAAGACACCACTGACGGACATTCTAGATGCCACTGCCTGCCCATCTGTCTAACCTTACAAGTACTAGTTGAGATGTCCTATTACTGGGCTCAAACCAACTGAAGAACAGTCACTTGTTCATCTGGCTCCTCTGGTGCTCACCATTGCTAGGTTGGAAATTGCCCTCTCTGTGAATTCCCTTGTTCTCTCCTTGAACCTTCATCCTCAGAGAAGCTAAAATAACAAGTGAGCCTCATATTAGGTCTCAGATCCTCCTTCCCACCTGCCCTGTCTTCTGGTATGTGTGTAACTCTGCATCCTTCTACCTCATGCTTTCAAACTTTTTTTTAATAAGATAGGATTATTTCCTAACCCTAAAATCTAGATGTAAAGAAAATCCATTTTTAGGCGGTATTCCCACACATTCCCTTCCAAAATTAAATATTTTTAAACGGATCTTAGCAGCTGCACCTTTGGTGGCTCTATTATACTTGTTATCATGGAATATAAGTAAGAAAGGATGGCAGAAGAGGTTGGAGGAGGGATAGGACTCTGCCCAGTCGTTATCACTGTCTCATGATCAGGTGGCTTGACTGCTCAGGGTCATTTCTGGAGCAGTGTCTAAAGATTTGCTCAAAGCAGTTGAAGAGCAGACAATAATGGTTACCAGTTCTTTAAGAGCTTATTTCTGTTTGCATTGTCAACTATGGCTTTCAAATGTTTTTCGAAAGAAATGTGCAAATGAAAGCAGACTACTCTTATTGAAGTGAAGGTGTCTAGGCCCATATCCTGACAGCTGGGTAGGTCTCTGACACCTCCTCCTGTGTGACCTGAAGCCCCACTTTGGAATCCTTGGGCAAGGAAACGAGGGAGGAAGGGGAAGAGAGAAGAAAAAAGAAAAAGAAAAATTAAACCTCTGAAACAGAGCATAAAAAATAAATTTGAATTGGCTTTGGGAAAATGCTTAGAACTGAGTGCTCTTTCTAAAATGTAATTTTTCCGAATTCAGTAATAAAGCAGCCCTAATTTCTCAGGGATAATGCTGTAAAGCAGTCAGATCGATTTTAAATATCAAAATTTCAGGAATAGCCAGTAAATTAACCAGAGTCAGTGAGAGTCCAAGTTCCTACGACTAGAGTCTTTCCTTAAGATATGTGAAGGACTGGCCAGGCTTTTAAAGAATCAAAGAATTAACATTTACCATCTCGCATTTGAAAATAAAAACAGACTGGCTTTTCTCCTATATAGAAAGGATCGTTCTGTTTTCAATGCGCAGTGGCAACTCTGTTGCCTACGTGTGGACACAATACCTATTTCCCCTCCAGCTAATGCTCAACTCAGAATCTGAACCTCACTTTGACTCACTGTTTATTTAGTTCATTCATCTCAACAAGTATTTACTGACTGCTCACTATATGCAGGGCCTGTGTTAGATGCTATTTAGAACATTAAAAAAACATAAAGTTCTTTAGAAGCTTCCTCAAGTTGCGCTTTTATGTGGGAGACGGAGCCTAGGCGCATAGGCTATTAAAGAGCACAAGAGAATTATGATTAAAAAACAAAACAAACAAACAAAACAAAAAACTCTTGGAAACAGGGCTTCAGAACTAAAGAAGAAGAGAATCCTTCTTTTCCAGAGTCTCCCCACTCTGTGGTTGTCTCAGCTGGTTTTCACAATTTGTTTCTCCTTCTCCATCAGTTCCAGTTCTTTCCTCAGTGTCTGGATGACTGTCTTCCTAGCTCTCTCCTCTCTCCCCACCTTCTCTCTATCATCTCTATATTTGATTCCCTTACTCCTTTTACTTTCTCAGTTGTCCTATGTACCACTTCCCTCCGGCAACATTTAATCTCTCTCCCTAATGAATGCGTTCATTCAACAGTGAAGTGCCTGGCATTGTGCTAATTGACAAGGATACAATGACGAAAGGGGTGGTTCCTGCCCTTCAGGGTTCACAGTGAAAGCTAGAAAAGTAAAAAGACTGCTAGAGCCCAGTGTAATAGGAGCTATGATGTAGAGGCAAATGAACTCTGTGTACTTTGGAATCTCAGAGCTACAGCTAACCCACACCAGGGTGGGAATATCTGGTAGGGAGTAATGCTCTTGAGAAAGATTTCTGGCCTTGGAATTGAAACTTAAGTAGAGGTAAAGCAGGGAGAAAAGATTATCTAGGCAAAGGAAGCAAGCAAGTGCTAACATCTAGAGGAATGCAATTATGGTGCATTTGGATAATTTCAAGTGTCCTATGGTTGGAGCACAAAGTATGAGGGGCAAAGAACAAAAGTGTAAGGTGTGAGGAGGCCCTAATACAGAACTGGGGTTTATTGTTAGTATTTACTATATAAAGGTGTATGTTGTTTTCATATTTGTTATTTACATGGAGACCTCTTCGATATACTCTTCAAACACGAGAATTTTGTCTTCCTCAAGCTTAGTTCAATCTCCATACCATGCCTAGTACAGTGCTCATTTAATGCTCAAAATTTTTTGAAGTGTGTTGTATTTCTCAAAAACTTTTTAATAAATCAGAATTTTCAGTTGTATGTCCTTTGATTTTTGCTTTATTATTTAATGAATTGTACTTGAAACTCAATATATAATTTAATACAAAAGTTTCCATATTGACATTCAAAAATATTTTTCTTAACACATTTGCACAAAATCAGTAAAAGAATCCCTTTTCTTAGATTTACAGAAAACATGGCATTTATTTATGTTTGATTTAATTTCCAACATAAAACAAATGTTTAAGAGATGTGTGAGTTTTTTCTGTGTCCTGTTTTTTTTTTTTTTAATTCAAGTGATGGTACCTCTATTTCTTTGGCTATGAAAGAGTATATTCTACTACTTTAAGAACTTTCCTTTTTCTATTTCTACTTGTCAGAGCAACAGTTGTTGACAGAAATCCACTATACTTAAAAACAAAAAACAACTGGCAAAAGTATTAAATCTACAACTACCAATCTGAAAAGTGTTGGATTTTGTATGTGTGTGTGTGTGTGTCTGTTAAACCTAAAACCTGAACGTTGAACAATAAACAGCAATGTAAACTCTTTCCAAGTTTTCCTGTTCCCTCCTTACACAAGCAGTAGTTTCTTCAGTTCTGACTATCCCGGCAGATCTGAAGGATCACAGCCATGACGGTGGCAGCCTACCGTTGACACTGAACTTGTGGTTAATTGTGGAGTTCTGCCACAAAACCACCTCACTACCACAAGCTGGATTCTTGCCCAGGAGAACGACAAACTGCCAGGCCAAGCAATATACAGGAGGCAGCAAGAGCAAACTGCCTTTTACCCCAGACAGCAGTCATTTCTGGATCCAAATGGAGCCAACGGCAGGGCACACCAAAGAAAAATTTAGAACTATGCTTTCTCCACTAAACTTATTTAAAAGGTATTCACGTTGTTTTGCAAGAGAAACGCAAAAATATTCATCCAGTGCATTCTCTAGCATCATCAATAAATGTGAGACTATTCATTAGTACATTTTTAAGTAAGTATTAGATGTGGAAATAAAATTATATTTCTATTACTGTTAACTACTAAGTGAGCCACCTACATATGATCATTGCAAATAAGAGCAAATAATGTGTCTTTGTATGTGTTACTAAGCTGCACACAGCCACATGGCCGCTCTGGGAATTTTATTTGAAAGGCAGGGCAGCACAAGAAGGAAGGAAACCTCAGCATCAGTCAGATCTAGTTACCCTTTGTAGCTGCATGGCCTTGAAGGTTTCTTGATGTTTCGTGTTACCTACCATCTGAAAAATGGGGATAACAATGTCTGCCTTTTAGGGTCATTGTTATGGATTCAATTAAATTAATGTGTAAAATGAATAACAATGACTAGATGCTCAGTAAATGTAAATTTAGTTTATTCTTCTTACATCCTATCCTCTTCCTTATCCCTCCCCATCCTTTCAGGACTTTCCAGGATTCTATCAATTCTGAGTTTTTCCAAGGAGATCCCAGATTATATCTGTTCAACTCAGTTTCAACACTTGCTTTCAATGCCATGTCATTCAACCAAATTTTTGTCTTCCTCTCTATGCAAGCAAATAGGTAAATTAGCAGCTCTCTTTCATCAAGATGCAAATGCTGCAGAGATTTTAATGTGTATTATAAATGCAAAGTTTTTAATATGTTAATTTTTAAAGGAATAGCTACATACTATTGTCATAATTTTGTGGGCCTACATATCTTAGATCTCATTCTGCTGAAGAAATGTTGATTTAGGGTTCATATGTGGTAACATGGAGTAACAGGAAAAAAAAAAAAAATCAAACCTGTAATAACCAATTTTAGCCATAACAGCATTAAACATAGTGAAGACAAGAAAACATCTATGCTTGCAAAAGTTTATTCATTCATTCAGCATGTGCCAGGCATTGCCTAGATACTAAAAGTACAAATATGAATAAGATATAGTCCCTGCCCTCAGTTTGGTAGAGGAGAAAATATGTAAACAAGTGCAGCACAGTATGAAATGCTCAAATATAGCTCTGACCAAGTGCAGTGGTGAGACAAAGAGAAGTTCACAAATGAAGAAATTCTCCTGGGTATTGAAGAATACATTTCCCAAGAAAAAGGTAGAGCATTCCAGACACAGAACAGTATGTACAAAGACATGGAGTCATGAAACAGCATGGGCATTTATGGAACTATAACCGGGTTGGTATGATTTGGGATGGAGGGAAGATGGGCATGGAGAAACGAGGCTGGATGAATGGGTGGAAGTCAAATCATGAGAAGTCCTATAGGCCATGCTGAGGAGCCTGAAATTTATTCTGAGTGATAAGGAACTATTAAAGGTTTTCAATCAGGGAACAGGCATAATCCATTTTTTTTGGTATGCCCAATTTTAATTGTCATTTCAAATCTCAATGGTACTGAATGAAGAATAGTTTGGAAGAATGTGAAGCCAAAGCCAGGAAACTCATTTAAGAAACCATAATAATAGGCCCAATGAAAGATTAAGTTCTGTAAGGCATAGCCTTAGCCACTGCAGTAAATTTGGAAAGGAAGGATTTAATTAATAGATATAATAGCATCTACGGAACTTTCTGATCAATTCCACTGAGGGAAAAGGGGAATGCAAAGGGTTCCCTAGGTCTAGGCTTGGTGACTAGAATATCTGGATGACATTAACCAGGATAAGAAGTACTAGAGAAATCACTGAGAGTAAAGATTATGGATTTCATTTTGAACAGGTTGAATCCAAGGGGAGGTGGTCCTTGGCAGTTGGCTATATAAGTCTGTCTGAAGCTCAAGAAAGCAGTCTGTACTAGAGGTAAAGTTTGGAAGCCTGTAGGTAGGTAGGTAGGTAGGTAGGTAGGTAGGTAGGTAGGTAGGTAGATAGATAGATAGATGATAGATAGATAGGTAGATAGGTAGATAGGTAGATGGATGGATGGATGGATGGATGGATGGATGGATTAAATAGATAGATTAGATAGATAAACATACATATACATATATTTATACATATGCAGAAGTGGAGCCCTGGGAGGAAAATGAGACATTCTCCAGGAGAGTATATGGAAAAGGATCAATTTCTGAACTCTGAGGAATACCCATGTATAAGGGACAAAGAGCAAAGAATTACTCAAAAGATGACTGAAAAGGAAGTGGCAAAGTTAGAGAATCAGGCAAGAGCGGTGTTGCATACCAAAATAAGAAAGTTTCAAGAAGGGAAACAAAAAACATGCCACATTCTAAAAAGATGAGGACAGGAAACTATCCACGTCATTGTCAGCCTTATGTGGAACAGTTGCCATGGTGGAAGCAAAAGCCAGACTGCAGTGGATTGACCAATGAATTTATGTTGACATTAAGAAAAGTTTCATTCTAGAAAGTCTAGTCAGGAAAAAGCTTTACTTTCTTTACAATTAGTTTCATCATTATCTTTGTTAGTTTTGCTAAAAAACATAATTTAAATAGCTTACTGTTACAATATAAAGATCACACACACTCACAATTTTTCTCCTGTGTAAAAATTAATAATAACAGATTCCCCTTAATTGTGTACCTATAGTCTTCACTATATTGTTATAAATAGGAAGTATAAACTAGCACTTATTTTGTATTTATAGTAGTGTCCTACAAATAAAGGAATAAAAAATAAGAACAGTGAAATTACAGATTCTGTATATTACAGAAACAAACATCTTACATAGCTCTGAGAGATTTTTTTTAACTAAGCAGTTATTATCCAGCTTCAATAAATAGTATAAGATTAGTCTGATTCTTTTTTTCCTTGTATCTCTTTGAAGTCAGTGAGAAATCATTTTTTAAAAGATTCAAACGATAAGATCATTTAATGGTCTTGTTCAGCATTCTTTATTTAAAATCACAACGTTTCACCAGCTCTGGAAATAGTAAACAAACCACTAGATCTAATGAAAAGCAAGATGTAGATTTATATATTTAGAGAATTTTTTTAAATACCTGGTCAGATTTTAGACAAAAGCAAGTGTATTTAACGTTCTTTTCCTGCTAAATAACCAGTATTCATTGCAGTGCTCCAGTTAACCTAACATCAGTCTTCACTAGAATTATGCTTGGCCTCTTCCCAGTGACAACTCTCTAGCATGGTTTGGTACTTTGGTAACTATATTAAATGTAAGTGCAAACTGTGAAAAATAACAAGAACCCTTATACAAATTCAAGGTTTTAATGCTGTCTTTTGGGGATGTGTAATCATGTTTAAAAGGATGACTAATATCCACTTTAATATGGACAAAACTTTAAACAAATCAAAACTATGTTTTTTAAAATAGTAAACCTCATGGGTATGGCTGATTTTATTTCTTGGTGACCCCCTCCTTTTTTCAGGTGAAAAGGTTTATATCAGATTTCCTCTCATTATAACCTCTCAAATGTTGTCCGGACCGGCAACCCACTCTCTTTAAACAAATACCAGCCAACCAGGAAACCATGAAGTTTTATTGTGCTATAAAATAGACCAGACTTTTCCAAACCTTCGTAGGAATGAACCTGACTAAATCTTTACTAAAAATAATTTCAAAATAAACTGTAGGCTCCAAGTTTCTCCAACAATCAAAATTCCTTCATCAACCTCATTCTCAAGCTCTTCACTCTTCCAGAACTATGTTGCAAGCAGTTTCTCTGGCCACATATTCATAATAAGAACTAAAGGGTGCACTTCTATTCAATTACTGGGATATAAGAATCGATACAAATGTTAGCTTTATTCCCTGCATACATTTAAACTTGTCAAAATTCTGTTTCCTATTTTCCTATACACTACCAGCCCTTAAATTGTGAGCTGCTTCTGTATACCATGGGCATAGAGTAAATTTTGCAAAGAATTAAGGTGGATCTCCAGCTTGAAAAAAAATAGATCCCCTTTGGAAAATATTTATTCAGTTAAGCTCTGTTCTATGTACCCTCATGGAACATGTGTTGCATGCATGCATATATGTTGCACGTGTGTGTATTACATATGTGTATGTATTTTGTGATGGATCAGTTGTCAATGACTATCGGCGAACAAGACATACACAAATAACTATAATGCAAAATGGAATATACTAAGAGATAGCCAGTATATTGCAACAGGGATCAGATAAGGTGACATGAATTTGGTGGGATTTAAAGTCCCTCTTAAAGGATGGATAGAATTTAAAGGTGAGAGAGGAGGGCATTGCAAGGAAGAAGAAAAAAGCATAATAGTGAAGAAGTATTCATGGAACCACTATTTTGTCAGAACATAAACTTGAAGAATAACAATTTTTAAATTATGAAGAACCTACAGCATGTAAATTCCTCTAATCTTGTATCGCTAATCCTCACAATAAACTGAAAATACTACTAATAATATTCACTTTACATATGGGGAAATTGAGGCACAAAGAGATTAAGTAATTTGGCAAAGGTTACACATCTAGTAACTGGTGGAGTCAGTATTTGAACCCAGGTAATACGACTACCAAAGCTTCTATGTGCTTTCCATTGTATCAGCAATTGTTAAGCTTGAGCATGCAAAACTCATCTAGATAACTTTTACCCAAGGGTAAAAATGCAGCTAGTTGAATCCCAACCCCAAAGATTCTGATTTAGTAAATCACAGATGACACTGAGAAATCTGCATTTCTACCCAGTACCTCAAGTGATCCCGTTTCAGGAGGTTCAGGACCACATTATCCTGAATGGACCAGGACAGTATTCAGTAGAACCTAAAATGGCCTTGAATATACTTAATGAATAGTGTTATAGACTGAATTGTGATTGTGTCCCCCCAAAATTCATATGACAAAGTCCTAACTCCCAATGTGACTGTGCTTGGACATAGGACCTTCAAAGAGGTAATTAAGGTTAAATGAGGTCATAAGTGTGGGACCCTAATCTAATATGACTGGTGTCCTTACTAGAAGGGAAAGAGACACCTAGGATGTGCCTACACAGAAAAGGCCATGTGAGGACATGGCAAGAAGATAGTATCTGCAAGCCATGGAGAGAGGTCTCAAGAGAAACCAACCCTGAGATTTTGGCACCTTGATTTTGGACTTCCAGCCCCCAGAACTGTGAGAGAATACATTTCTGTTCAACCCACCCAGTCTGTGATATTTTGTTATGGTAGCCCTAGCAGACTAATACAATGAGGTGAATTAGCTTCCTGATTCTCTTAAACTACATACCTCTGTCATACGAGGTCTGCAATTAAGTTCACGAACTTGCCACCATGTGCTTACATTGGCAGCACTGTACAAACAGCTCAGTAAGGTTTCATAACCTTGGTATATTAGTGCCTCACAGCTGTGTTCATGGCAACGTGTGGCGGTGTCTTTCTGAGTGGCAGTCATTATCGTTGTTGCATATTTTTGTGTACCGTCGCGAGAATGTCTGAGCTTGAATTAGGGCAACGAACAAACATTAAATTTCTCATTAAACTTGGCAAGAGTGGAAGTGAAATCAGGGGCATGTTAGTCCAAGTTTATGGGGATAATGCTATGAAGAAAGTGGCAGTGTACAAATGGATTAAATGTTTTTCTGAGGGGAAAGAACGCGTCACTGATGAAGAGAGGTCAGGGAGGCCAGTAACAAGCAGAACCGACGAAAACATTGCAAAGATTTGTCAAATTGTGTGTCAAAATCGTCGGCTGATTGTGAGAAGCATAGCAGACCAAGTAAACATTGGAAGAGAAACAGTTAGGAAAATCTTAACTGAAAATCTTGACATGAGAAAGGTGTGTGCAAGAATGGTCCCTAAGGAGCTCACTGGTGAACAAAAGCAAAGAAGAGTTAAAGTTTGCCAAGACCTTTTGGTGAGGCAAGACGATGTTTTGGGCCATGTTATCACTGGTGATGAAACATGGGTGTACTAATACGACCCTGAAAAAAAGTGTCAAAGTGCGCAGTGAAAGTCAGCCAATTCTCCACGACCAAGTAAGTTCTGTCAGTACAAATCAAGGGTCAAAACGATGTTGCTAACCTTTTTTGATATCAGAGGGATTATTCATTATGAATTTGTACCAACTGGACAAACAGTTAACCAAATTTACTATTTGGAAGTGCTGAAAAGGCTGCATGAAAAAGTTAGACGACCTGGAACTTTTAACCAACAATTCATGGCTCTTGCATCACGACAATGCACCAGCTCACATGCCACTGTCTGTGAGGGAGTTTTTAGCCACTAAACAAATAACTGTATTGGAACACTCTCCCTACTCACCTGATCTGGCCCCAATGACTTCTTTCTTTACCCAAAGATAAAGGAAATATTAAAGAAGGACAATTTGATGACATTTAGGACATCAAGGGTAATATGACAACAGCTCTGATGGCCATTCCAGAAAAAGAGTTCCAAAATTGTTTTGAAGGATGGACTAGGCGCTGGCGTTGGTGCATAGCTTCCAAGGGGAGTGCTTCAAAGGTGACCGTAGTGATATTTAGCAATGAGGTATGTAGCACTTTTTCTAGGATGAGTTCCCAAAGTTAATTGTCCGACTGCGTATATCAGAAGCTGTGCCAAAGAAGATCCCTAGTTATCATTACTATCATAAAAAGTCACATCTATATGGCATTTTATAATTTACAAAGCCTTTGCCCATGCTCTGTTGCATTTGAACTTTTCAACAACCTCTGAGGTAAGCAAGACTCAATACAGCAATAGAACTTGCACAGGATTCTTAGAAGTTGGAGGATTGAAGTCAGCTCTTTTGATCTCATATCTTAAACTTATTTTTTCTACAAACACACACACACACACACCATGAAATATGGTTATTAGATAAAAGACCAGCTGGGCAAATGCCCGTCTCTATTTCTAGAGAGTAAATACCTTTACCCCTATTTTCTAGGTAAGTAAGAGATTGTTTAGGAATTCAAAAGATGTACCCAAACGTTAATAGCAAAGATGAGATCAGAATATTGTACAAGATTCCTAGTGTCCAGTTCTTTTCTTAAAACAATTGTCTAGACAGTAATAAGATCCTCCCATTATATAGATTAAAATTATGCTTTGAGTCTTATAGGAAACACGTTTTTGAGTAATTTTCTAGTAATAAGAATAGGTTTGCTCAGATCCAAGTGATATGTATTTGCAGAATGCCAGACTGAAAAATGTACTACAGCTTCGATAATAATAAAAACCATAAATAGGAAAAAATAAAAAGTGAAAGAGCAGTTAAAGATAAAGGAAGTGATTCCTCTACTTTCATTTTCTTTTCTTTTGCTAACACTTCCTCCTTTTTTAAGAGGAGCAAAAATAATAAAGAAATTGTAGATTGGTATTTGCAGACAACAATGTAAACACTGTATGGGCAATTTCTAGAGATCCAGAACAGAAAGGTAGATTCTAAGTCTGTCTTCTCCATACCCTACCATTTTCTTGTTAGTTAAGGTCTCATTTCCTCAGTGGCATTATGTTAGTTTGTATCCTCTGAGAAGCATATACATGCCAAGAAGGAATTAGACATGCAAAAGATTTACTGCGGAAATACCTTTGAAGGATGAAAGAAAGCCACAGAAAGCAGGGAGAACCTTCCGACTGTATGTAACTCTGACATCAGTGAAAGAGAAGGGGAAAGAAAGGATTAGGTAGAAAGTAACCTTACACTACGGCACAGTTCTAAGAAAGTTTCAACCAGGCGATGGGGAGTCCTCGAGACAGTCCCCTCTTAAAGGAATCCCTGTCTCACAGGAATGAGCTTACATTAGTATCCCTGCCATAATGTCGTTGGTGAGGAGAAGCCCAAGGGAAGTGTTGGTCCAGTGCAAAAATAAGGGTAAATCCAGAGGGTACAGGTTAGGTCCAACAGTCAATATGGCTCCTCACAACAGATTTAAATGGCACACTTTCATGGTTGCCACAGTCCACCCCATGTTGTGGACAAATCTGCTTCTCTATGTAGATTTAGAGAATAGATCCTCCATGGCTCCCACGGGCCTTTCTTCCTGAAAGAAAACTTGGAAGGAGGAGGTTAGTGAGATGAACCAGAGCCCCCTGTGCTGCAGTTAGTTTTGGGCCTGCAGTTGGCTCTCCTCCTCTGCCTTCTCTGTTGTTTATTCTAAGTCCCATCACCCTCCGATATCACCTGGGCCAGACTTGGTAGCTTACTTCACGGTGTGACCCAAACCTTTCTTCCTAATGGGTCTTAGTCCTTGACAATTACACCCTTTTCAAGTCAGGGTTGCTGCCCATGTCCAGTTATAGTGTGCCAAGGGCGTACCAGGAGGCTTCCAAGTACCTCACCTGAGTTCCATACCTATTCCTATCGCTGGGTGTGAAAGCAGCACTACCTCCTCCTGATGGTCAGTCTCGACCACCAAGACAATGACTCTTCTTCTCACTCGCTGGTCTCTGGACACAAGGAGCCAAAAGCGCCCTGGCAGTATCCATAGCTTACAGTTCAATGAGACACTTATTCTGTCCCCTAACAAGAGTGCACCTCTTCTGGGGACCAGAATTGCCAGCCCTACAGAGCCCAGAATTGCCAGTACGGGAAGTATAAAAATCCCCAGTGGGTTATTGGAAACGATGGTGAGTGGGGCCATTCTTGATTCCACTCCCTGGTGTCCGCTGTGTTCTTCCTATTGAACATGTGGCACCATATATAACTCTGATTTATCCCAGATCCCCATGTTATCCATCACAGTTGTAACAGTACCCCTCCCTCGGCTCACACCTATAACTACATGGGATTAGCGGGGAAAGGGTTCTCCTTAGGCCAGCTGAAGGAGGAGGGAAAGGCTGCGTTTTCTTCTGATAAGGATGGCACTGCGTCCTTTCAGAGCGTTGCTTCTGAGCTGTGCCTTTAAAAGGCCATTGCAGTGTTCTGTGAAGTGGGATGCTTCTCGGTGGTGCCGTGTATGATACAGCTAGTGCATCCCCATGGTCACGAGTCCAGTCCTGCTCCTCCTTCACAGTGAAGCAGTCACCTGCTCAAATGTTTTTTTGTGTGAGATTCCATATTTGTGAATCGTGCCTTCTTTAAGGCCCATGACTATGGTGCTGGCAGAGGCATTACAATCATGAAAAACAATAGTGTACGCAGAATAGGTATCTATTTCCGTGAGGACAAACCACTAGCTCCTGTCGTTAACTAACTTCAAGTGGCCAGTTGGTCTCATCAAGAAATAATGATATAGCAGCATTTGCCTCTGTTGCTGATAGGCTGAATATTCAGAAGCTACATCAACTTTGGTAATGAAAAGTACATGCTATTGAACACATGCCATAGCCTGTCTGCGTCACCATAGCCACTTTGTCCATGTGCCCATCATGGCAGTTCCAGGGTGGCCAATGAAAAAGTCTGGCTTATGTCTACTAGTCTATCATTATTATATCTTCTTGATAACTCAGTACCTCTTCCATGGTGGATGTTGGATTGTAAAGCATGATACAAAACTCTTCATGTCCATCTACATACCTCCTTGTCTCCAATTTTCCAAGTCTTTCCTTTCCAGGCCACTTCCCATACCTGTGTATACTGAGCCACTTCTCATTCCACAAAAATTAAATGACTAGGTGCCCTGTTCACAGCTCCTGTTGTGAACCATATGCCATGTTCACCCACAGGGAAGATTTTCCCTTTCCACTGTCTTTCAAAGCTGTTCTTGAATGTGGCTAGGAGGTAGCCATGGTCCATTTTCAGCTTGTACCCATGTACAGAACAAACCCATCCATAAATCAAGCTTGGGCTTTTTCTTCTCCTTCAGTTGGTCATATCGGAGACCATCCCTTCCCGCAACTCCCCTCGGGACCCATGAGGCCATAGGAGCAAGCTGAGAAACGGTGCTGTTGCAAGTGTTGTGAGTAACATACAGACCTGGACTATCTGTTCATGAGGTTTACTGTGTCCTTCATCTACTTGGGCTCAATCCCAGATGTATCATTTCCATATTACAATGGGCTGCATCTGGGCTTATCCAGCTTATGATTTCATACATGTGACAGAACTCAGTTCCTAACGGGCAGCTCTGCACCCGTGGTCACTGAGTGCTCCATGAGGTGTTTTGCCTCTGCCCGGACCAATGGCTCACCAAGAGCTATTTCTCCAAAGGCATATGATTCTGTGCTGTAAATGTCATGGTCTTACTCTAGCACCCCAGAGGCCTGCATTGTTATTCTCCTAATGGGTCTGCAATAAGACACTGCATCTTACCCTACCACTGACACCTCCAACACTGTAAGATCTGCTGGATTGTATTGCTTGCCTTTGCACTACAGTGTGGACCTCACCACTCAAAACTGGCAGTTTTCCAGTACATGGAGCAGTATTTGTAGGTTCGGAATGTGTTGCTTCTAGAACCCAAAGAAGCCTACCAGGTACTGAGTTCCCTTCTTTGTGGCAGTAAATGCAAGATACAGCAATTTTATTTTACTTGAGAGGGGATATCTTATCCTGCTTCTGACCACTGACTGGACCCCTAAAGATTTCACTTAAGCATCAGATGCCTGAATCTTCACAGGATTTGTCTCCAACCCTCTGAAACACTGTCTTATCAAGGCCTTCGGCATACTAGCCACTTCTTGCTCATCCTCAGCAGTCAGCACAATGCCATCAATGTGATCTACCAGTGGGATGTCCAGGCAGTCCAGGTCCCTGCAGAACATACGAGGCCTGACAATTAAGTTTGGGAACTAGTTGCAACAATGTTGCTAAACTGTTTTGATATCAGAGGGATTATTCATTATGAATTTATACCAACTGGACAAACAGTTAACCAAGTTGACTATTTGGAAGTGCTGAAAAGGCTGCGTGAAAAAGTTAGACGACCTGAACTTTTCACCAACGATTCATGGCTCTTGCATCACGACAATGCACCAGCTCACACAGCACTGTCTGTGAGGGAGTTTTTAGTCAGTAAACAAATAACTGTATTGGAACACCCTCCCTACTCACCTGATCTGGCCCCCAATGACTTATTTCTTTACATGAAGATAAAGGAAATATTGAAAGGAAGACATTTTGATGACATTCAGGACATCAAGGGTAATAAGATGACAGCTCTGATGGCCATTCCATAAAAAAGAGTTCCAAAATTGCTTTGAAGGGTGGACTGGTGTCAGTGCATAGTTTCCCAAGGCGAGTACTTCAAAGATGACCATAGTGATATTCAGCAACGAGGTATGCACGCTTTTTCTAGGATGAATTTGCCAACTTAATTGTCTGCCTTCGTATTAGGACAGAGGGCAGGAGAGTTAATACAGCCTG